>NC_133144.1:10937408-11245908 GCF_048418815.1 Hemitrygon akajei
GCCCCTCCCACAGTGTGACCCCCCCTCAGTACCGAACCCCCCACAGTGTGACCCTCCCTCAGTACTGCCCCTCCCACAGTGTGACCATCCCTCAGTACCGACCCCCCCTCAGTGCTGCCACTCCCACAGTGTGACCCTCCCTCAGTACCGACCCCCCTCAGTACTGCCCCTCCCGCAGTGTTACCCCCCCTCAGTACCGACCCCCCACAGTGTGACCCTCCCTCAGTACCGCCCCTCCCACAGTGTGACCCTCCCTCAGTACCGCCCGTCCCAGTGTGACCCTCCCTCAGTACTGCCCCTCCCACAGTGTGACCCTCCCTCAGTACCGCCACTCCCACAGTTCTGCCCCTCCCACATTGTGACCCCCCTCAGTACCGACCCCCCACAGTGTGACCCTCCCTCAGTACTGCCCCTTCCACAGTGTGACCCCCCTCAGTACCGACCCCCCACAATGTGACCCCCCTCAGTACTGCCCCTCCCACAGAGTGACCCTCCCTCAGTATCGATCCCCCACAGTGTGACCCTCCCTCAGTACCGACCCCCGACAGTGTGACCATCCCTCAGTACTGCCCTTCCCACAGTGTGACCCCCCTCAGTACTGCCCCTCCCACAGTGTGACCCACTCTCAGTATCGACCCCCCACAGTGTGACCATCCCTCAGTACTGCCCCTCCCACAGTGTGACCCCCCTCAGTACTGCCCCTCCCACAGTGTGACCCTCCCTCAGTATCGACCCCCCACAGTGTGACCCTCCCTCAGTACCGACCCCCGACAGTGTGACCATCCCTCAGTACCGCCCATCCCACAGTTCTGCCCCTCCCACATTGTGACCCCCCTCAGTACCGACCCCCCAGTGTGACCCTCCCTCAGTACTGCCCCTTCCACAGTGTGACCCCCCTCAGTACCGACCCCCCACAGTGTGACCCTCCCTCAGTACTGCCCCTCCCACAGTGTGACCCTCCCTCAGTACCGACCCCCCCTCAGTACTGCCCCTCCCACAGTGTGACCCCCCTCAGTACCGAACCCCCACAGTGTGACCCTCCCTCAGTACCGACCCCCCACAGTGTGACCCTCCCTCAGTACTACCCCTCCCACAGTGTGACCCCCCTCAGTACCGACCCCCCACAGTGTGACCCTCCTTCAGTACTGCCCCTCCCACAGTGTGACCCTTCCTCAGTACCACCACTCCCACAGTGTGACCCTCCCTCAGTACCGACCCCCCACAGTGTGACCCTCCCTTAGTACTGCCCCTCCCACAGTGTGACCCTCCCTCAGTACCGACCCCCCACAGTGTGACCCTCCCTCAGTACCGACCCCCCACAGTGTGACCCTCCCTCAGTACTACCCCTCCCACAGTGTGACCCCCCTCAGTACCGACCCCCCACAGTGTGACCCTCCTTCAGTACTGCCCCTCCCACAGTGTGACCCTTCCTCAGTACCACCACTCCCACAGTGTGACCCTCCCTCAGTACTACCCCTCCCACAGTGTGACCCCCCTCAGTACCGACCCCCCACAGTGTGACCCTCCTTCAGTACTGCCCCTCCCACAGTGTGACCCTTCCTCAGTACCACCACTCCCACAGTGTGACCCTCCTTCAGTACTGCCCCTCCCATAGTGTGACCCTTCCTCAGTACCACCACTCCCACAGTGTGACCCTCCCTCAGTACCGACACCCCCCTCAGTATTGCCCCTCCCACAGTGTGACCCCCCTCAGTACCGACCCCCCCTCAGTACTGCCCCTTCCACAGTGTGACCCCCCTCAGTACCGACCCTCCACAGTGTGACCCTCCCTCAGTACTGCCCCTCCCACAGTGTGACCCTTCCTCAGTACCACCCCTTCCACAGTGTGACCCTCCCTCAGTACTGCCCCTTCCACAGTGTGACCCCCCTCAGTACTGCCCCTCCCACAGTGTGACCCTCCCTCAGTACCGACCCCCCCTCAGTACTGCCCCTTCCACAGTGTGACCCCCCTCAGTACTGCCCCTCCCACAGTGTGACCCTCCCTCAGTACCGACCCCCCCTCAGTACTGCCCCTCCCACAGTGTGACCCTCCCTCAGTACCGACCCCCCCTCAGTACCTCCGCTCCCACAGTGTGACCCCCCCTCAGTACCGACCCCCCACAGTGTGACCCTCCCTCAGTACTGACCCCCCACAGTGTGACCCTCCCTCAGTACCGACCCCCCCTCAGTACTGCCCCTCCCACACTGTGACCCTCCCTCAGTACCGAACCCCCCTCAGTACTGCCCCTTCCACAGTGTGACCCCCCTCAGTAACGACCCCCCACAGTGTGACCCTCCCTCAGTACTGCCCTTCCCACAGTGTGACCCTCCCTCAGTACCGACCCCCCCTCAGTGCTGCCCCTCCCACAGTGTGACCCTCCCTCAGTACCGACCCCCCACAGTGTGACCCTCCCTCAGTACCGACCCCCCACAGTGTGACCCTCCCTCAATACCGCCCCTCCCACAGTGTGACCCTCCCTCAGTACCGACCCCCCACAGTGTGACCCCCCCTCAGTACCGACCCCCCCACAGTGTGACCCTCCATCAGTACCCGCCCCACCCACAGTGTGACCCTCCCTCAGTACTGACCCCCCCAGTACTGCCCCTCCCACAGTGTGACCCCCCCTCAGTACCGAACCCCCCACAGTGTGACCCTCCCTCAGTACTGCCCCTCCCACAGTGTGACCATCCCTCAGTACCGACCCCCCCTCAGTGCTGCCACTCCCACAGTGTGACCCTCCCTCAGTACCGACCCCCCTCAGTACTGCCCCTCCCGCAGTGTTACCCCTCCCTCAGTACCGACCCCCCACAGTGTGACCCTCCCTCAGTACCCGCCCCTCCCACAGTGTGACCCTCCCTCAGTACCGCCCGTCCCAGTGTGACCCTCCCTCAGTACTGCCCCTCCCACAGTGTGACCCTCCCTCAGTACCCGCCCCTCCCACAGTTCTGCCCCTCCCACATTGTGACCCCCCCTCAGTACCGACCCCCCACAGTGTGACCCTCCCTCAGTACTGCCCCTTCCACAGTGTGACCCCCCTCAGTACCGACCCCCCACAATGTGACCCCCCTCAGTACTGCCCCTCCCACAGAGTGACCCTCCCTCAGTATCGATCCCCCACAGAGTGACCCTCCCTCAGTATCGATCCCCCACAGTGTGACCCTCCCTCAGTACCGACCCCCGACAGTGTGACCATCCCTCAGTACTGCCCTTCCCACAGTGTGACCCCCCTCAGTACTGCCCCTCCCACAGTGTGACCCACTCTCAGTATCGACCCCCCACAGTGTGACCATCCCTCAGTACTGCCCCTCCCACAGTGTGACCCCCCTCAGTACTGCCCCTCCCACAGTGTGACCCTCCCTCAGTATCGACCCCCCACAGTGTGACCCTCCCTCAGTACCGACCCCCGACAGTGTGACCATCCCTCAGTACCCGCCCATCCCACAGTTCTGCCCCTCCCACATTGTGACCCCCCTCAGTACCGACCCCCCAGTGTGACCCTCCCTCAGTACTGCCCCTTCCACAGTGTGACCCCCCTCAGTACCGACCCCCCACAGTGTGACCCTCCCTCAGTACTGCCCCTCCCACAGTGTGACCCTCCCTCAGTACCGACCCCCCCTCAGTACTGCCCCTCCCACAGTGTGACCCCCCTCAGTACCGAACCCCCACAGTGTGACCCTCCCTCAGTACCGACCCCCCACAGTGTGACCCTCCCTCAGTACTACCCCTCCCACAGTGTGACCCCCCTCAGTACCGACCCCCCACAGTGTGACCCTCCTTCAGTACTGCCCCTCCCACAGTGTGACCCTTCCTCAGTACCACCACTCCCACAGTGTGACCCTCCCTCAGTACCGACCCCCCACAGTGTGACCCTCCCTTAGTACTGCCCCTCCCACAGTGTGACCCTCCCTCAGTACCGACCCCCCACAGTGTGACCCTCCCTCAGTACCGACCCCCCACAGTGTGACCCTCCCTCAGTACTACCCCTCCCACAGTGTGACCCCCCTCAGTACCGACCCCCCACAGTGTGACCCTCCTTCAGTACTGCCCCTCCCACAGTGTGACCCTTCCTCAGTACCACCACTCCCACAGTGTGACCCTCCCTCAGTACTACCCCTCCCACAGTGTGACCCCCCTCAGTACCGACCCCCCACAGTGTGACCCTCCTTCAGTACTGCCCCTCCCACAGTGTGACCCTTCCTCAGTACCACCACTCCCACAGTGTGACCCTCCTTCAGTACTGCCCCTCCCATAGTGTGACCCTTCCTCAGTACCACCACTCCCACAGTGTGACCCTCCCTCAGTACCGACACCCCCCTCAGTATTGCCCCTCCCACAGTGTGACCCCCCTCAGTACCGACCCCCCCCTCAGTACTGCCCCTTCCACAGTGTGACCCCCCTCAGTACCGACCCTCCACAGTGTGACCCTCCCTCAGTACTGCCCCTCCCACAGTGTGACCCTTCCTCAGTACCACCCCTTCCACAGTGTGACCCTCCCTCAGTACCGACCCCCCCTCAGTACTGCCCCTCCCACAGTGTGACCCCCCTCAGTACAGACCCCCCCTCAGTACTGCCCCTCCCACAGTGTGACCCTCCCTCAATACCGACCCCCCCTCAGTACTGCCCCTCCCACAGAGTGACCCTCCCTCAGTACCGACCCCCCACAGTGTGACCCTCCCTCAGTACTGCCCCTCCCACAGTGACCCCCCTCAGTACCAACTCCCCACAGTGTGACCCTCCCTCAGTACCCGTCCCTCCCACAGTGTGACCCTCCCTCAGTACCGCCCGTCCCAGTGTGACCCTCCCTCAGTACTGCCCCTCCCACAGTCCAGCCCCTCCCACATTGTGACCCCCTCTCAGTACCGACCCCCACAGTGTGACACTCCCTCAGTACCCGCCCGTCCCAGTGTGACCCTCCCTCAGTACTGCCCCTCCCACAGTTCTGCCCCTCCCACAGTGTGACCCCCTCTCAGTACCGACCCCCACAGTGTGACCCTCCCTCAGTACCGCCCCTCCCACAGTTCTGCCCCTCCCACATTGTGACCCCCCTCAGTACCGACCCCCCACAGTGTGACCCTCCCACAGTACTGCCCCTCCCACACTGTGACCCTCCCTCAGTACCGACCCCCCCTCAGTACTGCCCCTTCCACAGTGTGACCCCCCTCAGTACCGACCCCCCACAGTGTGACCCCCCTCAGTACCGACCCCCACAGTGTGACCCTCCCTCAGTACTGCCCCTCCCACAGTGTGACCCTCCCTCAGTACCGACCCCCCCTCAGTACTGCCCCTCCCACAGTGTGACCCCCCTCAGTACCCGACCCCCCACAGTGACCCTCCCTCAGTACTGCCCCTCCCACAGTGTGACCCTCCCTCAGTACCGACCCCCCACAGTGTGACCCTCCCTCAGTACCGACCCCCCACAGTGTGACCCTCCCTCAGTACTACCCCTCCCACAGTGTGACCCCCCCTCAGTACCCGACCCCCCACAGTGTGACCCTCCTTCAGTACTGCCCCTCCCACAGTGTGACCCTTCCTCAGTACCACCACTCCCACAGTGTGACCCTCCCTCAGTACTACCCCTCCCACAGTGTGACCCCCCTCAGTACCGACCCCCCCACAGTGTGACCCTCCTTCAGTACTGCCCCTCCCACAGTGTGACCCTTCCTCAGTACCACCACTCCCACAGTGTGACCCTCCTTCAGTACTGCCCCTCCCATAGTGTGACCCTTCCTCAGTACCACCACTCCCACAGTGTGACCCTCCCTCAGTACCGACACCCCCTCAGTATTGCCCCTCCCACAGTGTGACACCCCTCAGTACCGACCCCCCCTCAGTACTGCCCCTTCCACAGTGTGACCCCCCTCAGTACCGACCCTCCACAGTGTGACCCTCCCTCAGTACTGCCCCTCCCACAGTGTGACCCTTCCTCAGTACCACCCCTTCCACAGTGTGACCCTCCCTCAGTACCGACCCCCCCCTCAGTACTGCCCCTCCCACAGTGTGACCCCCCCTCAGTACAGACCCCCCCTCAGTACTGCCCCTCCCACAGTGTGACCCTCCCTCAATACCGACCCCCCCTCAGTACTGCCCCTCCCACAGAGTGACCCTCCCTCAGTACCGACCCCCCACAGTGTGACCCTCCCTCAGTACTGCCCCTCCCACAGTGACCCCCCTCAGTACCAACTCCCCACAGTGTGACCCTCCCTCAGTACCGTCCCTCCCACAGTGTGACCCTCCCTCAGTACCGCCCGTCCCAGTGTGACCCTCCCTCAGTACTGCCCCTCCCACAGTCCAGCCCCTCCCACATTGTGACCCCCTCTCAGTACCGACCCCCACAGTGTGACACTCCCTCAGTACCCGCCCGTCCCAGTGTGACCCTCCCTCAGTACTGCCCCTCCCACAGTTCTGCCCCTCCCACAGTGTGACCCCCTCTCAGTACCGACCCCCACAGTGTGACCCTCCCTCAGTACCCGCCCCTCCCACAGTTCTGCCCCTCCCACATTGTGACCCCCCTCAGTACCGACCCCCCACAGTGTGACCCTCCCACAGTACTGCCCCTCCCACACTGTGACCCTCCCTCAGTACCGACCCCCCCTCAGTACTGCCCCTTCCACAGTGTGACCCCCCTCAGTACCGACCCCCCACAGTGTGACCCCCCTCAGTACCCGACCCCCACAGTGTGACCCTCCCTCAGTACTGCCCCTCCCACAGTGTGACCCTCCCTCAGTACCGACCCCCCCTCAGTACTGCCCCTCCCACAGTGTGACCCCCCTCAGTACCGACCCCCCACAGTGACCCTCCCTCAGTACTGCCCCTCCCACAGTGTGACCCTTCCTCAGTACCGACCCCCCCCAGTACTGCCCCTCCTACAGTGTTACCCTCCCTCAGTACCGACCCCCCACAGTGTGACCCTCCCTCAGTACTGCCCCTCCCACAGTGACCCCCCTCAGTACCGACCCCCCACAGTGTGACCCTCCCTCAGTACTGCCCCCTCCCACAGTGTGACCCTTCCTCAGTACCGACCCCCCTCAGTACTGCCCCTCGCACAGTGTGACCCCCCTCAGTACCGACCCCCCACAGTGTGACCCTCCCTCAGTACTGACCCCCCCTCAGTACTGCCCCTTCCACAGTGTGACCCCCCTCAGTACCGACCCCCCACAGTGTGACCCTCCCTCAGTACTGACCCCCCCTCAGTAATGCCCCTTCCACAGTGTGACCCCCCTCAGTACTGCCCCTCCCACACTGTGACCCTCCCTCAGTACCGACCCCCCCTCAGTACTGCCCCTTCCACAGTGTGACCCCCCTCAGTACCGACCCCCCACAGTGTGACCCTCCCTCAGTACTGCCCCTCCCACAGTGTGACCCTCCCTCAGTACCGACCCCCCCTCAGTACTGCCCCTCCCACAGTGTGACCCCCCTCAGTACCGACCCCCCACAGTGTGACCCTCCCTCAGTACCGACCCCCCACAGTGTGACCCTCCCTCAGTACTGCCCCTCCCACAGTGTGACCCTTCCTCAGTACCACCCCTCCCACAGTGTGACCCCCCTCAGTACCGACCCCCCCACAGTGTGACCCTCCCTCAGTACCGACCCCCCACAGTGTGACCCTCCCTCAGTACTGCCCCTCCCACAGTGTGACCCTTCCTCAGTACCACCCCTCCCACAGTGTGACCCTCCCTCAGTACCGACCCCCCCCTCAGTACTGCCCCTCCCACAGTGTGACCCCCCTCAGTACCGACCCCCCACAGTGTGACCCTCCCTCAGTACTGCCCCTTCCACAGTGTGACCCCCCTCAGTACTGCCCCTCCCACAGTGTGACCCTCCCTCAGTACCGACCCCCCCTCAGTACTGCCCCTTCCACAGTGTGACCCCCCTCAGTACTGCCCCTCCCACAGTGTGACCCTCCCTCAGTACCGACCCCCCCCTCAGTACTGCCCCTCCCACAGTGTGACCCTCCCTCAGTACCGACCCCCCCTCAGTACCTCCGCTCCCACAGTGTGACCCCCCCTCAGTACCGACCCCCCACAGTGTGACCCTCCCTCAGTACTGACCCCCCACAGTGTGACCCTCCCTCAGTACCGACCCCCCCTCAGTACTGCCCCTCCCACACTGTGACCCTCCCTCAGTACCGAACCCCCCTCAGTACTGCCCCTTCCACAGTGTGACCCCCCTCAGTAACGACCCCCCACAGTGTGACCCTCCCTCAGTACTGCCCTTCCCACAGTGTGACCCTCCCTCAGTACCGACCCCCCCTCAGTGCTGCCCCTCCCACAGTGTGACCCTCCCTCAGTACCGACCCCCCACAGTGTGACCCTCCCTCAGTACCGACCCCCCACAGTGTGACCCTCCCTCAATACCGCCCCTCCCACAGTGTGACCCTCCCTCAGTACCGACCCCCCACAGTGTGACCCCCCCCTCAGTACCGACCCCCCCACAGTGTGACCCTCCATCAGTACCCCCGCCCCACCCACAGTGTGACCCTCCCTCAGTACTGACCCCCCCAGTACTGCCCCTCCCACAGTGTGACCCCCCCTCAGTACCGAACCCCCCACAGTGTGACCCTCCCTCAGTACTGCCCCTCCCACAGTGTGACCATCCCTCAGTACCGACCCCCCCTCAGTGCTGCCACTCCCACAGTGTGACCCTCCCTCAGTACCGACCCCCCTCAGTACTGCCCCTCCCGCAGTGTTACCCCTCCCTCAGTACCGACCCCCCACAGTGTGACCCTCCCTCAGTACCCGCCCCTCCCACAGTGTGACCCTCCCTCAGTACCCGCCCGTCCCAGTGTGACCCTCCCTCAGTACTGCCCCTCCCACAGTGTGACCCTCCCTCAGTACCCCGCCCCTCCCACAGTTCTGCCCCTCCCACATTGTGACCCCCCTCAGTACCGACCCCCCACAATGTGACCCCCCTCAGTACTGCCCCTCCCACAGAGTGACCCTCCCTCAGTATCGATCCCCCACAGTGTGACCCTCCCTCAGTACCGACCCCCGACAGTGTGACCATCCCTCAGTACTGCCCTTCCCACAGTGTGACCCCCCTCAGTACTGCCCCTCCCACAGTGTGACCCACTCTCAGTATCGACCCCCCACAGTGTGACCATCCCTCAGTACTGCCCCTCCCACAGTGTGACCCCCCTCAGTACTGCCCCTCCCACAGTGTGACCCTCCCTCAGTATCGACCCCCCACAGTGTGACCCTCCCTCAGTACCGACCCCCGACAGTGTGACCATCCCTCAGTACCCGCCCATCCCACAGTTCTGCCCCTCCCACATTGTGACCCCCCTCAGTACCGACCCCCCAGTGTGACCCTCCCTCAGTACTGCCCCTTCCACAGTGTGACCCCCCTCAGTACCGACCCCCCACAGTGTGACCCTCCCTCAGTACTGCCCCTCCCACAGTGTGACCCTCCCTCAGTACCGACCCCCCCTCAGTACTGCCCCTCCCACAGTGTGACCCCCCTCAGTACCGAACCCCCACAGTGTGACCCTCCCTCAGTACCGACCCCCCACAGTGTGACCCTCCCTCAGTACTACCCCTCCCACAGTGTGACCCCCCTCAGTACCGACCCCCCACAGTGTGACCCTCCTTCAGTACTGCCCCTCCCACAGTGTGACCCTTCCTCAGTACCACCACTCCCACAGTGTGACCCTCCCTCAGTACCGACCCCCCACAGTGTGACCCTCCCTTAGTACTGCCCCTCCCACAGTGTGACCCTCCCTCAGTACCGACCCCCCACAGTGTGACCCTCCCTCAGTACCGACCCCCCACAGTGTGACCCTCCCACAGTACTGCCCCTCCCACACTGTGACCCTCCCTCAGTACCGACCCCCCCTCAGTACTGCCCCTTCCACAGTGTGACCCCCCTCAGTACCGACCCCCCACAGTGTGACCCCCCTCAGTACCGACCCCCACAGTGTGACCCTCCCTCAGTACTGCCCCTCCCACAGTGTGACCCTCCCTCAGTACCGACCCCCCCTCAGTACTGCCCCTCCCACAGTGTGACCCCCCTCAGTACCGACCCCCCACAGTGACCCTCCCTCAGTACTGCCCCTCCCACAGTGTGACCCTTCCTCAGTACCGACCCCCCCAGTACTGCCCCTCCTACAGTGTTACCCTCCCTCAGTACCGACCCCCCCACAGTGTGACCCTCCCTCAGTACTGCCCCTCCCACAGTGACCCCCCTCAGTACCGACCCCCCACAGTGTGACCCTCCCTCAGTACTGCCCCTCCCACAGTGTGACCCTTCCTCAGTACCGACCCCCCTCAGTACTGCCCCTCGCACAGTGTGACCCCCCTCAGTACCGACCCCCCACAGTGTGACCCTCCCTCAGTACTGACCCCCCCCTCAGTACTGCCCCTTCCACAGTGTGACCCCCCTCAGTACCGACCCCCCACAGTGTGACCCTCCCTCAGTACTGACCCCCCCTCAGTACTGCCCCCTTCCACAGTGTGACCCCCCTCAGTACTGCCCCTCCCACACTGTGACCCTCCCTCAGTACCGACCCCCCCTCAGTACTGCCCCTTCCACAGTGTGACCCCCCTCAGTACCGACCCCCCACAGTGTGACCCTCCCTCAGTACTGCCCCTCCCACAGTGTGACCCTCCCTCAGTACCGACCCCCCCTCAGTACTGCCCCTCCCACAGTGTGACCCCCCTCAGTACCGACCCCCCACAGTGTGACCCTCCCTCAGTACCGACCCCCCACAGTGTGACCCTCCCTCAGTACTGCCCCTCCCACAGTGTGACCCTTCCTCAGTACCACCCCTCCCACAGTGTGACCCCCCTCAGTACCGACCCCCCACAGTGTGACCCTCCCTCAGTACCGACCCCCCACAGTGTGACCCTCCCTCAGTACTGCCCCTCCCACAGTGTGACCCTTCCTCAGTACCACCCCTCCCACAGTGTGACCCTCCCTCAGTACCGACCCCCCCTCAGTACTGCCCCTCCCACAGTGTGACCCCCCTCAGTACCGACCCCCCACAGTGTGACCCTCCCTCAGTACTGCCCCTTCCACAGTGTGACCCCCCTCAGTACTGCCCCTCCCACAGTGTGACCCTCCCTCAGTACCCGACCCCCCCCTCAGTACTGCCCCTTCCACAGTGTGACCCCCCTCAGTACTGCCCCTCCCACAGTGTGACCCTCCCTCAGTACCGACCCCCCCTCAGTACTGCCCCTCCCACAGTGTGACCCTCCCTCAGTACCGACCCCCCCTCAGTACCTCCGCTCCCACAGTGTGACCCCCCCTCAGTACCGACCCCCCACAGTGTGACCCTCCCTCAGTACTGACCCCCCACAGTGTGACCCTCCCTCAGTACCGACCCCCCCTCAGTACTGCCCCTCCCACACTGTGACCCTCCCTCAGTACCGAACCCCCCTCAGTACTGCCCCTTCCACAGTGTGACCCCCCTCAGTAACGACCCCCCACAGTGTGACCCTCCCTCAGTACTGCCCTTCCCACAGTGTGACCCTCCCTCAGTACCGACCCCCCCTCAGTGCTGCCCCTCCCACAGTGTGACCCTCCCTCAGTACCGACCCC
This sequence comes from Hemitrygon akajei, assembly GCF_048418815.1. Classification (NCBI taxonomy): domain Eukaryota; kingdom Metazoa; phylum Chordata; class Chondrichthyes; order Myliobatiformes; family Dasyatidae; genus Hemitrygon; species Hemitrygon akajei. Next base: position 10,948,945 of record NC_133144.1, read on the forward strand.
CCACAGTGTGACCCTCCCTCAGTACCGACCCCCCACAGTGTGACCCTCCCTCAATACCGCCCCTCCCACAGTGTGACCCTCCCTCAGTACCGACCCCCCACAGTGTGACCCCCCCTCAGTACCGACCCCCCCACAGTGTGACCCTCCATCAGTACCGCCCCACCCACAGTGTGACCCTCCCTCAGTACTGACCCCCCCAGTACTGCCCCTCCCACAGTGTGACCCCCCCTCAGTACCGAACCCCCCACAGTGTGACCCTCCCTCAGTACCGACCCCCCACAGTGTGACCCTACCTCAGTACCGACCCCCCACAGTGTGACCCTCCCTCAGTACTGCCCCTCCCACAGTGTGACCCTCCCTCAGTACTGCCCCTCCCACAGTGTGACCCCCCTCAGTACCGACCCCCCACAGTGTGACCCTCCCTCAGTACTGCCCCACCCACAGTGTGACCCTTCCTCAGTACCGACCCCCCTCAGTACCGTCCCTCCCACAGTGTGACCCTCCCTCAGTACCGACCCCCCCTCAGTACTGCCCCTCCCACAGTGTGACCCCCCCTCAGTACTGCCCCTCCCACAGTGTGACCCTTCCTCAGTACCGACCCCCCTCAGTACTGCCCCTCCCACAGTGTGACCCTCCCTCAGTACCGACCCCCCCTCAGTACTGCCCCTCCCACAGTGTGACCCCCCTCAGTACCGACCCCCCACAGTGTGACCCTCCCTCAGTACTGACCCCCCTCAGTACTGCCCCTTCCACAGTGTGACCCCCCTCAGTACTGCCCCTCCCACACTGTGACCCTCCCTCAGTACCGACCCCCCCTCAGTACTGCCCCTTCCACAGTGTGACCCCCCCTCAGTACCGACCCCCCACAGTGTGACCCCCCTCAGTACCGACCCCCACAGTGTGACCCTCCCTCAGTACTGCCCCTCCCACAGTGTGACCCTCCCTCAGTACCGACCCCCCCTCAGTACTGCCCCTCCCACAGTGTGACCCCCCTCAGTACCGACCCCCCACAGTGACCCTCCCTCAGTACCGACCCCCCACAGTGTGACCCTACCTTAGTACTGCCCCCCCACAGTGTGACCCTCCCTCAGTACTGCCCCCCCACAGTGTGACCCTCCCTCAGTACCGACACCCCCTCAGTACTGCCCCTTCCACAGTGTGACCCCCCTCAGTGTGACCCTCCCTCAGTACTGCCCCTCCCACAGTGTGACCCTCCCTCAGTACCGACCCCCCCTCAGTACTGCCCCTCCCACAGTGTGACCCCCCCTCAGTACCGACCCCTCACAGTGTGACCCTCCCTCAGTACTGCCCCTCCCACAGTGTGACCCTCCCTCAGTACCGACCCCTCCTCAGTGTTGCCCCTCCCACAGTGTGACCCTCCCTCAATACCGCCCCTCCCACAGTGTGACCCTCCCTCAGTACCGACCCACCACAATGTGACCCTCCCTCAGTACCACCCCTCCCACAGTGTGACCCCCCTCAGTACCGATCCCCCCGCAGTGTGACCCTCCCTCAGTACTGCCCCTCCCACATTGTGACCCCCCTCAGTACCGGACCCCCCACAGTGTGACCCTCCCTCAGTACTGCCCCTCCCACACTGACCCTCCCTCAGTACCGACCCCCCCCTCAGTACTGCCCCTTCCACAGTGTGACCCACCTCAGTACCGACCCCCCACAGTGTGACCCCCCTCAGTACCGACCCCCCACAGTGTGACCCTCCCTCAGTACTGCCCCTCCCACAGTGTGACCCTCCCTCAGTACCGACCCCCCCTCAGTACTGCCCCTCCCACAGTGTGACCCCCCTCAGTACCGACCCCCCACAGTGTGACCCTCCCTCAGTACCGACCCCCCACAGTGTGACCCTCCCTCAGTACTGCCCCTCCCACAGTGTGACCCCCCTCAGTACCGACCCCCCACAGTGTGACCCTCCCTCAGTACTGCCCCTCCCACAGTGTGACCCTTCCTCAGTACCGACCCCCCCCAGTACTGCCCCTCCCACAGTGTGACCCTCCCTCAGTACGGACCCCCCACAGTGTGACCCTCCCTCAGTACCGACCCCCCCGCAGTGTGACCCTCCCTCAGTACCGACCCCCCCCAGTACTGCCCCTCCCACAGTGTGACCCCCCTCAGTACCGACCCCCCACAGTGTGACCCTCCCTCAGTACCCGACCCCCCACAGTGTGACCCCCCTCAGTACCGACCCCCCACAGTGTGACCCTCCCTCAGTACCGACCCCCCACAGTGTGACACTCCCTCAGTACCGACCCCCCTCAGTGTGACCCTCCCTCAGTACCGACCCCCCCCCAGTACTGCCCCTCCCACAGTGTGACCCCCCTCAGTACCGACCCCCCACAGTGTGACCCTCCCTCAGTACCGACCCCCCACAGTGTGACCCTCCCTCAGTACCGACCCCCCCAGTACTGCCCCTCCCACAGTGTGACCCCCCTCAGTACCGACCCCCCACAGTGTGACCCTCCCTCAGTACTGCCCCTCCCACAGTGTGACCCTTCCTCAGTATCGACCCCCCTCAGTACTGCCCCTCCCACAGTGTGACCCTCCCTCAGTACCGACCCCCCCTCAGTACTGCCCCTCCCACAGTGTGACCCCCCCTCAGTACTGCCCCTTCCACAGTGTGACCCCCCTCAGTACTGCCCCTCCCACAGTGTGACCCCCCTCAGTACCGACCCCCCACAGTGTGACCCTCCCTCAGTACTGCCCCCCCACAGTGTGACCCTCCCTCAGTACCGACACCCCCCTCAGTACTGCCCCTTCCACAGTGTGACCCTCCCTCAGTACTGCCCCTCCCACAGTGTGACCCTCCCTCAGTACCGACCCCCCCTCAGTACTGCCCCTCCCACAGTGTGACCCCCCCTCAGTACCGACCCCTCACAGTGTGACCCTCCCTCAGTACTGCCCCTCCCACAGTGTGACCCTCCCTCAGTACCGACCCCTCCTCAGTGTTGCCCCTCCCACAGTGTGACCCTCCCTCAATACCCGCCCCTCCCACAGTGTGACCCCCCTCAGTACCGATCCCCCCGCAGTGTGACCCTCCCTCAGTACTGCCCCTCCCACATTGTGACCCCCCTCAGTACCGACCCCCCCACAGTGTGACCCTCCCTCAGTACTGCCCCTCCCACACTGTGACCCTCCCTCAGTACCGACCCCCCCCTCAGTACTGCCCCTTCCACAGTGTGACCCACCTCAGTACCGACCCCCCACAGTGTGACCCCCCTCAGTACCGACCCCCCACAGTGTGACCCTCCCTCAGTACTGCCCCTCCCACAGTGTGACCCTCCCTCAGTACCGACCCCCCCTCAGTACTGCCCCTCCCACAGTGTGACCCCCCTCAGTACCGACCCCCCACAGTGTGACCCTCCCTCAGTACCGACCCCCCACAGTGTGACCCTCCCTCAGTACTGCCCCTCCCACAGTGTGACCCCCCTCAGTACCGACCCCCCACAGTGTGACCCTCCCTCAGTACTGCCCCTCCCACAGTGTGACCCCCCTCAGTATCGACCCCCCACAGTGTGACCCTCCCTCAGTACTGCCCCTCCCACAGTGTGACCCTCCCTCAGTATCGACCCCCCACAGTGTGACCCTCCCTCAGTACTGCCCCTCCCACAGTGTGACCCTCCCTCAGTACCGACCCCCCCAGTACTGCCCCTCCCACAGTGTGACCCTCCCTCAGTACCCGACCCCCCACAGTGTGACCCTCCCTCAGTACTGCCCCTCCCACAGTGTGACCCCCCTCAGTACCGACCCCCCACAGTGTAACCCTCCCTCAGTACTGCCCCTCCCACAGTGTGACCCTTCCTCAGTATCGACCCCCCCTCAGTACTGCCCCTCCCACAGTGTGACCCTCCCTCAGTACCGACCCCCCCTCAGTACTGCCCCTCCCACAGTGTGACCCCCCCTCAGTACTGCCCCTTCCACAGTGTGACCCCCCTCAGTACTGCCCCTCCCACAGTGTGACCCCCCTCAGTACCGACCCCCCACAGTGTGACCCTCCCTCAGTACTGACCCCCCTCAGTACCGACCCCCCACAGTGTGACCCCCCTCAGTACTGCCCCTTCCACAGTGTGACCCCCCTCAGTACCGACCCCCCACAGTGTGACCCCCCTCAGTACCGACCCCCCACAGTGTGACCCTCCCTCAGTACTGCCCCTCCCACAGTGTGACCCTCCCTCAGTACCGACCCCCCCTCAGTACTGCCCCTCCCACAGTGTGACCCCCCTCAGTACCGACCCCCCACAGTGTGACCCTCCCTCAGTACTGCCCCTCCCACAGTGTGACCCTTCCTCAGTACCACCCCTCCCACAGTGTGACCCCCCTCAGTACCGACCCCCCACAGTGTGACCCTCCCTCTGTACCGACCCCCCACAGTGTGACCCTCCCTCAGTACTGCCCCTCCCACAGTGTGACCCTTCCTCAGTACCACCCCTCCCACAGTGTGACCCTCCCTCAGTACCGACCCCCCCTCAGTACTGCCCCTCCCACAGTGTGACCCCCCTCAGTACCGACCCCCCCACATTGTGACCCTCCCTCAGTACTGCCCCTTCCACAGTGTGACCACCCTCAGTACTGCCCCTCCCACAGTGTGACCCTCCCTCAGTACCGACCCCCCCTCAGTACTGCCCCTTCCACAGTGTGACCCCCCTCAGTACTGCCCCTCCCACAGTGTGACCCTCCCTCAGTACCGACCCCCCCTCAGTACTGCCCCTCCCACAGTGTGACCCTCCCTCAGTACCGACCCCCCCTCAGTACTGCCCCTCCCACAGTGTGACCCCCCCTCAGTACCGACCCCCCACAGTGTGATCCTCCCTCAGTACCGACCCCCCCTCAGTACTGCCCCTCCCACAGTGTGACCCTCCCTCAGTACCGACCCCCCCTCAGTACTGCCCCTCCCACAGTGTGACCCCCCCTCAGTACCGACCCCCCACAGTGTGACCCTCCCTCAGTACCGACCCCCCCTCAGTACTGCCCCTCCCACACTGTGACCCTCCCTCAGTACCGAACCCCCCTCAGTACTGCCCCTTCCACAGTGTGACCCCCCTCAGTACCGACCCCCCACAGTGTGACCCTCCCTCAGTACTGCCCCTCCCACAGTGTGACCCCCCTCAGTACCGACCCCCCACAGTGTGACCCTCCCTCAGTACTGCCCCTCCCACAGTGTGACCCTTCCTCAGTACCGACCCCCCTCAGTACTGTCCCCTCCCACAGTGTGACCCTCCCTCAGTACCGACCCCCCCTCAGTACTGCCCCACCCACAGTGTGACCCCCCCCTCAGTACTGCCCCTCCCACAGTGTGACCCTTCCTCAGTACCGACCCCCCTCAGTACTGCCCCCTCCCACAGTGTGACCCTCCCTCAGTACCGACCCCCCCTCAGTACTGCCCCTCCCACAGTGTGACCCCCCTCAGTACCGACCCCCCACAGTGTGACCCTCCCTCAGTACTGCCCCTTCCACAGTGTGACCCCCCTCAGTACTGCCCCTCCCACACTGTGACCCTCCCTCAGTACTGCCCCTTCCACAGTGTGACCCCCCTCAGTACCGACCCCCCACAGTGTGACCCCCCTCAGTACCGACCCCCCACAGTGTGACCCTCCCTCAGTACTGCCCCTCCCACAGTGTGACCCTCCCTCAGTACCCGACCCCCCCTCAGTACTGCCCCTCCCACAGTGTGACCCTCCCTCAGTACCGACCCCCCACAGTGTGACCCTCCCTCAGTACCGACCCCCCACAGTGTGACCCTACCTTAGTACTGCCCCCCCACAGTGTGACCCTCCCTCAGTACTGCCCCCCCCACAGTGACCCTCCCTCAGTACCGACACCCCCTCAGTACTGCCCCTTCCACAGTGTGACCCCCCTCAGTGTGACCCTCCCTCAGTACTGCCCCTCCCACAGTGTGACCCTCCCTCAGTACCGACCCCCCCTCAGTACTGCCCCTCCCACAGTGTGACCCCCCCTCAGTACCGACCCCTCACAGTGTGACCCTCCCTCAGTACTGCCCGTCCCACAGTGTGACCCTCCCTCAGTACCGACCCCTCCTCAGTGTTTGCCCCTCCCACAGTGTGACCCTCCCTCAGTACCAACCCCCCACAGTGTGACCCTCCCTCAATACCGCCCCTCCCACAGTGTGACCCTCCCTCAGTACCGACCCACCACAGTGTGACCCTCCCTCAGTACTGCCCCTCCCACAGTGTGACCCCCCCTCAGTACCACACCCCCACAGTGTGACCCTCCCTCAGTACTGCCCCTCCCACAGTGTGACCCCCCAGTACCGACCCCCCACAGTGTGACCTCCCCTCAGTACCCGCACCCCCACAGTGTGACCCTCCCTCAGTACTGCCCCTCCCACAGTGTGACCCCCCCTCAGTACCGACCCCCCACAGTGTGACCCTCCCTCAGTACTGCCCCTTCCACAGTGTGACCCCCCTCAGTACTGCCCCTCCCACACTGTGACCCTCCCTCAGTACCGACCCCCCCTCAGTACTGCCCCTTCCACAGTGTGACCCCCCTCAGTACCGACCCCCCACAGTGTGACCCCCCTCAGTACCGACCCCCCACAGTGTGACCCTCCCTCAGTACTGCCCCTCCCACAGTGTGACCCTCCCTCAGTACCGACCCCCCCCTCAGTACTGCCCCTCCCACAGTGTGACCCTCCCTCAGTACCGACCCCCCCCTCAGTACTGCCCCTCCCACAGTGTGACCCCCCTCAGTACCGACCCCCCACAGTGTGACCCTCCCTCAGTACCGACCCCCCACAGTGTGACCCTACCTTAGTACTGCCCCCCCACAGTGTGACCCTCCCTCAGTACTGCCCCCCCACAGTGTGACCCTGCCTCAGTACCGACACCCCCCTCAGTACTGCCCCTTCCACAGTGTGACCCCCCTCATTGTGACCCTCCCTCAGTACTGCCCCTCCCTCAGTGTGACCCTCCCTCAGTACCGACCCCTCCTCAGTGTTGCCCCTCCCACAGTGTGACCCTCCCTCAGTACCAACCCCCCACAGTGTGACCCTCCCTCAATACCGCCCCTCCCACAGTGTGACCCTCCCTCAGTACCGACCCACCACAGTGTGACCCTCCCTCAGTACTGCCCCTCCCACAGTGTGACCCCCCCCTCAGTACCACACCCCCACAGTGTGACCCTCCCTCAGTACTGACCCCCCACAGTGTGACCCTCCCTCAGTACTGCCCCTCCCACAGTGTGACTCTCCCTCAGCATTGCTTCAGAGTGTGAGAGGGAATTTAGAAACATAGAAAACCTACAGCACAATACGGGCCCTTCGGCCCACAAAGCTATGCTGAACATGTCCTTACCTTAGAAATTACCTCGGCTTACCCATAACCCTCTATTTTTCTAAGCTCCATGTAGCTGTCCAGGAGTCTCTGAAAAGACCCTATCGTAACCACCTCCACCACCGTCACCGGCAGCCCATTCCACACACTCACCACTCTCTGCATAAAAAAACTTACCCCTGACATCTCCTCTGTACCTACTTCTAAGCACCTTAAAAATGTGCCCTCTTGTGTTAGCCATTTCAGCCCTGGGAGAAAGCCTCTGACTATCCACACGATCAATGCCTCTCATCATCTTATACACCTCTATCAGGTCACCTCTCAAACTCTGTCGCTCCAAGGAAAAAAGGCCAAGTTCACTCATCCTATTCTCATAAAGCATGCTCCCCAATCCAGGCAACATCCTTGTAAATCTCCTCTGTACCCTTTCTATGGTTTCTACATTCTTCCTATAGTGAGGTGACCAGAACTGAACACAGTACTCCAAGTGGAGTCTGACTGGGGTCTGTCCAGGGTCCTATATAGCTGCAACATTACCTCTTGGGTCCTAAATTCAATCCCACAATTGATAAAGTCCAATACACCGTATGCTTTCTTAACCACAGAGTTAACCTGCGCAGCAGCTTTGAGTGTCTTATGGACTCGGACCCCAATATCCCTCTGATCCTCCACACTGCCAACAGTCTTACCATTAGTACTATATTCTGCCATCATATTTGACCAACCAAAATGAACCACTTCACAGTTATCTAGGTTGAATTCCATCTGCCACTTCTCAGCCCAGTTTTGCATCCTATCAATGCCCCACTGTAACCTCTGACAGCCCTCCACACTAAACACAACACCTCCAAACTTTGTGTCATCAGCAAATTTACTAGCCCATCCCTCTACTTCCTCATTCAGGTTATTTATAAAAATCACGAAGAGCAAGGGTCCCAGAACAGATCCCTGAGGCACACCACTGGTGACCAACCTCCATGCAGAATCTGACCCGTCTACAACCACTGTTTGTCTTCTGTGGGCAAGCCAGGTCTGGATCCACAAAGCAATGTCCCCTTGGATCCCATGCCTCCCTACTTTCTCATTAAGCCTTGTATGGGGTACCTTATCAAATGCCTTTCTGAAATCCATATACACTACATCTACTGCTCTACCTTCATCAATGTGTTTAGTCACTTCCTCAAAAAATTCAATCAGGCTTGTAAGGCACGACCTGCCTTTGACAAAGCCCTGCCGACTATTCCTAATCATATTATGCCTCTCCATATGTTCATAAATCCTGCCTCTCAGGATCTTCTCCATCAACTTACCAAACACTGAAGTAAGACTCACTGGTTTATAATTTTCTGGGCTATCTCTACTCCCTTTCTTGAATAATGGAACAACATCCACAACCCTCCAATCCTCTGGAACCTCTCCCATCCCCATTGATGATGCAAAGATCATTGCCAGAGGCTCAGCAATTTCCTCCCTCGCCTCCCACAGTAGCCTGGGGTACATCTCGTCTGGTCCCGGTGACTTATCCAACTTGATGCTTTCCAAAAGCTCCAGCACATCCTCTTTCTTAATATCTACATGCTCAAGCTTTTCAGTCCACTGTCAGTCATCCCTACAATCGCCAAGATCCTTTTCTGTACTGAATACTGAAGCAAAGTACTCATTAAGTACCTCTGCTATCTCCTCCAGTTCCATACACACTTTTCCACTGTCACACTTGATTGGTCCTATTCTCTCACATCTTATCCTCTTGCTCTTCACATACTTGTAGAATGCCTTGGGATTTTCCTTAATATTTTCCACCAGGGCCTTCTCATGGCCCCTTCTGGCTCTCCTAATTTATTTCTTAAGCTCCTTCCTGCTAGCCTTATAATCTTCTAGATCTGTATCATTACCTAGTTTTTTGAACCTTTTGTAAGCTCTTCTTTTCTTCTTGACTAGATTTATCACAGTTTTTGAATACCTTTGAATACCACAGTTCCTGTACCCTACCATTACCTTCCTGTCTCATTGGAATGTACCTGCACAGAACCCCACGCAAATATCCCCTGAACATTTGCCACATTTCTTCTGTACATTTCCCTGAGAACATCTGTTCCCAATTTATTCTTTCAAGTTTCTGCCTGATAGCCTCATATTTCCCCTTACTCCAGTTAAACGCTTTCCTAACATGTCTGTTCCTATCCCTCTCCAATGCTAAAGATTTTAAAGATAATCTCTCTGGCTCCTTGTCACACTTGGGGCTGGTTGGGTCAGAGGTGAGTGAGACCAGTTTTAGCCGAAGTTCTGGTCCCTAGCTGCTGTCTGATGTAGTCTTTAAGCAGAAGTGAGAATGACTGGATACCAGCAGTTGATACCGTCTCTCTGGTCTGATTGCAGAGATCCGGAAGTCCGTATCGGCGACGTTCCTTGGGGATTCACCACTCCGCAGATTCCCTCTGCAGCTCCGCTCCTCTTCCTTCCGGCATGGGGCAGCTGCTGGTTGGGAACGTCCCAGCAACACGACCCATGGGCCTAAGAATGGGAACCAGCAACAGACCGTGACCTCGGCAACAGACCGTGGCCCCGGCCCCAAGCAGTGACTGCGGCAATAGTCTTTGCTCAGTGACCCGGTATCAGTCCGAGTCCTCTCTCTGTTTAGTGACCAAGGCAACAGTCAGTAATCCCAGCAACAGACATGAGTCTGTGTCCTGTCACTGCTCAGTGACCATGGTAACGGGTGGCGAACCTAGCAACAGACAGGCATTTCTTCCAGAGGTCACCATTCAGTGACTCCTCTGGGAATGGCCAGTGAACCGGACAGTCCCGGCAATATCCAGTGACCACCGCTCATTCGCCCAGCCCTTACTCTACCCAGTACCGGTCCGTGGTCAGTGTCCTCCGGACAAGCTCCCAGTGACCCCGGGAGTGGCCGGGGTCGGCTGGGGAAGTATTTTGCCAGTATCGGGGGGAAATGAGTGAGGAAGGGAGAGTGTGTCGGCAGGCTGGAGATGCCGGACTGCCACTGCATTGTTTCCCGTGTGATTAAAATGCCGGTACACGAATGGGAGAGCGTAACTCTGGCCCCAGTACACAGCTCTGCCCACAGTTAATTCAGAAAGGTTAAGATGCTTCTCACAGCTCAGGTGCAAAGCCGGGGTGGGCGAAACTGCGCTCATTGTGAATCTGTTCGCTTTAATAACGGACCCTACCTTTCGACACCGGACTGTCGATTGGGAATGCTCAGGGTATGGGCGCGGTCTCTGCCTACTTGCCCTGCAGGTACCGACTCCTCCCCCACTCTGTCCAGCCGGATCACGGGGCGGTCTCGTCCCCACTCTCCGTCACCCGGGTACTCACTCCTGATCTGGGTCTCTGCTCTCCTGCCAACGCCGAAGCAAAGTCTGCTCGTTGAAATATTCTGCATAGTTGAACAACTACCACTGTCACACAGGAACGCCTTTCATTCCACAGGGCCTCTGTCAGTTCCCCGGGACAGAGTGCGGATGGCGACCACTCAGGGATCGGGGACGGTCCTCTCCCTCGGGATGGAACTGGGGAAGTTCACACACGCACACACACACACACACACGGAACGCAGCAGGTCAGGCAGCGTCTATGGAGGGGAATAAACAGTCGATGTTTTAGGCTGAGACCCTCCATTAGGACTGGAAAGGAAGCGGACAAAAGCCAGAATAAGAAGGTGAGGGGAGGGGGTAGGACTACAAGCTGGCAGGTGATAGGTGAGTGGGTGCAGGAGGGGAGATGCTGGGAGGGGATAGGTGAGTGGGTGGAGGAGGGGAGATGCTGGGAGGGGATAGGTGAGTGGGTGGAAGAGGGGAGATGCTGGGAGGGGATAGGTGAGTGGGTGGAGGAGGGGAGATATTGGGAGGGGATAGGTGAGTGGAAGAGGGGAGATATTGGGAGGGGATAGGTGAGTGGAAGAGGGGAGATATTGGGAGGGGATAGGTGAGTGGGTGGAGGAGGGGAGATATTGGGAGGGGATAGGTGAGTGGAAGAGGGGAGATATTGGGAGGGGATAGGTGAGTGGGTGGAAGAGGGGAGATATTGGGAGGGGATCGGTGGAGGAGGCAAAGGAACCTGATGGGAGAGGACAGTGGACAATTGGAGGAAGGTAAGGGAGAGGGGCACCAGAGCGAGGTGACAGGTAGAGAAAGGATGAGTGGGTAACCAGAACGGGGAATGGAAAGAGAGAAGAATGGGGGGGGGGAGAAGGAGAGTTAATCAGAGAGATGATGTTTATGCCATTGGGTTGGAGATTAGCCAGACTCAAGAATATGAGATGTTGCTCCTCCAACCTCAGAGTAACCTCATCATGGCAGAAGAGGAGCCCAAGGACTGACATGTCAAAATGGAAATGGGAAGTCGAATTGAAATGGGTGGCCACTGGGAAATCCCACCTATTGAGCTTGACAAAGTGGTCCTACACTCCATGTTGGAACCACAGAAGTCAGCTGGTGGTGTAGTGGCACCTGCACCAGACTTTCAAGGCAAGTGGTCCCGGGTTCGAATCCAGCAGGCTTCCTTGCACACTTTCCATCTGTGCTGGGTTGAGCACCAAGCTAGCAACTCAGGCTTGTAAGAAAACAGCCAAAATGCTAATGAGGTTGCTGCCTGATGCATCTCAAGGTGTGAAGAGGAACAACGATACCCTAGAGAAGGCCAAAGACCACACTGGAATGGAACAAGGGTCATTCCTCCCCATGGGAATCAGACAGGAATCTGGGAAGCCCCCTCTCAGGAGTGGGGCGGGTTCTGTGTGATTGCCCCCATCCAGTGATGAGTTAAAGAGTCTGCAAATCCCTCCATGGTATGGGACGTCCCACAGCTGCTGGGATATTTCACCTGCAGTCAGTCATCGGTACTTAGTTAAAGTCAAAAGGTGATGTGATCGAGTGAACAATAAAGTGATTACCAGCCACGTTATATTGGTTATAACAGTCGGGGAGTTTATTTAATCTGCTGTTGGGATGAATTCCACAGGGTTTGCAGCCATGGGAACACATTAGCGACACATTGCCCCCCCCCCCCCCCCAGGGTGTGGTTGATTACAGAGGGCTCAACGTTTGCCCTGGCTCAGCGGTGGGGGGATCTTGATGTCCTGTCCTCTCTGCAGCCGCTTCTCACAATCAGTCAGATAGTTCACGCCGTCAATCACCAACTGGACCAGTTCCACCTGGGGATGTGAAAAACATTCAGCCTTAGAGCCATCCCAGGGAGTCCAGGGATCACTGAGACCTTGGCTGGAAATGAAACGGACCCAATTCTTCCCCCTGCTCCCTCCTTCCCACTCCCACAACCCAATGTGCAAAGAATCCTGCCTTCCCTTCCTTTTCTCTTCCTCCCACAACCCATTCCATCCCATCCAACATCCTCCTGTGCTCTCTGCCCTTGCTTCTCCATCTCTCTCCTTCCTCAGTCCCTTTTACGCTCCTCTTTGCCTTGTTCTGATCCTCTTCCACACCCCCCATCTTCCACCCCTCCCCCCTTGCAATCATCTCCTCCTTGCCTCAAGATAGCATAGCGGTTAGGGCAACACTTAACACCACTAGCGACTGGGGTTCAATTCCTACCACTGTTGGTTAGGAGTTTGTATTTTTTCCAAGTGACTGTGTGGGTTTCCTCCAGGTGCTCTGGTTTCCTCCCACATTCCAATGACGTACGAGTTAAGGTTAGTAAGTTGTGGGCATGTTACGTTAGCACCGGAATCATGGCGACACTTGTGGGCGACCCCCCCCCCCCAGCATATCCTTGGGCTGTGCTGGTCATTGACGCAAACGACATACATGTCATAAATCTTCATCTTCTAATCTTCCTTCCATCTTCACCCTTCTCGTCTTTCCACCTCATCTTGCTCTTTTCATCTGTCTATATTCCACCTTCCTATCGCCTCCCCTTTCCTACCCCCCCCCCTCAGTCACTCCACTCCTGTTCTTACTTCCTCTGCTCCAGGATGCATCCGGAATGTGCTGGGAGCACGGGGAACGAGACCACAAACCCACCTCAGATTTTCCCAGCCGGTCCAGGTTGGAGATGTCGAAAACACTGCCCACAGCTGCCGTGTCCACTCCCCCTGTGCCACGTTTCTGTAGCCGCAGGTTCTCCAGGATTTTCGAGAAGCGAGGATCCTGAAACGGAAGAACCATCCAGCTGAATGGTGGCTCCACACCCTAGCGAGGGTGCCTGTCACACAACATGTTCCCCACCCCTTGGGTAGGAGCTAAAGGCTCAGGGTGAAAATGGACCCTTGCACGGACAGAAGATTGCTGACTGGCAGGAGGCAAAGGGTGGGATTAAAGGGGGCCTTTCCTGGTTGCCTGCCCAGTGACTAGTGGCATTCCTCAGGGGTCGGTGTTAGTGGCCGAGTTTGTGGATGTTCGGTGGAGAGCAGGCAGTGTTGAGAAAGCAGGACTTGTACAGATTAGGAGAATGGGCAAAGTAGCAAATGCAATACAGTGTAGGGAGGTGTGTGGTCATGCACTTTGGTAGAAGGAATAGAGATATAGACCATCTTCTAAACAGGGCGTAAATTCAGAAATCAGAGGGACCTGGCAGTCCTCGTGCAGGTTTCCCTCAATGTTAACTCGTAGGTTGAACTGGTAGTGAGGAAGGCAAATGTGATGTTAGCATTCATTTTGAGAGAACTAGAATAGAAAAGCTTGGGAGTAATGCTGAGGCTTGACAAGGCATTGCTCGGACCACATCTGGAATATTAAGAGTGGTTTTGGGCTCCGTGTCTCCAAGATTGGATGTGCTGGCATTGGAGAGGGTCCAAAGGAAACTTATGAGAATAAATCTGGGAATGAAAGGTTAAATGTACAAGGACTGTTTGATGGGTTTGTACTCACTGGAGTTTAGAAGAATGAGGGAAGATCATTCAAATATGATGGCAGAATACACTATTAATGGTAAGACTCTTGGCAGTGTGGAGGATCAGAGGGATCTTGGGATCTGAGTCCATAGGACACTCAAAGCAGCTGCACAGGTTGACTCTGTGGTTAAGAAGGCATATAGTGTATTGGCCTTCATCAATCGTGGAATTGAGTTTAGGAGCTGAGAGGTAATGTTGCAGCTCTATAGGACCCTGGTCAGACCCCACTTGGAGTACTGTGTTCAGTTCTGGTCACCTCACTACGGGAAGGATGTGGAAACCATAGAAAGGGTGCAGAGGAGATTTACAAGGATGTTGCCTGGATTGGGGAGCATGCCTTGTTAGAATAGGTTGAGTGAACTCAGCCTTTTCTCCTTGGAGCGACAGAGGATGAGAGGTGACCTGATAGAGGTGTATAAGATGAAGACAGGCATTGATTGTGTGGATAGTCGGAGGCTTTTTCCCAGGGCTGAAATGGCTGCCACAAGGGGACACAGGTTTAAGGTGCTGGGGAGTATGTACAGAGGAGATATCAGGGGTAAGTTTTTTACTCAGAGAGTGGTGAGTGTGTGGAATGGGCTGCCGGCAATGGTGGTGGAGGCGGATACGATAGGGGCTTTTAAGAGGCTTTTGGATAGGTACATTGAGCTTAGTAAAATAGAGGACGATGGGTAAGCCTAGTAATTTCTGAGCTAGGGACATGTTCAGCTCAACTTTGTGGGCTGAAGGGCCTGTATTGTGCTGTGGGTTTTCTATATTTCTATCTCATTGAAACCTACCAAGTGTTGGAAGAGTGGATGTGCAGAGGATCTTTTTAACAGCAAGAGTCTGAGACCAGAGGGCACAGCTTCAGAATGGAACCGAGATCAGGAGGAATTTCTTAAGCCAGAGGGTGCAGAATCTGTGACGTTAATCGCCACAGACAGCCGTAGCCCAAGTCATTTAATATACTTAAGGCAGAGTTTCATAAGTTCTTGGTTAGTAAGGGCATCAAAGGTTGCGGGAAGAATAGAAGAGAATGGGATTGAGAGGAATAATAAATCAGTTATGATTGAATGGCAGAGCAGACTCCATGGGCCAAGTAACCTAATTCTGCACCTATATCTCTTGGTCTTATGGATTTTATTTAAGGCAGTGTTTTGTCAGGACCTGACTGAGTTGACCTTTATTCCAACAAAATGCACTCTGTTTTGAGCATGGTGGCTCCACATCCTAGCGAGGGTGCCTGTCACAGGACACGTTCCCCACCCCTTGGGTAGGAGCTAAAGGCTCAGGGTGAAAATGGACCTTTGCACGGACAGGAGATTGCTGACTGGCAGGAGGCAAAGGGTGGGATTAAAGGGGGCCTTTCCTGGTTGCCTGCCCAGTGACTAGTGGCATTCCTCAGGGGTCGGTGTTAGTGGCCGAGTTTGTGGATGTTCGGTGGAGAGCAGGCAGTGTTGAGAAAGCAGGACTTGTACAGATTAGGAGAATGGGCAAAGTAGCAAATGCAATACAGTGTAGGGAGGTGTATGGTCATGCACTTTGGTAGAAGGAATAACGATATAGACCATCTTCTAAACAGGGCGTAAATTCAGAAATCAGAGGGACATGGGAGTCTTTACAGATGCTGGGAAATTCAGATGTGATATTCAGGACCTTGCACATCTTATGTTGTTTAAGTCTGCTTCTTTGCCATTACATTTGTGCTCATTACAACATATGGTGCAATTAACACAGCCTTCTCAGGAAATCCCAGGGATAAGCAGCATGGATTAGAATACAGGGTAAACCTACCTCGATCCTATCCCATCCCATCAAGGCTGGGACGGATTAGGTACAGAATGAGGCTCTACACAGACTCCAGCTGAGGATAACACAAATGGCATACAGGCCATTCCTGGGTTATGAATGCCCATCTTACTGACATACCTACAATGAGCTCCAATAATAATACTAAGTTCAAAAATCCAAGATATGTACATTCTTATAAAGGGCAGAGCTAGTTTCCTCTTTCTGTCCACTCTGAGTAAATGAGTGAACATTACTCTGTGTCAGTGTTATGTGCTTTAGAATCCATTCATTACAATACTATGGAATTACAGTTACCGAATCAAGTGATTTTTGTGCATTCTCCAACAGACGGACATCTGTAAAAATTCAACTATTTCATTTCTTGGAGACACCTTTATGTGTCTCCATCTTTGGGGATTTCACATTTGTGCCCCTGTCAAGATTCAGCTCTGTACATTGATTAAACCAGAAAGGATTGGAAACAGACTAAATCTCCTTCTACACTGTCCCACCACACGCTTTCAGGGCAGAGACAATGCAGCTTAGATACAGAACTGTTGCTGCCCTGAAAGACTGTATTTCAGCACCTTGGCCAGTGTACAATTTGACAGCATAACCTCCATTCTCAGGGAAAAGAAGCTCTGCACGTAGAAGGGAAGCGATACCTTGCTGAGCAGCGGCAGCTTCACGTGCACGCCAGCTCGAAGTCCAGTGCCCAGGTTGGAGGGGCAGGTGAGGATGTAGCCAAGACTCTCACTCCACATGAACTCCCAGCCCTTCTCCGAGATCAGTCTCTCCACCTAAAGGGAATAGGGTTTATATGAGAAGTCAGAATCCGGTTTATCATCATTGACATATAGTATGTCATGAAATTTGTTGTTTTGCAGCAGTACAGTGCAATATATATATATAATTACAATAAGAAATATTTATGTTAAACTAAATAAGTAGTGCAAAAATAGCAAGGTTGTGCTCATGGGTGGGTTCATTTTCCATGATGGCGGAGTGGAAGAAACTGTTACTAAAACATTGAGTGTGTCTCTCTTCAGGCTCCTGTACCTCCTATCTGATGGTAGCAATGAGAAGAGGGCACATACTGGGTGATGGGAGTCATTAATGATGGATGACACCTTTTTGAAGATGTCCTCTTGGAGAAAGCTTCGGTCTGAACACTTCCTGTGAGCAGCAAGTCCCACAGGCGGGCCACTCTCTGGGATAAGCAGCCGTACTCTCATGTCTAAATGGCATTTGGCTGGATAACAACGAGGTTTCAACACCGTTCGCTTTCAAACCTGAGTTAAACTCTTATGTCAGGGGTTTGATTGGAATCAGAATCAGGTTTAACAACTTTGGCATACATCATGAAATACGTGGTTTTGAGGCAGGAGCACATTGCAATACATAATTTAAAAAAGCTATAAATTACAAAAAATGAATAAAGTAAAAAAATGATGCAGTGCTCATGGGTTCATGGTCCATTTAGTAGTCTGGTGGCAGAGGGGAAGAAGCTGTTCCTAAAACATTGAGTGTGTGCGTGCTCAGGCTCCTGTACCTCCCTGATGGCAGCAGTGAGAAGAGGGGATGTCCTGTGTGATGGAGGTCCTTAATACTGGGTGCCACCTTTATGAGGCATCGCTGTTTGAAGATGCCACTTTATGCTGGTTACAGGACAGTACAGTCCTGAAGTCTGCAATGTTGCTCCTCCGCTTGCTCAGGTAACAGCTCTTCACAATCACTCTACCTGCTCTTCACAATCACTCTACCTGCTCTTCACAATCACTCTACCTGCTCTTCACAATCACTCTACCTGCTCTTCACAATCACTCTACCTGCTCTTCACAATCACTCTACCTGCTCTTCACAATCACTCTACCTGCTCTTCACAATCACTCTACCTGCTCTTCACAATCACTCTACCTGCTCTTCACAATCACTCTACCTGCTCTTCACAATCACTCTACCTGCTCTTCACAATCACTCTACCTGCTCTTCACAATCACTCTACCTGCTCTTCACAATCACTCTACCTGCTCTTCACAATCACTCTACCTGCTCTTCACAATCACTCTACCTGCTCTTCACAATCACTCTACCTGCTCTTCACAATCACTCTACCTGCTCTTCACAATCACTCTACCTGCTCTTCACAATCACTCTACCTGCTCTTCACAATCACTCTACCTGCTCTTCACAATCACTCTACCTGCTCTTCACAATCATTCTACCTGCTCTTCACAATCATTCTACCTGCTCTTCACAATCATTCTACCACTCTGGAACACGTGATCCAGATTGAGTTCTTCCAGATATCCACAGAGTCTGGTGTGGTCCTGAGGGCTGGAATATTGGAAATGTGCACAACCATGTTCAAAGAAGGGTGTAGGGAAAATGGACCAGTTAGGTAAACTCAGCAGTGCTGAAACCTAGAAATTAACAGGGACTGGTCAGAAGACACCTTCATGGATATGCTAAAGATTGTGTCAAACCTTAGTGAGGATCTCTGATGAAGTAACACAGAGGATCCACGGAGGAAACACCAGCAGCAGTGGTGGATGAAGGTTCGATTACAACATTTAAGGGAGGCTTGGATATGGAGGGCTGTGCTCCAGGTGCAGGTTGATGGGACTAGGAAGAACAACAGTTTGGCACAGACTAGATGGGCTGAATTGCCTTTTTCTATACTGTAGTGCTCTATGTCTGTAAATCTCCCTTAACAGTGGTTAAGGAGCAGGCGGGACTCTGGGCTTCACAAATAGCGGCATTGTGTGAAGGAGCAAATTAGTGACAAGGAAACCTTGGTTTGTCCACAACTGAGTGCCACGCATTAGGAAAGAAGGGAAGTGTTTGGAGAGGACGGAGATTTCCCAAAATGACTGCAAGTCTGCCTTAATTATGTGGGCAGAAAGAACACAGCATGATAGCATAGCGGTTAGCGTAATGTCTTTACACTGCCTGCAAACTCGGTTTCAATTCCTGCCGCTGTCTGTAAGGAGTTTGTACGTTCACCCCGTGACCGTGTGGGTTTCCTTTGGGTGCTCTAGTTTCCTCCCACAGTCCAAACACATATGCGTTCATAGACGTACGGGTTAATGCAGTTGGGTGGCATGGGCTTGTTGGGCCTGTTACCGTGCTGGATCACTGAATAAATACACAAAAGAACTACAATTGGAGCGAGAGTTGAAACTGGTTCTGCCAGCCATTTATTGAAGCTGGAGTTGTTCGCTGGTCACTGGAGGTTGTAGGGAAGTCAGAGGCCGGTGTGATCGAGTAAATGGAAATGGTTCTCATTACCAGAGGACCCTGGGCCCAGAAGTCATGCACTGAGGGAGGATGGCAAATCTGAAATGAGGATTTCCTTTATTTTAAACACCGAGTGTTTGGGTTGGAATGTCCTGCCATGGAAATCGTGGAGACAGATGGCATGGTAGAGTTTGGATGGATTTCCAAGTGGAAAGGATTTGCAGGGATAGGGAGTCAATTGTGTAGCTGACCCTGACATAATGGGCCGAATGGCCTCCTTCCAAGCCATAACAGTTCTGCGATTCTTCAGAGTTGCAGTCTGCCTAATCCCCACCTTCTCCGGTCTGTGTCATTTGGAAATTTTCCAGGCATGTTTACACCCCAAACTGGTTGGCGGGAGGCTCAAAGAGCCCAGACTGACAGCCGGGGTATCAGTGGCGGCCGGTGGGAGGGGCAGGGGCCTGTACTCAGAGCAATTCTAATCCCGGCCGGCCCCCATTGTGCTCACAGGAGGCAGTTAGCGCCTAAACACTTCGGGAAGGGGCTTCACTGCCTCAACACCGTCCCCTCCCCATTCTTGCCTCACCTGCCCCTGCCTCAGCTCCTCCGACAGTAAGTAATGCCGGATTAGATGGAAAACAGAACAATGGGAAAAATGAGACGGGTGGGGATGGGCAGGTGGGGAGTCTGGGATCCCAGTCAGGGGCTGTGGCAGGAACTGACGGAGGCGTCTGATTACAAGGAACAGAGGGAATGGAGAAGAGGGTGGATGAGGGGGAGGTGGAGAAGGGGGAGGGAATGGTGAGGGTGGGGGAGGGGGATGTGTTTGGATATGGGGAGGTGAGGAAGGGGAAGTGGAGGAGAGGGTGAAGGAGGGGTAGGCGGAGGAGGAAAGGGGGAAGTGGAAGAGGGGAATGGGGAGGTGGGGGTAGGTGGAGGTGGAGGGGGAGGGAATGGTGAGGGAGGAGAGGGGGATGTGTGGCTGGATATGGGGGTGCTGAGGGAAGGGGAGAAGGATGGGTAGGTGGAGGGGGAGATGAGGGTGAGGATGAGGGAGAGGAATGTGTGGGTGGAGGAGAGGAAATGAAGATGGGGAGGGGAGGTGAAGATGAGGAGGGGTAGAGGAAATGAGGGTGAGGATGGGGAGGGGTTTGTGTGGGTGGGGAGGGACGTGTGTGTAGGTGGGGGAGTTGAGGGTGGGGAGGGGGAGGGGTGAAGATGGGGAGGGGGATGTGTAGCTGGGGGAGGGGGAGATGAGGGTGGGGGGATGTGTAGGTGAGGGTGGAAGCAGGCGAGCTGAGTGTGGGGGTGGAGGAGGGTGGTGAGCGGATGTCGGGGGGGGGTATTGAAGGGATTTGCATGTGTGCAACTGAACTAAAGCTCACTTGCATAATAGAATGATAAATCTGAATGTCACACGGAGGGGAAGTGCTTCCAAGGCAGGAGGGATGGTAACCAGGGCAACATGGACTGCAAATGCAGTGACTGACAAAGAAACCGACAGGGAGAGAAGTTATTTTTGCACATCGAGTTGTTGCTCCGTGTGCAATAAAATCTGCTTCCACCAATGACTTTCAAGAAGCAACCACCTTCCATTTGCAACTTCTCAGAAGGTGAGGCTGCTCATCCGTGAATATATCAAGACCAGAACACCCCTCTGCCCCTTTCGGGTACGGTATGGAAACACCAATGGGGAAGTCTGCAGGAAGTGGTGGACCAGACCAGTCCATCACCAGCAGTGAACACATTCCCATGGAGCACTTTCACAAGAAACTGGCATTCACCATCAAGGACTCCCACTACCCAGGCCGTGCTCTTGCCTCGCTGCTACCATCGGGCAGGAGGTACAGGAGCATTAGGCCCCACACCACCAGGTTCAGGAACTGTTATTACCATACGTCCATCAGGCTCCTGAACCAGCATGGATAACTTCACTGGCCTCAACACCGAACGGATTCCATAACCTACGTACTCACTTTCAACACTCTACAACTCATGTTCTCAGTATTATTTTTTTCAAATTTGCACAATTTGATTTCTTTTACACATTGGTTATTTGTCAGTCTTTGCCTATGTATAGTTTTTCATGAATTGTATTGAATTTCTTTATTTTCCTGTAAATGCCTGCAAGAAAATGATCTCAGGGTAGTCTATGTGACATATACGTACTTTGATAATAAATTTACTTTGAATGTTACCTTCATGCAAGTGCCACACAAGTTCCATCTCCAACAAGAGAGTGTCTAACCATCTACCCGGACATACAGTGAATTTTCATCGCTGAGGCCCCCATCACCGATAAACAGAGGAGGTTGGGGTCACCCCATGATCACAAACTCAACTACCAACTGCATAACTACCACACAAAACTCTGGAGGGACTCAATGGGTCAGGCAGCATCTGTGGAGCGAAATGGATGGTCAACATGTTGAGTTGAAAGATCTCAGTCTGAAACATTGACTGTCCATTTCGCTCTACGGATGCTGCCTGACCTGGTGGGTTATCAATTTTATTTATTTATTTAGAGATACAGTGTGGAACAGGCTCTTCCGGCCCAATGAGTCCCACTGCCCAGCCACCCATCTATTTAACACTGGCCTAACCACAGGACAAATTACAATGACCAATTAACCTACTAACCAGTACGTCCTTAGAGTGCGGGAGAAAACTGGATCACCCAGAGGAACTCATAGGCAGAACATACAAACTCCTTACAGATGGCGTCAGAACTCCAATCTCCGGAACAGCCCACGCTGTAATAGCATCACGCTAACCGCTACGTTACCATGGGTTCCTCCAGCATTTTGTGTGCTGCTCCACATTCCAGCCTCTGCAGTCACTGGTGTCTGAGTAAGCACCATGGTGCTCCAGAGGCTGGGCACCTTGCAGCTAGTGACTCATCTCCCGACACCCAGCCCCTTCCAATTATTTGCAAGGAGGGGAATGGAATGGAATGCTTAACACCACTCAAAAAGCTCAACACCATGTCCGCTTGGTACCACTGCCGAGACGAGGGAACATTCCTCCCCTCCGTCAGTGGTGCTCTGGGGCCGTGCACCTCCTACCCCGTCTGCTCCAACACCCGTGACCTCCACCTCCTAGAAGCTCAAGTGGAGCAGGCGTATCTCTCTAACCCACTTTTTATAATGCTGTTTACATCGTAAATACATGCTGGCATTTATTCATACACATTTTATTCCATAACCGCTAGCTTTATTTTTATATAATTTTATATTCTTTAATATTGCTGAATGTTGGGTTTTTTTTGTGCATTTTGGTCCCGACCAATATGCTAGAGAAAATTTCTAATACATGTAAACATACACTCAGTGACCACTTTATTAGGTACATCTGTAGACCTACTCGCTAATGCAAACATCTAATCAGCCAACTCAATGCATAAAAGCATGCAGGTGTGATCAGTTGTTGTTCAGACCAGACAGGGGAAGAACTTTGACCATGAAATGCTCACTAGTGCTAGACGAGGTGGTTTGAGTATCTCAGAAACTGCTGATCTCCTGGGATTTTCTGGGACCTCTAGAGTTCACAGGGGATGGTGCAAAAACAAAACAAACGGCAATTCTGGGAGGAAAAACGCCTCGTTAATGAGAGATATCAGGGAAGTGTGTCCAGAGTGATTCACGCTGACTGGGAGGCAACAGTAACTCAATCAAACGTTACAACAGTGGGGTATGGAGAGTACATGTTGAACCTGAGATGGGTTGATCCTTGATCTCTCTAGGTCTTGCTGCATGTAGCCAATGGCTGCTCCACTTTTTTGAGAAGATGCAAATAGAACTTGATTCCTTGTCCTCCAAGTCCCTCACTGTTCTTACTTGGAAATGTCTCACAACTGCATCTGAATCCTGCACCATTCCCACCTTCGGTACACAGCTTGCAGCAGCTGAAAAATATGACTCACCACCACTTTCTCAAGGATAGTTAGGGACAGGGAACCTGATGTTGTGAGCAATGTCCAGTATTTAAAGGGAAAATGTTCCTGGGGCTCTGTGGAAAGAGTTTGGGGAATATGACTGTATGGATAAATCCACCAAAGAGCCAGCACAAGCACGATGAGCTGAATGGCCTCTTGCACTACCCAGAGTAGGTTCCTAGAGCTTTGGATTTTACACAGAATCTCATTCACCTCTTTGAGGCCTTGGCAGAACCTCTCAAACACCCTCTTCATGTTGCCCCCCTTCTCCATGGAGATGACTCGAGTGTGGTCCTCCTCATTAACCCAGATTAGGAAAGTCTTCTCATTGTTATGCCTGTAGAGCAAGAGGAGAGATCTCAGTCAACAATGGCCTCATCTTTAGCTGTATTCATACCTGGAAATATCCACCTCTTTACATTATCTGCATGAGATACATTGTTTTAAAATCCCCCCCAGATGCTTGAATTTCGACTTGCCACCTTCAGGTTTCAATTTCTCCTGCAAATGAACCCCTTCCTTCCCTCCATAGTCATCTGTCTGCCACCACCTCCCATTTCCTGACTCAGAACTTGTCTGATCACACGATTAGTACAAATGTAAAGAGGTTTAGCAAATTAAAGTCGGAGTCCTGTGTAGTTGAGTATTTTGGCCTCTGGTTTCACAGCATCAAGCTTTGTCCAATCCAGGACAAATCAATCTATGAGGCCAAGGGAGAATTCGGACCAGGGAAGGATGGAGGAAAGCAGAGATGGGAGGTGAGGGGCAGGGACAAGGGTGCGGTCTTCAGGGCAGAGTGGAGGGAACAGAGAAAGGGGAGAAGGAGGGGGAGAGAGTGAAGGTACTAAACTAGGTTTCTAAGGTTCTGCTCAACCATAACTCGAAGAGTTGGGCAGGACAACTAGACTGATGGACTCACCAGATCCCACGGGCATCAGGCCAGTCTCTGGCCATCCCCGATGAGGTCAGCAGAGGAGACACCGGTTTGTCAAACAAGAAATGGTCCTAAGGATGGAAAAGTCTATAGTTATTAAAGTGCTTCTGCATTGGACCAAGTCATGATCAAACATAACTAGCATTAAATAGTGATGAGAGATAACAATGCTTTCATGGCAGCTCTCAGTGTCCTATCACACTCTTCTAATGCAGGGCAAAGCTTCCTCTATACACTTTCAGCTAACTCCCCAAGACAAAGCACAGTATGGGTTGGATATAAGATACAGCTTCTTTGACACCATCACATCAGGGGCAGCGAGTGTAACTCATTCCCGAGAAAGGAAATGAAATCTACCACTATGGCAACCTGTGCTCTTTGAGACGGAGTCATGTTGCAAGTCACATTTAATTTGGAAGACTCCAAAGCGTTCCCGAGAACTCTTACTGATATGAGAGCCTTTGATTGCCAAGACATTCTTCTCTGCACTTGGTGGCTGTAGATCAGGAGCGCGGGGCTGAAGTGCAGCCAGTACTTGAGCAGCGGCCCCGCCACCTCTCACCCTCATACTGTACACCGTCTCCTCCCTCACATAGAGGCGAGGCGGCCACCTCTCACCCTCATACTGTACACCGTCTCCTCCCTCACATAGAGGCGAGGCGGCCACCTCTCACCCTCATACTGTACACCGTCTCCTCCCAGCTGCAGAAATAGCAGGGGCTTCTAGGGAATCTGTTGCTCTGTGCAACGCTCTCCACCCTGGATCTCCAATGTAAAGCTGCAGCACACCCAGGTACAGTAAAGAGACAACACTGGGGAGGTCCCTTATTGCTGGATGATAAAATATAGTGAACAGCATGTCCTGATGGCAGACAAGTGTATGGTGTGCATGAGCAGCCTGGATAAGCACTGCCTCAGTCATCGTAAAGTGACTCTGTGAGGACCCCTGCAAGGCGGCTTAGCTGCCCCTGCCCCGGGAGTGTGGAGGGAGCTGTTATCGATGTCTGACCCCTGCCCTGCTCCACTCCAATGCCCCCACCCCCTGCAGAAGGGGAGCTGCTGGTTCCACATCTTACATCGATGAGTTGCTGCTGCTCCTTGTCCGTCATGGTGGACAGACTGTAGTATCGTCCGGCCAGGTCTCCCTTCAGCCCAGCGAGGGCGTCCACGGTCACCCTCTCCACCTCTCTCCTCTCAGCCCGGGTACAGGCAGGGGGCATACTCAGCCCACGGATACTGCGCCCCGTCCTCACGCGGGAAGACAGCACGTAATTCTCATCAAACTGCCCGCCTCTAATCTGCAGTAGCGATAAAAACAGAGAACGGTAAAAATGCCAGACAAAGCTGTGAATAATTTGTCAATCTGGCAGTGGTTTTAAAGTGAGAAATACTGAACACAAGAGATGCTGGAAATCCAGAGCAACGCGCACAAAATGCTGGAGGAACTCAGCAGGTCAGGCAGCATCTATGGAGGGGAATAAACAGTCGACATTTTGGGCCGAGACCGTTCATCGGGGACTGGGGAGGAAGGGGGGGGGGGGGGAAGAAGCCAGAATAAGAAGGGGGACAGAGGAATGAATACAAGGGGCAGGTGATAAAGAAACCAGGTGAGTTAATTTTATAGGTAGATAAGAGCTGGCCAGTTCTGACACAAACTGGAAAGCCTGGTTATTTGAAATGATTGCGCTCTTTCATGGCTGGAAAGTGCCGAATTGGAGGATGAGCCGTTGCTCCTGGAGCTCGCACTGAGCAGTGTCAGAGATGCAGAAAACAGGGCACAGGGAATACACAAACCAAGAGTACAAGTGAGGTGGAGCAATCAGGTGACAGGGAAATGGAACCTCGGGCTCGTCAATGCAGACTGGTAAAAAGAACCTGGAAATCGAGTTGGGAAGTGTTAACAGAGTCAGATACATTATGGACATTTAAGCGATTCTTTGATGGGCATATGGATGAAAGTTAAATGGAGGGGTATGGGGGAGGGAAGGGTTAGATTGATCTTAAAGGGTCAGCACAACATTGTGGGCCGAAGGGTCTTTATTATGTTGTACTGTTCTATGTTCACCTCTCTCGCCCACTCGTATTGTGAGACTTTCCTTAAGTCCTTCGTCAAATATTTTGTCATTAGTTCTGACATCACAAGGTAACCCAGCATTAAATCATGTTTGACTGTGAAGCCTCAAAGTATTTTCCACATCAAAGGCGCCATATTAGCTGTTATTTGTTGGTCAATAATATCTCCCTGTGTTTTACATCTACACTCACTTTACTTGCGTCCAAGTCTGTGGGGTGTTTCATGGTCCTCGGATCATATCCATTGTGTCTTTCCATGATCACAGGGTCAAAAATATCAGCAAAGACCTGCAGCATTGAAGGAGACAGTGTTAGGAAATCATAAACACAAGATTTGCAGATGCTGGAAATCTGGAGCAACACACACACAAAATGCTGGAGAAACTCAGCAGGTCAGGCAGCATCTATGGAGGGGAATAAACATTTCGTGCTGAGACCCTTCATCAGGAGCATTAGGAAATGTTTCCCGGAGGTAATACCAAGGAACTCAGCTTAATATCTGGAGGACGGTTTCACCACAACAGGACAGTCACAGGTCTGTCACCTACAATCGCACATTTTGTAGTCCTACCAAGGTCAACTCGACAAGGACTCAGTCCTGTGATAGATGTACAAGGGTCTACAACTCACAGGGTCACAAGGTGCAAATATGAAGCCCTGGATCCAGAGGCTTAAGTACAAATCAAACCTACATGCAGGAGGGTGTCGAGATGACATTGCACTGTTAAAAAGTTAAAAGATTAGTTTTATTTATCATATGCACATTGAAACACACAGTGAAATGCACTGTACATATTGTCCTGTGTTCATCACACCAGAGCTCTGTCTGATTGAGATGAAGGATGAACCTTCCTTGGGCATTATTTCGTAGAAGAAATGGTAACTTGTACTGAATATGAGATGTTGCTGCTCTCTCTCATCATGGCAGTACAGGAGGCCGTGGACCAACGTGTCAGAATGGAAATGGGAAGGGGAATTATAATTCAAATGGGTGGCACCAGGAAATCTCACTTGCTGTGGTGAGTGGAGTGAAGGTGAATGATAAAGCGGTCTTATTGAACATGATCAACCTGGAGCTCTGCGTATGGCTTCGTACATTGAAGGTGCTACAGAAAAGGCTCACTAGGTTGATTTCTGTAATGTGGTTGAGCCATTTTGGACTATAGACAGATGAGAGGTGACCTTGTTGAAGCATATTGGATTGCAAAGGCGATCGACAGAGCGGAACCAAGAATATGTTTCTTCCAGTGGGTGGAATTGAAATATTGAAGGGCCTAGACAGAATGGATGTGGAGAGGATGTTTCCAATAGTGGGAGAGTCTAAGGCCAGAGAGATGCAGACTAGAAGGATATCCTTTTAGAAAGAGAGAGGAGGAATGATTTCTTTAGCCGGGGGGTGGGGGGGGGGCGCAAATCTCAGGAATTCATTGCCACAGGAGGTCAGGTCATAAAGTGGAAGTTGATAGGTTCTTGATTAGTAAGGGTGTCAAAGGTTACAAGGAGAAGACAGCAGAATGGTGTTGAAATGGATAATAAATCAATGATGATGGAATGGTGGAGCAGACGATGGGCTGAATGGCCTAATTTTGTCCTGTGTCTTATAGATGTATCTGGAGTTAGGGTTCACAGTTTTAGAATAAAGAATGAGTCATTTCCAATGGAGGAATTTCTTCTCTTAGAAAAATGAGCATCTTTGGTCATTTTCTTCTCCAGGATGTGGAATTGTGTTTCATGATTCAGGCTTCTTTGTGGTTACTCTTCAGAGCATGAGCATAGAGGAGAATGAAATGATCGTTCGCTCAGAAGTACTCTGAGCAAGTAACAGGCAGGATAGGCAAAAGAGAGTCAGCGGACATTGTTTACTTGGATTTTCAGAAGGCCTGTGACAAGATGCCGTGTAACAACACAAGAGCCTATGGCATTACAGGAAAGATACTAACATAGATAGAAGATTGGCTGATTTGCAGGTGGCAAAGAGTTGGAATAAAGGCTTCAGGTACTAGATGGGTGACCACAAGGAGAAGTAAGGGATCCCCTGTGGCCATTCCTCCCAGCAACTAGTATCCTGTTCGGATACTGCTGGAGGATGACGACCTATCAGGGCACAGGAGCAGCAGCCAGGCCAGTGGCAAGGTGACCAACTCTGAGGCTCACCAGGGAAAGGTGAACTCATGCAGAGTGCTAGTGATAGGAGACGTGATAGTTCGGGGTACGGACAGCAGACTCTGTGGCCGTGGAAGAGAAGCCAGGGTGGTGTGCTGCCTCCCACGTATCTCAGAGGGAGGGTGAGCAGCCAGGGGTCAAGGTGCACAAGGGTAGGGGGTGGGGATAGTGAAGAAGTCCTGTGCAGTGAGTACAGGGAGCCTGGGATGAGGCTGAAGAACAGGACATCCAAGGTATAGTAGTAACCTCTGGATTACTCCCAGTGCCACATGCCAGGCAGGGTAGTTTCTGCCCCAGCACCAGCTCCACACAATCATGTGCAGGGGGCAGAGTTTCAGATTTCTGGATCAGTGGGATCTTTTCTGGGGAAGGTATACCATGCATAGAAGGAATGGATTACACCTGAACCCGAGGGAGATCAATATTCTTGCAGGCAGGTTTTCTAGAGCTTTGAGAAGGGTTTAAACTAAGTTGGTAAGGGGATGGGAACTGAAGTGATGGGGCAGTTGCTATACAAGTTGATGCTGTACATTGTAAGACTGTAAGGATGGATAGGCAGGTGAGAGAGTAAACTTGAAATAGGTGATGAATATTGGACTGAAGGTGTTATATTTGAAAGTGTGCTCTATACTTTATTTCTTACATCCTTCACATACATGAGGTATAAAAATCTTTATGTTACGTCTTCGTCTGAATGTGCAATGCGCAAATTATAGCAATTTATAATAAATAGTATGTACAGTAAGATATACAACAGTCAATATAGTTTAGAATAGTGGTTGCCAACCCGTCGATTGTGATCGACTTTCCCAGTAGATCCCGAAAAAAAATCAAAAAGAAATACACAAATACTGTTGAGAGATTGTTTCCGGGTTGCGGGGTTTCAGTTCCGTTCTTTCTGCTCAGCGCGCATGCGTGTAGCTCCCTGCACTACACAGTGTAATTCAACACGTACAAACACGCTGGATGAACTCAGCAGGTCGGGCAGCATCCGTTGAAATGAGCAGTCAACCTGCTGAGTTCATCCAGCTTGTTTGTACGTGTTGATTTGACCACAGCATCTGCAGTGTACTTTGTGATTACACAGTGTACTTCAGTGGTCTCCAACCACCGGGCCGCGAGGAAACAATATGAGTCAGCTGCACCTTTCCTCATTCCCTGTCTCGCCCACTGTTGAACTTGAACCCACGCAAGGTCATCAATCGCCTAAACGCGGTGATACCCTCACACCAGGGATCACTGGTTCGCCTCGGGCGGCCGGCGGGAACTTCCGATGCTGCTGGTCCGGAGCGCGGCCGGCAGGATGGCGTCGCCTCTAAACCTGTTCACCACACCGAATGTTTATGGGGCACCCGGTGCTAAAATATTCACAGACGATCTAATTCAGGCTCAGGGTTCCGTAAGTATCAGAGCAGCTACCGCGCTGCGATTTACTGAAACAAACTTTTGTCGGCCGATAGATCCTACAAAGGGGGCGGGAGCCCTGTCGCACTCCTCGCTCGGTCGGTCGCTCTCTCTGGACTGCGACCGCCGCGGCCCCGGCACGGGGACCTCCGGTCCTGACCTCGTCCTCTCACCCCACCCACGACCCACCACCCAGACACCTTGGCCAGGTGCAGCTGGTCGTGGCTGGGGTGAGAGGACGAGGTCAGGACCGGAGGTCCCCGTGCCGGGGCCGCGGCGGTCGCAGTCCAGAGAGAGCGACCGACCGAGCGAAAAGATCCTTTGTAGGATCTATCGGCCGACAAAAGTTTGTTTTAGTAGATCGCAGAGCGGTAGCTGCTCTGATACTTACGGAACCCTGAGCCCGAATTAGATCGTCTGCGAATATTGCTTTGGTACCTTGAGTCCAAGCACCCTGCACTTAAAGACAAACCCGGTGAGTTTTTTGAGTGGAAAAAACGTGAGCAAGCGGGACAGAAGCTAAGTGTCGAGAGCCGCGAAAACTAAATTGCAGAATAGACTGGACATAAGAAACCTGCTTTGAGTATCGCTATATTTCCATCGTGTTTAACAGCCCCCGGTCAGCCGGTCCGCCAGTCCGCAAGAATATTGTCAATATTAAACCAGTCCGCGGTGCAGAAAAGGGTGGGTACCCCGGTGTTTATACATTATTTCTACCTGCGGGTTGCGGGGTTTTACTTCCGGTCTTTTCTGCCCCGGTGTGCATGTGTGTAACTAATTGATGTGGGGTCGATCTCGCCTTTGACTATGGCCGAGGTAGGGGATCTTGGGCTTAAAAAGGTTGGTGACCACTAGTTTAGAAATACAATTGTGTCAGCGTGAATTAATCAGTCTGATGGCCTGGTGGAAGAAGCTGTCCCGGAGCCTGTTGGTCCTGGCTGCAGTACTGCTTCCCAGATGGTAGCACCTGGAATAGATTGTGGTTGGGGCAACTCGGGTCCCCAATGATCCTTTTTACACACCTGTCCTTGTAAATGTCCTGAATTGTGGGAAGTTCACATCTACAGATGCGCTGGGTTGTCCGTACCACTCTCTGCAGAGACCTGCGATTAAGGGAGGTACAGTTCCCATACCAGGCAGTGATGCAGCCAGTCAGGACACTCTCAATTGTGCCCCTGTAGAAAGTTCTTAGGATTTGGGGACCCATACCAAACTTCCTCAATCATCTGAGGCGAAAGAGGCGCTGTTGTGCCTTTCACCACACAGCCGGAATGTACGTGAGGTCCTCGGTGAAGTTTATGCCCAGGAACTTGGAGCTGTTCACCCTCTCGACCCCAGATCCATTGACATCAATAGTGGCCAATAGGAACTGAATAAGTATTTTGCATGAGTCTTCACTGTGGAAGATACAAGTAGTATGCCAGAAGTTTGAGAGTGTCGGGGCAGAAGAGAGCGTAGTTACTATTACAAGCTGCTTGGGAAGCTGGAAGGTCGGAAGGCAGATAAGTCACCTGAACCAGATGGACTACACCCCAGGATCCCAAAAGAGGTGGCTGAAGAGATTGTGGAGGCATTAGTAATGATCTTTCAAGAATCACTAGATTCTGACATGGTACCAGAGGACTGGAAAGTTGCGAATGTCACTTCACACTTTAAGAAGGGGGGGGGGGGGGAGAGGCAGAAGAAATTTAATTATAGTTCAGTTAGCTTGATCTCAGTGGTTGGAGACTACTTTCAAAGATGAGGTTTTGCATTACTTGGAGGCACATGTTGAAGTAGGCCAAAGTCAGCATGGATTCCTTAAGGAGAAATACTGCCTGAAGAATCTTCTGGAATTCTGAAATAACAGGTAGGATAGGCAATAGAGAGTCAGTGGATGTTGTTTATTTGGATTGTCTTAAGACCTTTGAGAAGGTATCACACATGACAAGATAAGAGCCCATTATATTACAGGATAGATAGATGACTGGCTTATTGGCAGGAGGCAGAGTCAGAATAAAGGGGGCCGATTCTGGTTGGCTGTTGGAGACAAGTGAAGTTATGCAGAGTCAGTATTAAAACTGCTTCTTTTTACGCTTCATGTCAGTGATGTGGACGATGGAATTGATGGCTTTGTGGCCAAGTTTGTAGAAGGCAAAATGGTGGGGGGCGGGGGCATGTAGTGCTGAAGAAGCAGGGAGTCTGCAGAAGGACTTGGACAAATTGGGAGAATGGGCAAAGAAGTGGCAGATGGAATATACTGTAGAGAAGTGCATGGTCATGCACTTTAGCAGAGGATTAAAGTCTATTTAGACTATTTTCTAAACAGGGTGAATATTCAAAAATCAGGGGTGCAAAAGGGACTTAGGAGTCTTTGTGCAGGATTCCTTAAAGGTCAACTTGCAGATCGAGTTGGTGGTGATGAAGACAAATGCAAAGTTAGCAATCATTTCGAGAGTATAAGTGCAAGGACGTAAAGGTGAGCCTTTATAAGGCATTGGCCAGATCTCACTTGGAGTGCTCTGGGCCTCCGATCTGAGAAAAGATGTGCTGGCATTGGAGAGGCTGCAGAAGGTCATCCCTGCATCTAGGAAACCCCTCAGTTCTGAGGAAGATTAATTGGAGAGGATCCAGAGGAAGGTCACGAGAATGAAAGGGTTGATGTATGAGGAGCGTTTGATGGCTCTGGACTGTATTCACTGGAGATTGGAAGAACAAGTGAGTTCTCATTGAAACCTATTGAATATTAAAAGGCCGAGACAGAGTGGATGTGAA
The DNA here is from genome assembly GCF_048418815.1 of Hemitrygon akajei. NCBI lineage: Eukaryota > Metazoa > Chordata > Chondrichthyes > Myliobatiformes > Dasyatidae > Hemitrygon > Hemitrygon akajei. The sequence goes on from NC_133144.1 coordinate 10,981,389, forward strand.
GAGGATTTTTCCTATGGTGGGTAAGCCTAGGACCAGAGGGCACAGCCTTAGATAGAGGGATGTCTATTTAGAACGGAGATGAAAAGGAATCTCTGTAGCCAGTTCATGATGATCTGTGGAATCGACTGAACATGGATGGCTGTGGAGACCAGGTCATCGAGTATATTTCAAGCAGAGGCTGATAGGTTCTCGATTAGTAAGGATGTGAAAGTTACGGGGAGAAGGCAGGAGAATGGGGTTGAGAGGGACAATAACTCAGTCCTGATGGAATGGGGGAGTAAACTCGACGGACCCAGTGGCCTAATTCTGCTCCCATCTCTTATGGATCCAATGAAGCATAAAAAAGTACAAAATAAGCATAAAACATGATTAATATAAGACAAGATATCACACCCCATGACGTAAAAGCAACCATACAAAGCACAATGTGTAATTGACTGCTGAGTATGGCCAGGAGATTATCTTAGACACTCAGTGGCCACTTTATCTCGTGCACCTGCTCGTTAATGCAATTATCTAATCAGCCAATCATGTGGCAGCAACACAATGCATAACAGCATGCAGACTTGGTCAAGAGGCTCAGTTGTTCAGACCAACATCAGTATGGGGGAAGAAATGTGATTGAAGTGACCTTGGAATGATTGTTGGTGCCAGACAGGGGGGTTTGATTATCTCAGAAACCGTTAATCTCCTGGGATTCACATGCACAACAGTCTCTAGAGCTTACAGATAATGGTGCTAAAAAAAAAACAAAAAAAAACCATCCAGTGAGTGGCAGTTCTGTGGGTACAAATGCCTCGTTAATGAGAAACGCCACTTTATTAGGAACATTAAGAGATGATGGGGATGATGGGACCGGTTAATGGGTGGGGTGATTGATCAGTTTGGGGGAAGTAATGGATTTTGAGTCTAGTGGTCCTGACGTGGATGCTCTGTAGCCTCTTCCCTGATGGATGTGGGACAAACAGGAACAAAAAGGGAGTCAAGGAGTTTCAGGAGGGAATGGGGAAGTGTTGTTGAGGTCACATAGTAATTGGATATTATCAAATGGCAGAGACTGAGGACTTGACTCACAATGTTCTTAATATATTCATGATCATTCTTATGTGCTGTGGACGACCATGGTCTTGATAACGATTGTTCTTGGTGAATCTTTCTACAGAAGTGATTGCCGTTGCCTTATTTTGGACAGTGTCTTTACCAGACAGGTGACCCCAGTCAGTTTCATTTGGATTGTTGGAACGAGGATCCTGTTCAGCTTCACGGGAATTGTGGGAACCATCTTCCCAGTCAGTTTAATTTTAAGGAATTTATTGGATGGGGGGGGGGGGGGTGGAAGATGGAGGATGTCAGAGGTAATTGTTTTGCACATAGTATAGTGGGTGCAATGTATGCCCTGCTGGGGCTGGTGGTAAGTGTAGATACATTCAGGATATTTAAGAAACTCTTAGAAAGACACATGGATAATGGAAAAATGGAGGGAGAAAAGGGTTAGATTGATCTTAGAGTAGGTTAAAAGGTTGCCACAATGTTGTGCTCCCAAGGGCCTGTACTGAGCTGTAATGTTCTAGGACCCATAGGAAGGATATGGATGCTCTGGAGAGAGTGCAGAGGAGGTTCACCAGGATGTTATTTGTGACGGAGTGCTTCAGTTATGATGTGACTAAGTTTGTTTCCTTGGAATAAAAGAGGCTGACTGGGGACCTCATTGAGAATGCAAATTCAGCCAGCTCCATCATGTGTATTAGCCTCTCCAACATCGAGGTCATCTTCAGAAGACAATGCCTCAAAAGGGTGGCAACAATCATTAAGGACCCTCATCACCCATGACATGCCCTCTTGTCTTTACTAACATCAGGGAGGAGGTACAGGAGCATAAAGACATATTCTCAAAGCTTTAGGAACAGCTTCTTCTCCACCATAATCCCATTCTTGAACAATGAACCCATGAACACCACCTCACCATTTTGCTCTTTTTCCCCCCCACTGTGCCCATCCTTCTGGGCAGTGTCCTTACAAGATGGGTGACCCCAGCCATTACCAATACTCTTCAGAAATTGTCTGCCTGGCATCAGTGGTGGCATAACCAGGACTTGTGATACGCACCAACTGCTCATACGACCAACCACCACCTGCTCCCATGGCTTCATGTGACCCTGATCACGGGGCTGAGCAGGTGCTACACCTTGCCCAAGGGTGACCTGCAGGTTAGCGGAGGGAAGGAACGCATTACACCTCCTTTGGTAGAGACGTATCTCCATCCCTCCACCTTCTTAATATATTACGATTTATAACCATATGACAATTACAGCACAGAAACAGGCCAAACACGAGGAAATCTGCAGATGCTGGAAATTCAAACAACAACACACACAAAATGCTGGTAATCTCGGCCCTTCTAGTCCGTGCCGACACTTACACTCACCTAGTCCCACTGGCCCGCACTCAGCCCATAACCCTCCATTCCTTTCCTGTCCATATACCTATCCAATTTTACTTTACATGACAATACCGAACCTGCCTCTACCACTTCTACTGGAAGCTCGTTCCACACAGCTACAACTCTCTGAGTAAAGAAATTCCCCCTCGTGTTACCCTTAAACTTTTGCCCCCGAACTCTCAAATCGTGTCCTCTTGTTTGAATCTCTTCTTACTACTTTACTGAATTTACTTTTTTACTTAACACATGACAACAGTGATTTCTCGCGAAGAGCTCCAGTGATAGTGAGATACTTTGGGATGCCCTCAGTATGCAGAAGGTGCCGGAGAAACTTGTCTGACACCAAGTGACATAAGCCCACACGTGTCCCTCCCAAAATCCACACTCACTGCCCAGCTATCCAGTGGAAGACAGTTCTCCTTTTACCTCATAGGACTCCTCGTCGCCTGCGACCATGCCAACGATCTTGATGAATGGGTGTCCAGGATTGTCCACCCCAGTCTGGATGCACTGATCCAGTGTCCAGCCATTGGGCGTGGTCTTGTCCCGAAGTCTGGCGTATATTGCAGGGGTCAGGCAGGAGGACATGCAGTTGTTGTGCTTTCGAAGGTCGGGGTAGTCAGCACTGGAGAACGTAAAGAAGAAGAATGTCACAACCACAACATCTTTGTAGGACTTTAAACAGCAGAGGCACCGAAAGTGCTTCACAGGACTATAATCAGTGAAGATCAAGGAGTCAAAGGAGGAGGCGATAATGCTACATGTCTGAGAGGAGGCTGTAGATGCCAAGAGGCACCGTGGGTGAAAGGGAATCTGACTAACAAATTTTATTCATCAGGATAGATGCTCAAAATGTTCAAAGTAAATTTTATTATCAAAGCACGTATATGTCACCATATACAACCCTGAAGTGTGTTTTCTTGTGGGCATACTCGATAAATCTATTGGATAATAACAATAACAGAATCAACAAAAGACTGCCCAACTAGGGCATTCAAACAGAGTGCAGAAAACAACAAACTGTGCAAATACAAAAAGAAATAATCATAAATAAATAAATAACCAATAAATATGGAGAACATGAGATGAAGAGTCCTTGAAAGTGAGTCCACAGGTTTTGGGAACGGTTCAGTGAGGGGGCAAGTGAAGTTATCGCATCTGGCTCAAAAGCCTAATGGCTGAGGGGCATCAGCTGTTCCTGAACCTGGGAGTGTGAGTCCTGAGGCTCTGGTGCCACCTTCTTCCTGACGGCAGCAGTGATAAGAGAGTGGTGGGGGTCCTTGTTTGATGGATGCTGCTTTCTTGCAACAGTATTTCATGTAGATGTGCTCAATGGTGGGAGGGCTTTACCCATGATGGACTGGGCTGTTTGCACCACTTTTTGTAGGAGTTTCCGTTCAAGGACATTGATTTTTCAATACCAGGCTGTGATGCAACAAGTCAATATACAGTACTCTCTTCTACACTCCTATAGAAGTTTGTCAAAGTTTTAGAACCTCTGCAAACTCCTAAGGAAGTAGAAGAGCTGCTGTGCTTTCATTGTAATTGCACTTACACACTGGGCCCAGGACAGGTCCTGGACTTAAAGTTGCTAACCCTCCCCACCTCTGATCCTCCAATAAGGACCTGATCATGGACCTCTGGTTTCCTCCTCCCGAAGTCTAAAACCAGCTACTTGATCTTGCTGAAATTGAGTGAGAGGTTGTTGTTATGACACCACTCAGCCAGAATTTCATTCTCCCTCCTGTTTGCTGATTCATCACCACCTCTGATACAGCCCACGACAATGGTGTCATCAGCAAACTGTACTCAGAGTTGAAGTCATCATTGGGATTCATTCAGGATGTGTAGATTCTCAGGGTCTTGTTCAACCAAGCTTGGACCGGTGAATTAAAACTGCTGAGATGCATCTTCATACTGAATGACAGACAGACACAGACACACACTTTTCCACACACACACACACACACACACACACGTACGTGCAGAGTTCATGTGAAACATGGTAGTGGGAATGGGCACTAGATGCAGTCAACAGAAGTTGATGACAATAGCTGGTTGTGAGCACAGGGACTGAGAACAGTCTCCAATTACACAGATTGTTTTGGTAGACTGGGGTGAAGGTCAGACAAAATGCTGGAGGAACTCAGCAAGTCAGGCAGCATCTATGGAAGGGAATAGATAGTTGACGTTTCATGCCAATAGCTTTCATTAGGACTGGAAAGGAAGTGGGCAGAAGACAGAGTAAGAAGGTGGGGGAGGGCAGAAGTACAAGCTTGCAGATGATAGGTGAGACCAGGTGAGGGGGAAGGATTATGGGTGGGGGAGGAGGGATGAGTGAGAAGCTGGGAGGTGATAGGTAAAGGGCTGAAGGGAATTTGATAGAAGAGGAGAGAAGACCGCAGTTTTTGTAAGCACCGAAGTAACACAGGATGGCCCATGAAAGTCATTGTGTTGAATAAATCATGAACTCTCAGTCATAGAACACTACAGCACTGAAACCGGCCCTTTGGCCCATCTAGTCCATGCTGAGCTATTAATCTACCGAGTCCTATCAACCTGCACCCGGACCTCAGCCCTCCATACTCCTTCCATCCATCTAACTATCCAAATTTCTCTTAAATGTTGAAATTGAGCCTGCATCCACCTCTACCATTGGCAGCTCGTTCCCCACTCCCACCACCCTCTGAGTGAAGAAACTCCCCCCGTTTCCCCTTAAACATTTCACCTTTCGTCCTTAACCTCTGACCTCTAGTTCTAGTCTCACCCAACCTTAGTGGAAAAAGACTACCTACATTGACCCTATCTATACCCCTCATAATTGTACATCCCTCTATCAAATATCTCCTCATTATCATATGCTCTAGGGAATAAAGTCCTAACCTATTCAACCTTTCACTATTACTCAGGTCCTCAAGTCCAGGTATCGTCCTTGCAAATTTTGTCTTAACTCTGTCAATTTCTGTTGAGAATTCCTCCTTTGTTGAGCAGTTTTTAGTTTGCACAATCAGCAAACTGTAAATTCAAAGCAATATTGTCCATGACCCTGCCCAGGCGCCATGGTAACATAGCAGTTAGAGTGACACTATTACAGCTCAGGAGTTCAATTCTAGAGCCATTCTGTAAGGAGTCTCTGCACGTCCTCCCTGTGGAAGGACAAACAAGAGAAAATCTGCAGATGCTGGAAATCCAAGTGACACACACAAAATGCTGGAGGATCTCAGCAGGCCATGGTCATTGTAAATTGTCCTGTGATTAGGTGAGGGGTAATAGGGGTTGTGGGGTTGCCGGGGTGGTGTGGCTCAAAGGGCTGGAAAAGCCAACTTTGTGCTGTATTGCCAAAATAAAAATAATTCTCTGACCTGAGCTCGTGTGTGACCGCAGCTTAGCTACGAGGAAATCCCCTCCCTGCTGACCGCAAGCCCCAATTCTAAGATTTCAGGTCACAACTTTAAGAACATAAGACTTGGGAACAGAATTAGGCCATTTGGCCCATCAACTCCACCATTCTATCATGGTTGATTTATAATTCCTACCCTGCTACCCCCACTCCTAACCTATGACAGTCTTACTAATCAAGAACCTTTCAACCTCCACTTTACATATACTCAATGACTTGGCCTCCACAGTCATCCATCACAATGAATTCCATAGATTAGCCCTCTGGCCACAGAAGTTTCTCCTCACTTCTGTTGTAAAGGGATAACACAGATGCCTTGTGCAGGAAGGCACAGAGTCGACTGTACTTCCTTAGAAGGTTGGCGTCATTCAATGTCTGCAGTGAGATGCTGAAGATGTTCTATAGGTCAGTTGTTGAGAGCGCCCTCTTCTTTGTGGTGGCGTGTTGGGGAGGAAGCATTAAGAAGAGGGACGCCTCACGTCTTAATAAGCTGATAAGGAAGGCGGGCTCTGTCGTGGGCAAAGTACTGGAGAGTTTAACATCGGTAGCTGAGCGAAGGGCGCTGAGTAGGCTACGGTCAATTATGGAAAACCCTGAACATCCTCTACATAGCACCATCCAGAGACAGAGAAGCAGTTTCAGCGACAGGTTACTGTCGATGCAATGCTCCTCAGACAGGATGAAGAGGTCAATACTCCCCAATGCCATTAGGCTTTACAATTCAACTGCCAGGACTTAAGAACTTTTTTTAAAGCTATTATTAATGCTTTTTGAGTTAGTGATTTAGATGCATATCATATTATTTGTAATTATTTGTATGTAATGAGTTTTTGCTACAACAAGTGTATGGGACATTGGAAAAAATGTTGAATTTCCCCATGGGGATGAATAAAGTATCTATCTATCTATCCTGAGGCTGTGCGTAGACTTCCCTACTATTAGAAACATCCTCTCCACATCCACCTTATCAAAGCCTTTCAATATTCAGTAGGTTTTAATAAGATCCCTCCTCATTCTTCTAAACTCCAGTGAGTACAGGCCCAGAGCCATCAACACTCCTTATACATTAACCCTTTCATTTCCAGGATAATTCTCATAAACCTCTCTGGACCCTCCCAAAACCAGCACATCTCTTCTTAGACAAGGGGCCCAAATTTGCTCACAATATTCCAAGTGCAGTCTGAACAATGCCTTAAAAAGCCTTAGCATTATATCCTTGTCTTTATATTCTAGTCCTCTAGAAATGAATGCTAACATTGCATTTCCTTCATTGTTACCGACTCAACCAGCAGGTTAAACTTTAGGGAATCCTGCACAAGGAATTCCAAGTTCCTTTGCACTTCTGAGTTCCGAATTCACTCCGTTTTGAAAATAGACTATGCCTTTATTCCTTTTACCAAACTACTTGGCTATACACTTCCCTAAACTGTAGTATGGCTGCTACTTCTTGGCTCATTCTTCCAATCTGTCCAAATCCTGCTGATTCTGTATGACACTTTTGGTACACTGCTAGAGGAAAAGCTCTCTGTCAGAGTGGCTGTCTTTTAAATATGCTGATAAATCCCATCGACTCTCTCAGATAAGATAGACCATCCATTGATGGACATGTGTTGGGTAGGGACGTGGAGTGTGGGGGACTGACTTTGCAATATTCATCACACCTCCAAGAGGACCACAACCTTATGTGCCTCAGTGATCCAGAGAGCCAAGTTGACTGGACTTTGGCTCTTGGTGGAGTCACCCATGCCAAATAGGTCAAAGAGCAGAGGTCAGGCTAAGAGAGGTCCACCGGTTCTCCAGGTTTGGTGGGGGTGGGGGGGGGAGTGGTTCAGCTCAAAGCTAACAAAACAGGACTGGTTAAAAAGAAACTGTTATGGAAACAACAATGATGAATCTTTGTATATGGGAGTGTGACAGTATTCTAGAGTCTCCGCCCGAGACCTGCAGCACCGACAATAATGCTGAGAGTATGCTACTGGCACGATGAAGGAAACCCTAAACACCATTAGGGATGGAGAACCTTCACCGCTGCCCTAAACACCAGCGGCATAACGGACAGTAAGCAAGCACGCTAGCGCCACAGACTGTGCATGCTCGATCAGAGATGGTTATTTGTGAAAGATTTCTGGCAGTGATTAGATACATTACAACAGTTGATGTCAGTGGGCAGCACGTTTAGCATAACACAATTACAGCTCCAGCACACTGGCTTCAATCCGTGCTGCTGTCTGTAAGGAGTTTGCACGTCCTCCCCACGGACACACGGGTTTCCTCCCACAGTCCAAAGGTGTACAGGGTCAGGGTTAGCAAGTCGTTGGTGCCAGAAGCATGGCGTCCCAGCACACATTCGGACGGGTTAAATGCATGTCGCTCTATATTCCAACGTTTCAACGTATGTGTGACAATAAAGCTAATATTAAACAAATCTTAACTACACATTAAAAATTACTGTGATAGTTCTGAAGTGTATCAACCTGTAATGACAACTGTTTATTCTTCTCCATTGATGCTGCCTGACCCTGCAGAGTTCTTCCAGCGTTTTGAGTGTGCTTGTTTTTAACTGTAAAGTGTTTCGAGATAACTTGGAGGTTTGAAAGGCACTCTAGAGATACGAGTGTTTTATTTTACAAAATTGCACATTGATGGGGGGGGCGGAAGAAACAGAATTGAGGTGTGCAGATGTAAGTTTGGTGGGGCAGGAACAAGCAGAAAATAAGGATCTACTTTGACAGGCAGGCTTATGGATCTTGGGTAGAAGGTAGAAATGGGAGTTGTGAGGTAAGGGGTCTATGAGGTTGGTGGCAGTGGATGGTAGGTCCACAGAGTTGATAAGATCAGCCATGGTTTGTGATTTTCCCTGGTAGTTTAATCACAGTCACGTCCTTAATGCATTTTCCTATGAAGCCATTCACAGATCCTGCATATTCATCAGTGTTGATGAGATGATCGTAGGCCAGCCACCTCCCGGAATGTGCTCCAGTCCGTGCTTTCCAAACAGTCCTGCAGGTGACACCATCACCTGTAAATCTGGCTTGACCTGTTTAACCAGTGGTCTGTTTGCAAAATGGATACATGATTTTAGGGATCTGAGGTGAGGGCAGGGTGGGGTGGGGATAGGATCAGCTTTCAAGGTGCCACACCTCTGGAGCCACCAGTCCGCCCCCATTCATCCCCAGTCATCATTCACCATCCCCAGAAATAATAATAAAGAGATGGCAGATGAACTAACTGATTATTTTGCATCAGTCTTCACTGTGGAAGACACTAGTAGTGTGCCAGATGTTGAAGGGTGCGAGGGAAGAGAAGTGAGTGCAGTTACTATTACAAGGGAGAAGGTGCTCAAAAAGCTGAAAGACCTAAAGGTACATAAGTCACCTGGTCCACATGAACTGCACCTTAGGGTTCTGAAAGAGTTAGTGGTAGAGATTGTGGAGGCATTAGCAATAATCTTTCAAAAGTCATTGGACTCTGGCATGGTGCCAGAGGAATGGAAAATTACAAATGTCACTCCGCTCTTTGGAGGAAGGCAGCAGAAAGGAAATTATAGATCAGTTAGCCTGACCTCAGTGGTTGGGAAGATGTTGGAGTCAGTTGTTAAGGATGAGGTTGTGGAGTACTTGGTGACACAGGTTAAGATAGGACAAAGTCAACATGATTTCCTTAAGGGAAAATCTTGCCTGACAAAGCTGTTGAAATTCTTTGAGATTACACGTAAGATAGATATAAGGGCTGATGGTGTAATGGCATCAATGCTGGATTTCAGGGCAAGAGGACGGCTCCCTTGCACGCTCTCCATCCGTGCCTGGGTTGAATGTTGAGCTGGCAACTCGACCTCGTAAAAAAAAACCTGGAGAGGGCTGGGCTCTGCCAAGTTTCAGACGCCCAAGACACGCCGTACGATGAGCAATCACCAAAAAGATTGGTGCAAAGAGCTGGTCATGACGGCGCCCCGACGACTCCACCAGGAGTTAGGGGCACGTACGTACACACATGATGCAGTGGATGTTGTATATTTGGACTTTCAGAAGGGCTTTGACAAGGTGCCACACATGAGGCTGCTAGCCCAGGTATTACAGGAAAGCTACTGGCATGTTTAGAGCACAGGCTGATTGGTAGGAGGCAGCGAGTGGGAATGAAATGATCCTTTGTTGATTGGCGGCCAGTGGCTAGTGGTGTTCCGCAGGGGTTCGGTGTTGGGACCCCTTGTTTTTACGCTGTACATCAATGATTTAGATGATGGAATAGGTGGCTTTGTTGCCAAGTTTGCAGATGATACGAAGATTGGTGGAGGGGCAGGTAGAGTTGAGGAAACAGGTAGGATTCAGAAGGACTTGGACAAATTAGGAGAATGGGCAAGAGAGTGGCAAATGAAATACAGTGTTGGAAAATTCATGGTCATGTATTTTGGTAGTAGAAATAAATGTGCAGACTATTCTCTAAACGGGGAGAAAATCCAAAAATCTGAGCTACAAAGGCCTTGGCAGTCCTTGTGTGGAACTCCCTGAAGGTAAGCTTGCAGGTAGAGTTGGAGGTGAGGAAGGCAAATGCAATGTTGACATTCATTTCAAAAGGACCAGAATACAGGAGCAGGGATGTGATGCTGAGGCTTTTTAAGACACTGGGGAGGCCTCACCTTGGATATTGTGGACAGTTTTGGGCCCCTCATCGAAGAAAAGATGTGCTGGCATTGGAGAGGGTCCAGAGGAGGTTCACAAAGATGGTTCTGGGAATGAAAGGGTTGTCATACGTGGACTGTTTGATGGCTCTGGGTCTCTACTCGCTGGAATCTAGAAGTATGATGGGGGGAATCTCATTGAAACCTTTTGAATGTTGAAAGGTCTAGACAGCGTAGATGTGGAAAGGATGTTTCCCGTGGTGTAGTCTAGGACAAGAGGGCACAGTCTCAGGATGGGAGGGGGGGGCATCCATTTAAAACAGAGAAGCTGAGAAATTTCTTTAGCCAGAGGGTGGAGAATTTGTGGAGGTCAGGTCATTGGATGTACAAGTTGGCCCTCCTTATCCGCAGGGGAATTGGTTCCGGGACCCCCCCCCCCCCCCCGCGGATACCAATATTCGCGGATGCTCAAGTCCCTTATTTAACATGCATCAGTGCGGTGGTCTTTAGGACCCAGCGGAACCCCGGACTTTATTTAACATGTCTCTGTGCAGTGGACATTAGGACCTTACGACGCAGCTCTGAATGCGCAGTGTTTCTGTTCACGAAAATAATCACGATCACGATTGAAAATAAAGTGGAAGTAATAAAGCGATCAGAAAGAGGTGAAATGCCATCGGTCATTGGAAAAGCGTTAGGCTACAGTCGGCCAACAATCGGAACAATTTTAATGGAGCATGTTAAAGGCCCTGCCCCGATGAAAGCTACAATTATTACTAAGCAATGCAGTGGTTAAATTATGGAAATACACATGATTCTTAAGTGTTTTATATGCATAGAAAGGTAAAATATGTACTATATACTAAGAAAAACATTTGACTAACTGATGCTAAATAATACTGGATGTACCTGTTCCGACTTCAAATCTGACTTAAAGACGGACTCAGGAATGGAACTCGTTCATAACCCGGGGACTGTTTGTACCTTTAAGTCATTTCTAGATTACTTGTAATACCTACTACAATGTAAATGCTATGTAAATAGTTGTTATACTGTATTGTTTAGGGAATAATGACAAGAAAAAATAGTCTGTACGTGCTCAAACAACGAGGGCTGGAGAGAGAACTTCCGGGTTTTCCCGATCTGCGGTTGGTTGAATCCACGCATAAGGAGGGCCGACTGTATTTAAGGAAGAGCTTAATCAGTTCTTGATTGGACATGGCATTAAAGGATATGGGGAGAAGGCTGGGGAGTGGGCTGGGGAATGGGGTGGAGGGGAAATGTGGATCAGCCATGATTGAATGGAGGAGCAGACTCAATCTTCCAAATGGCCTAATTCTGTTCCTATGTCTTACAATCTTATGGTCTAATTTCTGCTTTGTTGTATGCCATCTCTTTTGCTTATACATGAGCTTTGACTTCCCTTGTCAGCCATGGTTGTACTAATTTGCCACTTGAGCATTTATTTGATTTTTGAATTCATCTATCCTGCACCTTCCTCATTTTTTTCCCCCCAGAAACTCACACCATCGCTGCTCTGCTGTCATCCCTGCCAGCATCTCCTTCCAATTTACTTTGGTCAACTCCTCTCTCAAACCACTGTCATTTCTTTCACTCCACTGAAATATTGCTACATTAGACTTTACTTTTTCCCTATCAAATTTAAAGTTGAACACAATTATATTGCGATCACTGACTCCTTAGGGTTCCTTTACCTTAAGCTCCCTAATCACATCTGGTTCATTGCATAACACCCAATCCAGTATAGCTAGTCGGGTCAACAACAAACTGCACTAAAAGGCCATTTCACAGGCATTCAACAAACTCACTCTCTTGAGAGCCATTACCAACCTGATTTTCCCAATTGACCTTGCACGTTGAAATCTCCTATGACTACCATAACGTTGACAAGCCTTTTCTATTTCCTGTTGTAATCTGTGGTCCACATCCCAGCTACTGTTGGGATTTTACTGTCGGTGGTATAGAACTACCATCAGGGTTCTTTTACCCTTGCAATTTCTTAACTCAACCCATAAGGATTTAACATCTTCCGATCCTATGTCACATCCTTTTACTGATTTGAAGCCATTCTTTACCAGCAGAGCCAGGCCATGCCATCTTCCTACCTTCCTGTTCCTTTGATACAACCTGTAACCTTGGACATTCAGCTCCCAACAACAACCATCCTTCACCATGATTCAGTGGTGGAACGACAGAGACCAATACAATTTGGCACCAGTGGCATTGTAAGTGTTGCCAATCAGCGTTGAACTCGACATGGGACTCTAGCTCCAGATCTTTCCTCGGGGTTTTTTCCTGAAGTCTTCCATATGGTTGGGTATAGTTCCAAGGCAGAAGTTTGAGATCAGAGTTTTCCTTCCCCTAGATGAGCTTCTCCCCATGGCTGATGAGCCCCAGCTACCCAAATGACTGGTTTTCAGGCGCCAGTAAACTGCCTTTGCCCCTTCTCCTGTCAGTAGAAATGGTTCCTCTTGGCTTATGGCCAGGAACTGGACTTGGTTGTCAGAGGCTATTGAGATGCACACCTTTGGGAGCGTTTAATATGCAGTGGGAGCTCAAACCCACAGCTATGACAACCTTGAAAAAAATGAGCCTATGGCCAACTTGCATTCCCTCTGCAAGTGTAATACTTGCAGCAATGGACCCTCACCTGTCACATGCCAACTGATAACATCAGGATAATCTTATTTCTTATAATTATCTAAGGTACAATTCCTCAGACAAATCTGGTCAGCAACTTTTGTTTCTCAAGTATGGCAGCCTCACCTTTAACCTCTGATTTCCTCAATCTCATATCTCCTGCGTTATTTATTTAGACATTCAAACAGCCCCTTCTGGCCCAACAACCCCATGCTGTCCAATTACACCCATGTGACCAATTAATCTATGAACCCGCATGTCTTTGGAATGTGGGAGGAAACCCAGGCAATCATGGGGAGAACGTACAGACTCCATACAGACAGCAGCAGGAAAAGAACCTAGGTCACTGGTGCTGTTACAGCATTACGCTAACCACTGTTCTACTGTGCCGCCTCAGGTCACTAAAGATTAGTCTGCTGTTTTATGGCATGCTTTGTTTCATTTGAGAACTCAGCTCAATAAGGATGTGAACACTTGGCAGTTCTCCTCAAGAAATAAAGATTTGTTGTGCAATAGGAGATATCTCCTTCCTGTGACCTTCAGTCACAGCCACCGTCCTTAGAACATAGAACAGTCCAACACAGGAACAGGCCCTTTGGCCAATCAAATGGCTGACTAATCTCTTCTGCCTACACGAAGTCCACAATCCCTCCATATTCCACTATGGGAGGAGCTTAGGAGGACAATGGCACCTAACGGCGACTCCTTAGCTTGCATCTTTGGAAACAGCTCTCTTTCTACCTTTGATATTTTTTTTCCCTTTCAAGGTTCTTTTGAAGACGCTGACGCTGACCGGAGTTACACGCTGACTTCGGTTTTTTGGGGAAATGGGGCCTGGTCTTGGGGCCTCAATACCGGCTGCTTTTCAATGTACCAAGGATGCGGCCTGGTAGACGAGCGCGCCTTCAGGGTGCCGGATTTTCGTGGCTCGAGGTCAGTGTTGCTGCCTGGTGCATCGTGGGAGACAGAAGATCGAAAGGCTGCTGGCTGCGTGTCCAGAGACCCGAGTTGTTTGGGCACAGAGCTCGGAAAAAGCGACACAATAAACTTTTAACACCATAAATCGGAGAGTTGTTTTGTTATATCTCCCCTCTCACTGTGAAACAGAGACACTTCTTTTTCCCTTATTAGGGAGACAGAGAGAGAGCCTGTGGGATGTCGAATACCGGGTGAACGAGTAGTCTTTGGGGTACTGCAAGCTTGTGTCTTTATTGATGCTTTGCTGCACGCTTGTGTGTTTGGAGGAGGGTGCAGATGTTTCTTTGCTGGTGGGGGTCGGGGGATCATCGCTTCACTGCTGCCTGCGCGTGGGAGGAGGGAGCTGGGGTGGCTTTGCGGTTCTGACATTTAACTGTCATTCATTCTTTGGGGCACTCCTCTGTTTTCGTGGATGTTTGCAAAAAAGAAGAATCTCACGATGTACATTTTATACATTTCTCTGACATTAAATGTACCTATCGATTGATTACATTCATCTGCCTTACTAAATGTTTCTTAAAAGCCCCATAAACCTGCTTTACCACCACCCCAGGCAGTGCATTCCTGTCACCCACCACTCCGTGTTAAAAAAAAACTTGCCCCTCACATCTCCTTTGAAATCACCCCCCTCACCTTAAACACATGCCCTCTAGTATTAAACATTTCATCCCTGGGGAAAAGATACTCCCTATCTACTCTATCTATGCTGCTCAAAATCTTATAAACCTCTGTCAGATCACCCCTCAGCCTCGACCACTCCAGAGAAAACAATGCATTTGCCCAACCTCTCGTGATAGCACATGTCCTCTAATCCGGGCAACATCCTGGTAAACCTCTTCTGCGCCCTCTCCAAAGCCTCCACTTCCTTCTTCTAATGGGGTGACTGGAACTGAACGTGATACACCAGAGGCAACCCAACCAGGCTTTTATAAAGTTGCAACATGACTTCCTGACTTTTGAACTCAATGCCTCAACTAATAAGGGCAAATATTCCATATGACCTCTTAGCCACCCATCAACCCGTGCAGCCACTTTCAGGGAGCTATGAACTTGGACCCCAAAATCCCGTTAACAGTCTCTTTACATTTGACCTACCAAAGTGCAATGCTTTACATATGGCCAGGTTTGCCCAACGCTGGGCTCCTAGGCCTGAGTCGACGTAGCAGCAGCAGGTTAAACTCCATCTGCTATTTCTCGGTACTTATCTGCCTTACTCTGATTATTGCCCAGACTTTATTCCCATTTTCTTGCCAAGGTCTAGATAAGACAATATTCCTGCTTTTATCCTTTCACAAAGTAATAAATCATCATAAACACAAGAGATTCTGTAGGTGCTGGAAATCTAAAGCCACACACATAAAACACTGAAGGAACTCAGCAGATCAAACAGCATCAATGGAGAGGAATAAACAGTCAACATTTTGGGCCGAGACCTCTCATCAGGACTGGAACAGAAGGGGAGGAAGCCAGATTTAGAAGGTGGGGGAATGTAGCAATGGCAGAAAGAGAGGGGCAGGGGAGGGTTTTCTACAGTAGGTGACCCACGAACATCCATGTTCTTTTCAACAGCTTGCTCATCTGTTCTTTGATGTGGGATAAATCCAACAGCATTAACCTGGCATTAAGCTCTGTAATCTGCCAGTAACCTTATAATCATTCAAGAACAGTAGCCAATCAAATAGGCAAATGTTTTTGTGTTTGGAATTAATCAACAGATGGCGTGATGCACTGGGCCATCACCAGTGTCCCACCATCTACGGCTCTCCAAAGATTCTTTTTATGTGAACTATAATTAGATCAAACTGCACGGTACAGGTGTAAAAGCTGAAACTTCATTGCTGTGGGTTGCATTTCTCTTCCTCCTTCTCCTCCCACCTACCTCCATTCCAGTCCTGAGGAAGGGTCTCAGACAGAATCATTCCCCGGCCTACATGCTGTCTGACCTGCTGACCTCCTCCTGCAATTTGTGTGCGCTGCAGAGAAATGTATCAATTGCAATGTAGGTTTGTGGGTAGCCTGCTGTGGAGAACTCTCCCTACCCCTCTCCGGTGCTAAGTAACTCCACTGTTCATGATCCCAACTCATCCTTTTTCTAATCCACTCCCAAACTCACTGATGGCCTAGGTCGCCATAGGAGACAAGACAAAGGAGCAGAATTAGGCCACTCGGCCCATCAACTTGACTCTGCCATCCCATCATGGCTGATTTATTATCCCCTTCAACCCCATTCCCCTGTCTTTTACCTATAATCTTGAACTCCCTTGCTAATCAAGAACATATCAACCTCTGCTTTAAATAAGCCCAATGACATGGGTCAGTGGCAATGAATTCCACAGATTCACCACCCTCCAGCTTAAGAAATTCCTCCTCATCTTTCTTCTAAAGGAACTTCCCTCTATTCTGAGGCTGTGCCCTCTTGTCCTAGACTTCCCCACTTCCGGAAACATTCTCTCCACATCCACTGTATATAGGCCTTTCAATATTCATAGGTTTGAATGAGACTCCCCATGCTTCTCAACTCCAGCAAGTACTGGATCAGATCCCGCGACCCCCCGTTGGACCCTCTCCTAAGCCGTTTCTCAGACAAAGGGCCCAAAACTGAGCTGAAACAGACTTTACCCCAATTCCCGCATTTTTCCCAGAAATGAATTCCAGCCCTTCCGTTTGTCGGTGCCTGATTGCCCGCAGACAGACCCCAGAAGTCTGATTCACGCGTCCGCCGCGTTAGCAGGGAAACAGAGGGTTAAAAAGGGAAGTTATTTCACTTGCAACCCTTCACAGAGCGGGCCCTCTAATGATTAGCGTTCAGTCCCAGCCATTCTCCGAATCAATTTGGAAATTAGTTAAATTGCGGTGGACGCTGCGACATTAGATTCATATCTCGGCGCTGCCCGGAGTAGAATTCTCCTGTCGGTCTGGGTGAGGAGCCGGGGACATAGACTGTACTGGTACAGCGTTCGGGTGACCTTGGGGTAGCGGTTCAAGTAAAGTCTAATACTTAACGGGCAGTGTGCGGCAATGGGAACTGAACACAAAGACCGCTCCAGCAACCGTCAGATATCTATCGGGGGAATGATCTCGGCAAAGAATTATTATCGATCCACCGACCGCTTACTCTGCGCCCTCTGCCCCCTCCCATTGTCTCGTTACCTGGCGGGGTAGAGTTTCCTCTTGTCGGTCCCTGCCTTCAGGCCATCCTTGGTCAGTAGGTAACCGGCCGCCAGGGAGCCGGCTCCTACCAGGGTTAGGATTCCGCTCGTCTTCCTGTTGGTGAGGACCCGGGAGAAAGTGCTGGCCATTTTCAGAGCGAGTGTCACGAACCTGTGGAAAGCCGGTTAGCGAGAGATTGGTATCAGTGGCTGGAGCGAGCGAGCGTGATGAGAATGCAGACTCACGCGGCTGGCGATTAGAACAGCTTGCGCACTAAAATACCGCAGTCAAGCTCCCACCAATTTGGAGCCTACGGATCCGAGGACGGGAGCGATACCCAACACCCATCCCGCCTCCCTGCACCGGGTCGAAAATGTGAGATGTCCACCCCCCTCCCCATTTCAAGTCGATAATAATTTAGCCGTGCACGTATATACAGATAATTAAATAAAATCCCCCCCCACCGGACCAAGGTGCAAAAACACAGTGTACATATCACAATAATTTTAACAAATAAAAAAAGTATTCTGTAGCTGAAACACGCACAGAATGCTGGAGGAACTCAGCAGGTCAGCCAACATGCGTGGAAATGAATAAGCAGCTGACGTTCTGGGCCAAGACCCTTCATTAGGACTAATGCTGTTTATTCATTTCCACAGACCTGCGGAGTTCCTCCAGCGTTTTGTGTGTGTCGCTCTGGAATTTCCAGCACCTGCAGAATCCCGTGTTTATTCTGTAGATATGCAAGCGGGCATAAAGTGACATATCAATAAACAATGCCAGAGGTTGTTCAGAAGTCTCACACCCCGGGGGAAGAAGCTCGAATTCGCCTTCTGAACCCACCAATCCGCCACACCAAACGTTCTGTATACATCGACTGTCCCACACACCTACTTGCGTTTACTGCATGCATTTACATATACTGCGTGGGCAAGAGGGAGTATATTCAAAAACTCAATCTTTTCAAAGATTCAAAGTAAATTTATTATCAAAGTACACGTCACCATATCAGAATCAAGTTTAATATCACCGACATATGTCGTGAAATTAGTTAACTTTACGGCAGCAGTGCAATGAAATACATGATAAATAAATATAGAGGCAAAACGGAGTTACAGTAAGTATATGGAAGTTTATTAAATAGTTCGGTTAAAACAAGTAGGGCAAAATGAAAAGTAGTGAGGTAGTGTTCACAGGTTCAATGTCCATTTCGGAATCGGATGGCAGAGGGGAAGAAGCTGTTCCGGAATCGCTGAGTGTGTGCCTTCAGGCTTCTGTACCTCCTACCTGATGGTAACAGTGAGAAGAGGGCAAGTCCGGGGTGGTGGGGATCCTTAATAATGGACGCCGACTTCCTAAGGCGCTGCTCCTTTAAGGTGTCTTGGATACTACGGAGGCTAGGATCCAAGACAGAGTTGACTAATTTTACGAGTTTCTGCAACTTACTTCGATCTTGTGCGGTGGCCCCCCTCCCTCCCCCATGCGAGACGGCCGCATACAACCCGGAGAGCCATTTTCTTACGGACATTCACAATAGGAACAAGAAAGACATCTGAGTCAGTGAAAGACCGACCCCGACAGGACGAGCAATGTGCAAAAGACAGCAGACTGCAAATACAGCCGAGTGAGGCAGCGTGTACCGGCACATTCCACCACTGCTTGTTCCTGTGGGTGTTGAATGTTTCGGCAGTCTAACGCAGATTAACAGTTTAAATTTACCTAATCAAAATTGAGGAGCATTTACGAAGAAAGGGCGCAGGTGTGACAAGCCAAGTAGCTTCTTTCTGCTTTGTATGTCTCCATGTGGTCATATCCCCAGCCATCACTGCACCAGTTACCGATGCTTGGCTGCTATTTTTACACCAAGAGATCAGGTGTAAGTGTTTAAGATGGCAGTACAGCCTACCAGCCAAGGAATAAATTGTCAGAACACAAATTTCAGAAGTGAAGCAACTCTACATCAATGAGAATACAACGCCGGGTTAACCAAACATTTTATATTCAAGGAATGATCAATCTCACTATGAAAAAATCTCACCGCAGGAGAATATTGAGCTTGAATGCCGAGCGATCCGCGAGGACGGGAAGAAGGGAGAGGTCCTGTTACCTTGCTCCAATCGGATTGATGATAATATCACCTGGGTTTCCGTGTTTGAGTTGGCAACCAGATCTGCTTTCTTTCACAATGGATTATTCTTCCAACGTCATATGCTCCCGACTTTCCTTCAACGTCTCCTGCCAATTGAAGTAATTAGGATCGAGGATCAACTCTATTTACCAGATAATTTTACATGGACTAGGAATCTGATGTGGGCGCGCTGGCGCGACGTGCAACCCAAAGCAACATTCAACAACTATAATGAATAAAGAATTATATAAAATAAGTTAAAAATTATCTCCTCAGCTTTATAAGTAGACTGTAAACAAGCACGGGCATGCTATGACAATGCCATTAGCAGAATCGCAGAGTCGGGGAGTGTTACAGCAGGAAAATTGGGCTTTTTGTCCCATTATGTTCGTACCGACATTTTGGCTATCTACACGAATCCCATTTGCCTGCATGAGGACAGAATTCTCCACTTCTTGTTTGCTTAAGCGCATGTCTAAATGTCGCTTAGATATTGCGATTGTGTCAGATTCCACCACCTCCTCTGGACTAGGACCAGAAGGCACAACCTCAGGAGGGGACGACTCTCATTTACAACAGAGATGAGGAGGAATTCCTTTAGCCAGAGGGTGGTGACCCCGTGGAATTCATCACCACAGACGGCTATGGAGGCCAAGTTATTGAGTATATTTAAAGTGAAGGTTGGTGGGTTCTTGATTAATAAGAGAGAAGGCAGGAGAATGGGGTTGAGAGAGAAAATAAATTTGGCATGATGGAATGGTGGAACAGGCTCGATGGGCCGAGTGGCCTAATTCTGCATATATATTTTATCGTCTTATGGTCTGGTAGTGTGTTCCAGATTTCAAAAACTCTATGTATAAAAAAAAATTCCTCAGGTCCCCTTAAAACTCATCCCTCTCACTGAAAACTATGCACTTATGTTTTTCATACCCCTTCCATGGTAAAGATATTTTGATTATCTATTGTATCAATGCCTCTTATAAATATGTATACCATCACATTGCCTCTCAGGCTCGCCCAGCCTACCCTGTATCCAAAGGTCCTGTTCTGTGCTGTAATGCTCCATGTTCTTTCTATGTTCTATCCAATCTCCATTCCCCCCACCCCCCATAGCTAAGGTCCTCCATTCCTAGTAATATCTTGGTGAATCTCACCTGTACTCCCTCCAGTGCAGTCAAGTTCCTCCATAAGACATAGGAGCAGAATTAGGCCATTTGACCCATTGAATTTGCTCCATGGCTGATCTATTTCCTTCTCAACCCCATTTTCCTGCCTTCTCCCTGTAACCTTGCATGCTCTGTAACCCTTTCATGCCCTACCCTCTCCCTGTAACCTTGCATGCTCTGTAACCCTTTCATGCCCTACCCTCTCCCTGTAACCTTGCATGCTCTGTAACCCTTTCATGCCCTACCCTCTCCCTGTAACCTTGCATGCTCTGTAACCCTTTCATGCCCTACCCTCTCCCTGTAACCTTGCATGCTCTGTAACCCTTTCATGCCCTACCCTCTCCCTGTAACCTTGCATGCTCTGTAACCCTTTCATGCCCTGCCCTCTCCCTGTAACCTTGCATGCTCTGTAACCCTTTCATGCCCTACCCTCTCCCTGTAACCTTGCATGCTCTGTAACCCTTTCATGGCCTACTTTCTCCCTGTAACCTTGCATGCTCTGTAACCCTTTCATGCCCTACCCTCTCCCTGTAACCTTGCATGTTCTGTAACCCTTTCATGCCCTACCCTCTCCCTGTAACCTTGCATGCTCTGTAACCCTTTCATGGCCTACTTTCTCCCTGTAACCTTGCATGCTCTGTAACCCTTTCATGCCCTACCCTCTCCCTGTAACCTTGCATGCTCTGTAACCCTTTCATGCCCTACCCTCTCCCTGTAACCTTGCATGTTCTGTAACCCTTTCATGCCCTACCCTCTCCCTGTAACCCTTTCATGCCCTACCTTCTCCCTGTAACCTTGTATGCTCTGTAACCCTTTCATGCCCTACCCTCTCCCTGTAACCTTGCATGCTCTGTAACCCTTTCATGCCCTACCTTCTCCCTGTAACCTTGCATGCTCTGTAACCCTTTCATGCCCTACCCTCTCCCTGTAACCCTTTCATGCCCTACCCTCTCCCTGTAACCTTGCATGCTCTGTAACCCTTTCATGCCCTACCCTCTCCCTGTAACCTTGCATGTTCTGTAACCCTTTCATGCCCTACCCTCTCCCTGTAACCCTTTCATGCCCTACCTTCTCCCTGTAACCTTGTATGCTCTGTAACCCTTTCATGCCCTACCCTCTCCCTGTAACCTTGCATGCTCTGTAACCCTTTCATGCCCTACCTTCTCCCTGTAACCTTGCATGTTCTGTAACCCTTTCATGCCCTACCTTCTCCCTGTAACCTTGCATGCTCTAACCCTTTCATGCCCTACCCTCTCCCTGTAACCTTGCATGCTCTGTAACCCTTTCATGCCCTACCTTCTCCCTGTAACCTTGCATGTTCTGTAACCCTTTCATGCCCTACCCTCTCCCTGTAACCTTGCATGCTCTGTAACCCTTTCATGCCCTACCTTCTCCCTGTAACCTTGCATGTTCTGTAACCCTTTCATGCCCTACCTTCTCCCTGTAACCTTGCATGCTCTAACCCTTTCATGCCCTACCCTCTCCCTGTAACCTTGCATGTTCTGTAACCCTTTCATGCCCTACCCTCTCCCTGTAACCCTTTCATGCCCTACCTTCTCCCTGTAACCTTGTATGCTCTGTAACCCTTTCATGCCCTACCCTCTCCCTGTAACCTTGCATGCTCTGTAACCCTTTCATGCCCTACCTTCTCCCTGTAACCTTGCATGTTCTGTAACCCTTTCATGCCCTACCTTCTCCCTGTAACCTTGCATGCTCTAACCCTTTCATGCCCTACCCTCTCCCTGTAACCTTGCATGCTCTGTAACCCTTTCATGCCCTACCTTCTCCCTGTAACCTTGCATGTTCTGTAACCCTTTCATGCCCTACCCTCTCCCTGTAACCTTGCATGCTCTGTAACCCTTTCATGCCCTACCCTCTCCCTGTAACCTTGCATGTTCTGTAACCCTTTCATGCCCTACCCTCTCCCTGTAACCCTTTCATGCCCTACCTTCTCCCTGTAACCTTGTATGCTCTGTAACCCTTTCATGCCCTACCCTCTCCCTGTAACCTTGCATGCTCTGTAACCCTTTCATGCCCTACCTTCTCCCTGTAACCTTGCATGTTCTGTAACCCTTTCATGCCCTACCTTCTCCCTGTAACCTTGCATGCTCTAACCCTTTCATGCCCTACCCTCTCCCTGTAACCTTGCATGCTCTGTAACCCTTTCATGCCCTACCTTCTCCCTGTAACCTTGCATGCTCTAACCCTTTCATGCCCTACCCTCTCCCTGTAACCTTGCATGCTCTGTAACCCTTTCATGCCCTACCTTCTCCCTGTAACCTTGCATGTTCTGTAACCCTTTCATGCCCTACCCTCTCCCTGTAACCTTGCATGCTCTGTAACCCTTTCATGCCCTACCTTCTCCCTGTAACCTTGCATGCCCTGACTTAACTAGAATCTATCAATCTCCACCTTAAATACACCCAATGACCTGGTTTCCACAGATGCTTGTGGCAATGAATTCCACAGATTCACCAAGATCTGGCTTAAGAAATTCCTCATTTCCATTCTAAATGGATGTCCCTCTATTCTGAGGTTGTGCCCTCTGGTCCTAGACTCCCCTACTACAGGAAACATCCTCTCCACATCCATTCTATCTAGGCCTTGCTACATTTGATAGGTTTCAATGAGATCCTCCCTCATTCTTCTAAATTCCAGTGAGTACAGAACCAGAGCCATCAAACACTCCTCATATGATCAGCCTTTCATTCCTGGAATCATTTCGGTGAACTTTCTTTGAACCCTTTCCAATGTCAGCACAGTCTTTCTCAGCTAAGGGGTCAAAACTGCTCACAGTACACCAAGGAAGGCCTCACCAGTGCATTACAAAGCCCCTTGTTTATATCTAGACCTCTCGAAATGAATGCTAACATTGCATTTGTCTTCCTCACCACCGACTCAACCTGCAAGTTAAACTTTGGAGAATCCTGCACGAGGACTCCTAAGTCCCTTTGCACCTTGGATTTTTAAAATTTTCTCCCTGTTTAGAAAATAGTCTATACTTTTGTTCCTTTAACCTAAGTGCATGACCATACACCTCCTGACATTGTATTCCATTTGTCCATTCCTTGCCTCCCTGCTTCCTCAAACACTACCTGCCCCTCCACCTATCTTCATACCACCTTCAAACTTGGCCACAAGACCATCAATTCTGTCATCCAAATCATTGACGTACACAACAAAAAAATAAGTGGTCACAATTACCAGCAGCCATTCAGAATATGCTCCCTTTATTCCCATTCTTTGCCTCCTGACAGTCAGCCAATGTTCTCTCCATGCTAGTATCTTTCCTGTAATACCATGGGCTGTTGTCTTGCTAAGAAGACTCATGTGCTGCACCTTCTTAAATTCTAAGTACACACCTTCCACTGATTCTCCTTTGCCTATCCTGCTTGTAATTTCCTCAAAAAGTTCCAACGGATTTATCAGGCAAGGTTTTCCCTTAAGGAAACCATGCACTCTTTCTCCTATTTTATCATGTGCCACCAAGTACCTGGAAATCTCATCCTTAACAATCGGCCCCAATACTTTCCCAACCATTGAGGTCAGGCTAACTGGCCAGTAATTTCCTTTTCTTCTGCCTCCCTCCCTTCTTGAAGAATGAAGTGACAATTGCAATTTTCCAGTGTTCCAGAACTATGCCAGGATCTAGTGATTCTTGAAAGATCATTACTGATGCCTCCACAGTCTCTTCAACCTACCTCTTTCAAAATTCTGGGGTGTGGTCCATCTGGTCCAGGTGACTTATCTACCCTCAGACCTTTCAGCTTCCCAAGCACCTTCTCCCTGGTAACTGCAACTGCACCCACTTCTTCCCTGAGTGCTGCCATAACAACAACCTCTTACTCAATGTCAGCAAGATCCAGGAGTTGATTATTGACTTCTGAAGAAGGAAACCAGAGGTCCACAAACCAGTGCTCATCAGAGGTAGAGAGGGTCAGCAACTTTAAATTCTTCAGTGTTATCATCTGCACAGTTTGTTGTCTTCTGCACTCTGGTTATGGTTATAGACTTTTATTGAGTATGGCTGCAAGGAAATGGACCTCAGGCTTGATATGTACTTTGATAATAAATTTACTTTGAACTTTTGAACTTTGAAATACTTATCCAGTTTATCCACCTTTCCTTGGCCCCCGATTTCTAGATCTCCAGTGTCATTTTCCAGTGGTCTGATAGCTACTCTCACTTCTCTTTTATTGTTATATATCTGAAAAAACTTTTCAAATCTTTTTTGATATCATTGGTTAGCTTACCTTCATATTTCATCTTTTCCCTCCTTGTGTCATTTTTAGTTACCTTCTGTTGGTTTTTAAAAGCTTCTCAATCCTCTAGCTTCTCTCTAATTTTTGGTTTTATGCTGCTGTTGGCTTCCCTTGTCAGCCACAGTTATGTCACCTTATCTTTGGAATACTTCTTGTTTGAGATCTATCCTGTGCTTTCTGAATTGCTCCCAGAAACTCCAGCCTTTGCTGCTGTGCCATCGTCCTTGCTAGTGTTCCCTTCCAATCAACTTTGGCCATCCTTTCTCATGCCTCTGTAATTCCCTTTACTCCACTGTAATACTGATACATTTGACTTTAACTTCTCCCTCCCAATTCCCCCTCTCAAATTGCAGTAGAAATTCTATCATATTATGTTCACTGTACCCTAAGGGTTCCTTTACCTTAAGCTCCCCCAAAGTTAACACTACTACACCCAATCCAGAATAGCTGATCCCTAGTGGGCTCAACCACAATCTGTTCTAAAAAACCATCTAGTAGGCATTTTACAAATTCTCTCTCAGGATCTAAAATCAGCACCATTGAAGCTCCCCCATAACTATTGTAACATTGCCCTTTTGACATGCATTTTCTATTTCCTGTTGTAATTTATAGCCCACATCCTGGCTACTGTTCGGATGCCCGTATATAACTCCTATCAGGGTTTTTTTTTTACCATACTGTTCCTTAACTCTACCCACAATGATTCTAAATCTTCCGACCCTCATTCCAAGGATTTGATTTCATTTTTTACCAACAGAGCCACCCCATCTACCTACCTGCCTGTCCTTTCGATACAATGGATATCCTTAGATGTTAAGCTCCCATCTATAATCTTCTTTCAGCCACATCTCGGTGATCCCCACAGTGTCATACCTGCTGATCTCTAATTGCACTAAAAGATCATCTCCATATGTTGCGTGCATTCAAATATAACACCTTCAATTCTGTATTCATCATCCTTTCTATTTTGTCCCCTTGTGACACTGCAACTCATTCTACTGACTACAATTTTGCCCTTTCCTCATCCAGTCCGTCTTCACAGTCTCATTACACACTGACTCTGCTTGTGTACCAACTGTCCCATCCTCAGCCCTCTATCACTCTAATTTGGCCGAATCCTCATGCCAAATTAGTTTAAACCCTCCCCAACAGTTCTAGCGAACCTGACCGCAAGGATATTGGTCCCCCTCGGGTTCAGGTGTAACCTCCCTCTTTTATACAGGTCATATCTTCCCCAGAAGAGATCCCAATGATGAAGAAATCTGAAACTCTGCCCCCTGCACCAATTCCTCAGCCACACAGTTATCTGCCAAATCTTCCTATTCTTAACCTCATACGCAGGCAGCAATCCAGTAATTACGACAAGGAGAGCCAGCTTTTCAGCTTTCTACCTAGCTCTCCCACTCTAGGAAACATCCTTTCCACATCCACTCTATCTAGGCCTTTCATTATTTGGCAAGTTTCAATGGTATCTGCCCTCAAGCTTCTAAACTCCAGCAAGTACAGGCCCAGAGCCAACAAACACTCCTCCTATGTTAACTCTTTCATTCCTGGAATCATTCTCATGAACCTCCTTTGGGCCCTCTCCAATGCCAGCACATCTTTTCATAGAAAAGAAACTTCAAACTGATCACGTACTCCAGTTTTCAGTGCAGGACACACCTCTCACTCCTCTTGTTTAACTGTTTGTTTTTTATATCAGTTTAAGCAGTTGCTTTGTTACTTAGACAAGGTGTGCTGTAGTTTGTTTGAAGAGTGACAGGAGACACAGCCCTAAACTTGTTGATCTTTGTAACGAATTGTGTGCTCAGCCTGAAACTTGTGAGACATGTATTCATCAGACCTCCCAAATCAAAACTTGAAATGTCGAATTAACCTGCTCAGCTGGTTAATGCAGTGGACATTTTGCAACTCATTCTACTGACTGCTCCCCTTCTCTATCACCTGCCTATCCTCCATCACACACTGTCTACTAGCTTTCTCTATTTGTGAACTAACCTCATCTCCCCAGTCTCTTCAAACTGACGAGGAAGTGAAAGGTGTGAATGAGCAACTCACGTAAGGACTACCTCAGCGCAGCGCAAAACAGCATGGTGGCCATCCATGCAAGATGGCTCATGTTATGTGGGACCCTCTCCTGACAGACATCCTGGGCCTTTGGGTCCTACAAACAATTCCGGCTGAGTGGGGGTTAACACAGACTGACAAGCCTTCCCGATACCCACCATGACGGAATGGGGACCAGTCCACCTCACAGCCAGAGCACTGCCCCTTGCTGGTGTGGGCGTAGGTGCACCATGACTGGATGCAACCAAATCACAGACTTTCAGCAGCTCCCAGCGAAACCAAGGCTGTTCCCGCAGAGCGGCGCGGTTAACGCTCACCGCTGGGAGCTGCCTTCCCTCCTGCAGGCGATTTCCCGGGAGAAGAAAGTCCGTTACTGGCGATGGTCTGCTCGGAGGGTGCTGGGTGGACAGGCCTTGAGGCAGAGAGCCGCCCGCTGGGTGCTTACGCACACAAGTGAGCCACCGCCCTCTGCGACTGAGGGACTCAGGCGTACAGCAGAGACCCAGAGCCCTTCAGCCTCTTTTGAGTCCTGGAGACAAAAGCAGCAGGTGAGACCAAAGTGAGCAGCCGGCACTAGGTCACAGAGGCAACCGGATGAATTATAACCAGTGCCCTTCCCCAGCATAAGATTGTAAGAATTGGGCCCTACCAGCATTCCAGTCAGGCAGAGACTTTCATCTCTAAGTTCTGCCAGTTCGCCAGCCAGGCCTCCTCATTGGAGTTCAACCCACTAAAAGGCCAGCACACGTTTCTCCGACTCTTCCTGCCCTACGTTGACGGTTCCATTGGTGCTGCCTCGTGCACTCATGATGAACTCGTTAATTTTATCAACTTTGCCTCTAACTTCCACCCTGCCCTTAAATTCACTTGGTCCAACTCTGACGCCTCCCTCCCCCTCCTCGACTTCTGTCTCCATCTCTGGAGACATCTTTTACAAACCTACTGGTTCTCATGGATATCTGGACTATACCTCTTCCCACCCTACGTCCTGTAAAGACGCTATTCCCTTCTCTCAGTTTCCTCGCCTGTGCCACATCTGTTCCCGGGATGCGGCTTTTCAACCCAAGCCGTCCTTCTTTAAAGAACGGGGTTTCCCTTCCTCTGCCGTTGATGCTGTCCTCACTCGCATCTCCTCCATTCCCCGTACATCCGTGCCCACCCCATCTTCCTGCCGCCGCAATAGTGATACAGATCCTCTTACCACCCCATCAGCATCCCCATCCAACACATTATCCTCCGTAACTTCCTCATCTCCAAAGGGTCCTCTCCCCCTCCGCTTTCCATAGAGATCGTTTCCTCTGTGATTCCCTTGTCCATTCATCCTTCCCCACTAATCTCCCTCCAGGCACTCATCCCTACAAATGGTCAAAGTGCCTCACCTGCCCATTCAGGGCCCCAAACTTCACCTGCGAATCTGCTGGGGTTGTCCATTCTGTCCTGTGAGGCCTCCTGTACACTGCTGAGATCCATCGTAAGTTGGGAATCGCATTGTTGAGCACTTACACTCCATCAACGTGTAAATTCCGACTTCCATTCCCATTCTGACATGTCGATCCATGGCCTCCCAAGATGAGGCCACACTCAGGGTGGAGGAGCAACACCTTATATTCTACCTGCGTACCCTCCAACCTGTTGGCATGAGTATCGATTTTTCTTTCCAGTGAACAGCATCCTCTATGTTTCACTCTGATCTCTTACTTTCTCTCACCTGCCTGTGACTTCCCCCTGGGTCCTCTCCGCCTTCCTCGCCTATCAGATTCTTTCTTCTCCATCCTTTGACCTTTCCCACCCACCTGACCTCTTTCCCCTCCCCCTGCCAGTTTACTCTGGCATCTTGCCCCTTTGTTCTCAGTCCTGAAGTTCCATCACCTGTGCAAGGGTCTTTTACTCTGCATTGAGGAGAGATACCAGGCACCAGAGATCCCTTGTATTTGGCAGCAGGTCTAGAACTGCTCTGTGCCAAGAGAGGTGCATTTTACCCATCACCATGGGCATTGACTGTACTCCAATACCCCAGGGCAGTTAACCCCCAGATGTCCCAGAGGAATTCTATCATCAGCCCATCCAGCCCCAGAGACCTGGCTCTCAGTGGTTGGTTGAGGGCGCTGGTCAGCTCCTCCAAAGACTGCAGAGCGTCTGGCTGCTCAGCCCCCCCAGGGTTCACCCTCCCCACTGTAGGGTCCAGACTGCAGAGCATCTGGCTGCTCAGCCCCCCCAGGGTTCACCCTCCCCACTGTAGGGTCCAGACTGCAGAGCGTCTGGCTGCTCAGCCCCCCCAGGGTTCACCCTCCCCACTGTAGGGTCCAGACTGCAGAGCGTCTGGCTGCTCAGCCCCCCCAGGGTTCACCCTCCCACGTACATCCCCGCTGTAGGGTCCAGACTGCAGAGCGTCTGGATGCTCAGGGCTCACCCTTCCCACTGTAGGGTCCAGACTGCAGAGCGTCTGGATGCTCAGGGCTCACCCTCCCCACTGTAGGGTCCAGACTGCAGAGCGTCTGGATGCTCAGGGCTCACCCTCCCCGCTGTAGGGTCCAGACTGCAGAGCGTCTGGCTGCTCAGGGCTCACCCTCCCCACTGTAGGGTCCGGAGAGAGTCAAGCCTTGTGAAAGGAGTAATTCTTGGATGGAGGAGCTGTCCTCCACCAGCAGCCTGCAGGCACCCTGCCCCTTCTCCAGAGAATAGAAGAAGGGAGAGGTGTGGTCCAGATCTTGTGATATCTAGACCCGTGACCTTGGGACTTCTCAAACTGCAGCTCCCTCTGCACTTCTTTCTTCCTCTGTAGAGGAGCAGATTCCCAGTGGTCGGCCCCAGGCAGAACTTCAAGACAAACAGCTCCTTCATGAGTCGCCCGATCTCAAACACCCACTGCTTGGTCAACGCATGTGGCAAAACAATCAGGTATGAGCCTTGTCCGCATCTCACCAGAGCCTCAAGGAAGGGGAAACTCCCCTGTTCTTCTCTCCAAGTCCCCCAAAATGGAACGAATTCCGGAATCAGCCATCCTCCAGCATCTGCTGTTGAAATGCCAGCACGCGGACCCCGCCAGCGCAAGCGAAGGTCTGGGCTCCGTCCACACCAGGCGCTGGTCCCTACATGCCATCGGCCACGTGCGAAATGTGCGCCCTGAGGATATAAAAGTGATCAGTTTCTGAGCCTCCCCTCCAGACCTCCTTCAGAAAGCTCAGGAATTAGGGTGAAGGCTCCACTGGATGTCGACCAAGTCAAAGTAAAGGACCAGCTCCCTTAACTTCGGCACTGACGATCGGCTACTCTGGGGAGCAGAGTGATCCCACTCCTTTTGAGGTGCAATTGAAGTCACCCCCGAGGCTGATTCAATCTCAGTAGAACAGGCACCTCTCGGACCAGGCACACCCACACTTGGCCGGGCTCGGGAGCGTAAACGTTCACAAAATGCATCTAACGTGCCATCCTGGTGCATGGCGAAGTGAAGCCGCTCGAAGTGGTGCCCGCCCCGCCCCGCCACCCGGCCGTTCCAGGAACCCGGTGGATTTACCTCCTGCAATGGTGTGGGTTTCTAGGAAGCAGCTACCGCATATCTCCCATCCCTGAGGACCGAGAGATGGTGAAATTTGTGGTGAGTCCCAATGCCACCGTAGGAAGCTCCATGATACACCTAACTTTGATCCGTCACCAGTGCCCTGGGATGAAAGTGCGGGTTTCTCCTCTGAAACCCCCTTCCTCCTTCACCCACACCCCATTTCCAGGGCCTTCTGGAGTCTTTTAAACTGGTGTCTCTCCTCCTGGGTTACTCCTGCTCCTTCCCCCTTCCATTAAAGGATGGATGGCACGATGCCAGGGCAGTGATCACAGTTTACTGCTTCCCTCACTGGGCCTGCGTGAACCGCTGAACCTCCTCCAGAGGGACGGGCTGCCACTTGGTTCTGGGGTCAAGGAAGTCTGCCACCTCGGCTTCAAAAAGATTCCTCCTCTTACCCCTCGCCATAACACACGCCCTCACCTTCCTCCAGGCAGACCTCGCCTCTGTCCAATGAGCCGGCCTCACTCCGCGCGGTGGCCCCTGTGGAAGGCCCCACCATGGACGCCATCCTATCCCCAGGATGAGTGACAGAGGAAGCCCCACCACCCCTGGATCCGGAATTACCCCAGAGCCAAACCCTGAAGCGGGGCAAGGCAGACCACCCAGTACTGTACACTGTAACTACAGAGCAGACCCTCTTAGAGTTTGAACAAGGACATGAGCCGCCCGGGCCGCACTCACCTCCACATCCTACCTTTAAGCTGCATGAGGGGAGACGCCTCCCTCCACACCTGCTGGGGTACCCTCATTCTGATCAAGCAAAGGGGATGGTGATCCCTCTAGTTCCCCTCATACACCGGGGGCCAGATGCCCCTCGGCAGGGCACTTGGCCTCAACAGAGGTACAATTTGGGAGCCTATCCCCGCTCGCGCCTCTCTGCCCACAGGCAATCCCTGGTCCTCTGGGCACTCCCCTCCCCAGAGGGTACGCACACCTCGCCCGAAGGCACCTGCTTCCTCAGCCTGGAGGACGTCTGCTCAGGAGATGCTATCCCAGCAGGGAGGCCCTGTGGAGCAGGGATATCCTCCAGCTCTGGGGGTCATGTTCCAGCCACACAGTAAATCCTTACTGTCGAATGGCCCCTGTCTGGAGTCTCGGAGGACGCGTCTCTCCATCGCTTCAGCCCACCGGCATGTTGGCCTCCATGTTGAAGGCGTCCTTGGCCTCGGCACAACTTCCCCTGCCGCAGGCCTTTGCTGGATGCCAGAGGCCATAGTGTCCTCCGGGTCGGGTTCACCCACTCCCTTTCATCCTGGGGACAGGCTTTGAAATGTTTCTTCTTTTTCTTACCCTCCTTACCTGTTACCCCTCACCTCCATCCCTGGACACAGGAGGGGCAATGGAGGAAGGCTTTATGCCTCCAAGGTGGGGTTAATAGTCTGCCAGTTTGGGCAACTCTTTCAAATATACACAAGCCCTTTACCGGCATGGCATCGCAGACAGCCCATGCATGGCCCAGGGAGACTGTCCCTCAAACTGCCCCTCTATCCCTGCCCCATTCCCCATATTCCAGCTGCATAAGCAGGCGGTGATGGAAGGAGAAAAGGCTGTGAAACTCCGTGGAGGTGCCCTGCGCCACATTCGGGTTATTTTCGAACACACCTCACCCAGAGTGTGCGGGTGGGGCTGGGTGACTGCATCAGGGATATGGGGATAGACGGCGGGAAAGAGAACCCACTGCTGGGGGCCAGCTCTGGCTCCATCAGCACGAAGACCTTCCCTGCCTTTGGCCCCCTACTCAGATCAGAAACACATCTCTTGCAAACTGGAGGTGAATACAGTTGCAGGTTCTCGCAAATAAAACGGAGTGAGGTGTTTTGTTAAGAAAAACTGTAACAACTCAGTTATGGTACACCAAACGCTGAACACAAAAAGCGCAGGAACAGTACTTCACATAATTACGTCATGACATCAGACCAGCTTCTTACAGGGAGCCCCAGCTCAATGTCAGCGGTTGTGAATTCTGTACGTTTCCACCAATTACGCTACCCTACACAGCCCCCAGAATTCACTAAAACCAACATCGTGAGTCTGTCCAGAGCTCGGATGAGTCACCCGACTCGGGTCCTGTGTTCCAAGGATGGGGGAACGCAGGTGCCCCTGGCTCGTCCAGAGGCGTGTTGACATGCTCGTGTCGTGATGCCAGGGGCACGGCAGTAGAATCCTCCAAATCTCGGTGGGCTGGTTTAAGGCGATCTATCGAAACACATTCAGGTTTACCTCACTTATCTTTGGTAAAAGTCTTTTCTCTCCATTCCAAAAGGATGAACAGGTCATTGAAAGGGAGCCGAAGGGGATGTTGGTGTGCATCATGGTGGATGAATTCAAATGAAGCGAATGTAGGTCAACAGGAACCCAAGAGTGCTGTACACCATGACGGGAGGTAGGAATAGGTGAAAAGGAATTGAATTTACTGAGGAGGGGAACACTGTTGAGAGGCTGACCAGGCAGTTGTGACATCAGGAGTAAAATCACCTGGTCATATACCAACTCAGCCACGGACGACTGCAGTTCCTCTTTCAGAGCTGTTCTGAGTCCCAGCAGGACCCACGAGTGATGATCAACACTCATTACTCAGGGAAGGCCTCAGAACAGCCTTTAAGGACCTGTGAAACCGCTCGCATAGGCCATTGGACTGCAGGTGATACACCGTGGTGTGATGTAGCCTAACACCGTGGTTCCAGGCCATCACAGCCCAGAGGTCTGAAATGAATCGGGGACTGTGGTCAGAAGAAATATCAGGTGGGGTACCAAACCGAGAAACCCGGGTGCTGATGAACACCCGAGCTATGTCTGGGGCCGTCATTGCTGCTCGAGGGATCCCTCACCACCTGGTGGTACGATCCACCACGGTGAGGAGGTGTGTGAAACCGCGGGAGAGGGGAAGAGGACCAACAAAGTCCACGCTGACATGGTCAAGCCTTCGCTCAGGCCCCTCAAAAGGTGCCAATGGTGCCTGAACATGACGGATAATTTTTGCCCACTGGCACTCCACATAATCTACAGTCCAATTACGCAGGTCCTCTCTAAGGCTGTGCCACACAAACTTTAGTGCAACCAGGCTGGAATGCTGGAATGCTGGAGGAACTCAGCAGGCCAGGCATCTCAGCTTCTACGGAAAGGAGTACAGTTAACGTTTCAGGCCGAGACCTTCATCAGGACTGGAGAGAAAAAGATGAGGAGTCAGAGTTAGAAGGTGGGGGAGGGCAGGAAGAACCACAAGGTGGCAGGTGAAACTGTGGGGGGGGGGGGTGGTGAAGTAAAGAGCTGGGAAATGGATTGGTGAAACAGATACAGGGCTGGAGAGGGGGCAATCTAATAGGAGAGGGTAAAGGACCATGGAACAAAGAAAAGGGGGAGGAACACCAGAGAGTGCAGACAAGGAGATATGGTGGGAGAGGGAATAGGGGATGGGTACTGCTGAAGGAGGGGGGGTGGCCATTGTGGTAAGTTCGAGAAATTGACGTTCATGTCATCAGGTTGGAGGCTGATCAGATGGAATATAAGGTGTTGCTCCTCCAACCTGAGTGTGGCTTCATTGCAACAACAGAGGCCGTGGATTGACATGTCAGAATGGGAATGGGAGGATGGGAGGTGGAGTTAAAATGGGTGGCCACTGGGAGATCCCACTTCTCCTGGTGGAGCGTAGGTGCTCGGCGAAACGGTCTCCCAATCTACATTGGGTTTCAAACCTTATATTCCATCTTTAATTTTATATATAGAGTGTGTCTATATATATATACTAAATGCATTATGCCTAAACAATGGAGACTACAATGGAATGAGGGTGGATTTGGCTAG
This sequence comes from Hemitrygon akajei, assembly GCF_048418815.1. Lineage (NCBI taxonomy): Eukaryota > Metazoa > Chordata > Chondrichthyes > Myliobatiformes > Dasyatidae > Hemitrygon > Hemitrygon akajei. The sequence continues at coordinate 11,015,616 of NC_133144.1, forward strand.
TGTTGACTGGGAACACAGGATATATGGTGGGATGGTTGAGGAACAGTGGGAGACTTTCAAAGAGATTTTTCACAGTGCTCAACAAAAGTATATTCCAGTTCAAAGCAAGGACAGTGAGGGTGGGGAGAGCCAGTCATGGATAACTAAGGAAATACAAGAAGTTATCAAACTAAAAGCTCGTGCATACAAAGTCACCCAGAGTAGTGGGAAACTGGAAGATTGGGAAAACTTTCAAAAGCAGCAAAGTACCACTAAGCGAACAATAAAGAAAGGGAAGCTAGATTACGAAAATAAACCAGCACAAAATACAACAATGGATAGTGACAGATTTTATAATTATATAAAGCAGAAAAGAGTGGCTAAAGTGAATGTAGGTCCCTTGGAGGACGAGAAGGGGGAATTGATTTTCAGTAATGAGAAGATGGCCGAGGCTTTGAATGACTATTTTATGTCAGTCTTCACGGTGGAGGTCATGTCTAACATGGCCAAGTGAGATGTTATGGATGTGATGGGAGGTGAGAACCTTGATACAATTGCTATCATTAAAGAGGCAGTGCTGAAAAAACTTGTGGGCCTGAGGATAGATAAGTCCCCTCGTCCTGATGGAATGTATCCCAGGGTACTGAAAGAAATGGCAGAAATTATAGTAAAGGCTTTGGTGAGCAAACACGAGGAAATCTGCAGATGCTGGAAATTCAAACAACACACACAAAATGCTGGTGGAACACAGCAGGTCAGGCAGCGTCTATAAGGAGAAGCGCTGTCGACGTTTTGGGCTGAGACCCTTCGTCAGGACTAGACCCCAAACTTCCTGGAGTTCTTTGAGGATATAACGAGGGCAGTGGATAGAGGAGAATAGATGAACGTTATTTATTGGATTTCCAGAAGGGGTTCAATAAGGATGCAACGAGTTGAAGATGATGTTTTAGCATGGATAAAGGATTGGTTAACTAATAGAAAGCAGAGTTGGGATACATGGGTGTTACTCTGGTTGGCAATCTGTGGTGAGCGGTGTGCTTCACGAACCGTTGCTGGGCCCGCAACTGTTCACGATATACATTAACTCTGGAAGAAGGGACCGAGTGTACTGTATCTAAGTTTGCTGATGACACTAAATTGAGTCGAAAGCAAATTGTGCAGAAGATACGGAAAGTATACCGAGAGATATCAATAGGTTAAGTGAATGGGCAAGAGTCTAGCAGATGGAGTACAATGTTAGGTCATCTACTTTGGAAGGAAAAATGGAAGATCAGATTATTATTTAAGTGGTAAAAAGTTGCAACATGCTGCTGGGCAGAGGGACTTGGGAGTGCTCGTGCATGAATCACAAAAGGTTGGTTTGCAGGTGCAGCAGGCTATCAAGAAGACAAATTGAATGTTGGCCGCACCTGGAGTACTGTGTACAGTTCTGGTCTCCTTACTTGAGGAAGGATATACTGGCTTTGGAGGCGGTGCACAGGAAGTTAACCAAGTTGGTATAGCTGCTGTGTAGAACAAAGGGTCTGATATTTTGGCCATTGGGTGCACGAGGTGTTTATGGTCAACGAACGCTGTGAAATGGCAACCCTCTAGAAGAAAATGTAGATAACCAGATAGAGACTGAGAAGCTCACAGTCAAACACGCTGTACTTCCTTTTGGGGGACGGAGCTGCCGGCTGAAGAAGGCGAGTGGCTGCCACACGCCTCCGACCAGCTGCTTGTGCACAGCATCCCCAGCATGTCTGAGGCATCAGGAGTAATGGCTGGGTGTGTCTTGGGGAGCCAGTGTGCCGGTAGGGTCATATTACAAAGAGCTTGTCTAGTGTCATCGAATGCCCTGGTCATGGGCACTGACCAGTCAAACACACGACTTGCCTTTAACTGCTCTATACAGGGGAAGCATAAATTCAGGACCTCGCAGAAGGAATCAGTGATAGAAACTCACCATACCTTAAAACTCCTGTAGTTTTTTAATAGTGCAGAGAGGTGGGAAATCCATAATAGCGGCTACCTTTGATGGGAGGAGATTATCATCTTCTGCAGAGATTTGATGGTTGAGAAAGTCAATGGTTGACAACACCAACTGGCATTTAGCCAGGTTAATAATCAACCCGTCTTGGCTTAAATGTGGGCGGCAATGAGATATGTGTTCGGATTTGGATGCACTGATGACAAGTAGGTTATCTAGGTAAACAGAAAGAAAACCTAAGTCTTTTAACACAAAGTCCATCAGCCGTTGGAAAGTCTGTGCTGCATTTTCATCCCAAATGGCATGTGCAGAAACTCAAAGAGGCCAAGCGGGGATATCACAGCTGTTTTGGGAATGTCAGCTGAGCACACAGGCACCTGATGGTAGCCACCAACTAGAGCAACTTTGGAAACAATTAACTTTCTGGCTAAGTGTGTTGGAAAGTCCTGGATGTGTGGGACCGGGGGTTGGTGAACTCGTTAAGATGTCGGTAATCGCCAATGGGCGGCAACCACCATCAGTCTTGGGGACCATATGGAGGGGTGAAGCCCAGGGGCCATTCGACCAGCAGACAATGCCAAGTCTTTGATCAAACTTGATCAAACATTTGCTGCAGGAAGAGTTCTTTACAAATAAAATAAGGATGGTGATTTCCCAGGAGAGTCCAAAAATCTGTAAAAGTTGAGTTTTCAGCGATCGGTATTATTTGTGTTCAGGCGGGTGTTCTAGTAGGCTCACCACTCTCACAGCACGGAAGTTTCCGGGTGACGCTACTGCATGATAGAATTTGGTGTGATTTTGTGGAGATTTCCTGCAGCGTGAACTGAGCCTTGGCTTCTACAAACCAAGGGACGGCATTTTGCTCCCAAAGCTCAGGCAGTTTCAAAGCAACTGCGCTGGCTGACGTGTCCAATAACTGTGGCATCGTCCAAGAGCATCGGGACCACCAACACAGGTTTTCACAAATAAAATGGCGTGGGGCGTTTTATGTTTAAGGAAAACTGTAACAACTCACTGAACACAAAGCGCGGTGACAATATTGATATAATTACATCATCTCGTCAGACCAGCCCTTAAGGTGAACAGCAACTCAGCATTGGTGGTTGTGAATTACTGTATTTGCATTTCCACCAATTACATTACCCTACATAGCTTTTCCATTCAGTTTTGCAGATGTTACAACACACCCATGGGCACCGACAGTCTCAGCCATAAAGTGCCGTTCCTACCGACTGAAGGAGGGACATCCATTGCACGACAATTTTTTCAAAGTTAATGATCTGAAAGGGAGACCCTCTTTGCGAGCTGTAACCCCAGATGCTGCAGACTGAGGTTCTGCCATTAGGGATCCGCAGCCCGCCATGGCCGTCACTATGCAGTTCGAAGTTAGACGCCAGTGCCGGCATCCAACCAGCAGAATATCTGCAAGAGGCCTTTTAAAAGGACAGCTCAGAGAGGGGAGGGAAACAGGAGTGGCCTGTGGACAGGTAGGGACGTCTGCGATGGAAAACCTACTGTGCCATCTGTCCAGCTGAGAAAGCCAAGGCGTCTCCCAGACCAGTCCGCCCTTCCTTCTGCCGCACTGAAGTCCAAGGTTTCGTCTTCACCCTGTTGCCCTGGGCCAGACACTCCAAATGGGAGGGTTTACCGACACCAGCAAACAGAACAGAGCCATCCCCACTCCCAGCGAAGCTTCAGAAACGAAACTCGCCAATCCACCAGCTGCAGACACCGCTCAGCGCTCGAGACACAGACCCAAAACTTCACAAAGCAAGGTCCTTCCAAGAAAAAACAGCTGCACTCCACTGCTAGAAATGAGGCTCCACTCTCGCAAAAAAGCTGACAGCCTCTAAACCTAAATCCCAAATTATTTTATAATTTAGGAGAGAGAATCCTACAGTGTGAACCTCACTCAGTAACATCCCTCTTTTCACAAAATGCAGAGGTTTAATTGCACAAAAATACACAGAATACAAACATCAAATATTTATAAGACAGTGAATATATTCAAATTAAAATATCATAAATAAAACAGTCAATTCCCTGGGGGGCCCACTGCTCTCAGAAATCCCCCGTTGTACCCTTTGTGTCTGCATGCTGTTTCTCCAAGGACCTATCGTCGGAGGAGAGGCAGGCAGTCGGCCCTGGCTGGGCCCTCGACTGTTTGGCACCTGGACCCATTAATGGCCATCTTGGTCAGGCCCACCAAGAGATCCTCCTGCTACCCCACCCCGTTCCGTACTGGGTGCCCATAGACGAGGAGTGTGGGGCTCAGAATCCGAGCAGCAGCCCCTTCAGATACTCCAACAGGGGCTGCAACCTCTCACACTCTGTATAAACGTGGCACACTGACCCCTCCCGGGCACAGGTGGACCTGCTCAAAAACCTATTGCATGGTACTGCCCAATGCAACACCTTTCACCCAAGTCCCCAATGTACCGGGGAAGGACCCCTGCATAAAGAGACCTCCACTGGGGACCTCCTCCGCTGCCAGATGGTAACGCGGACCACCAAGGCGAGTCCGGTCGGCAGTCGAAGACAAAGAAGTGACAGGTGTGCAGGAGCAGACCGTACAAGAAATGCTTCAGGGCGTCACAGAAGGGCACGGTGAGATGGCTCACGTTGCGCGGGACCCTCTCCCACGTCGTATCCCGAGGCCTGAGTCCGACAAGCGTTCCTGGCCCATCAGGTGTTGATGCAGCCGGAACCTCTCCACTTCCCTGAGCCCCTCGCCGTGTACGGATGGGAACCGGTCCCCCTCGCAGCTAGGGCACCGACCCCCACCGGAACGGGAGCAGCCTGTCTGGACAAACTCCATACCCACTGCAGATCTCGGTAAAACCGAGGCAGCTCCCTCAGAGCGGGGCGGCTGATGCTGTCCGCAGGGAGCCACGTGCCCTGCTCCAGGGGAGAAAGTGCGTCACCAGTGCGCGCCATCTCGGAGGATGGTGACTGTCCAGGTATCTCTGCAGGGCCCTGGGGCGGAGAGCCGTCAGCTGGGTGAGCACGCACACGGGTGACTGACTGGAAAACTCAGCACTGCACCAGAGAACCAATGCCTCCTCTTTCTCCAGATGATGTCCACCAGCCTCTTCTGGGTCCTGGAGATGAAAGCAGACTAAAATAGTCAGCCAGTACCATACCAGGGAGGGAACCAAATGATTTATTATCAGCTCCTACCCCGGTATGAGTTTGCACAAAGTAGGCCTTGACAGCGTCCCAGCCGGGCAGAGATTTTTGGCTCCAAGTCCTGCCAGGCCTCCTCCGTTGAGCTCAGTCAGACCCCAAGGTACAGGACGTCCGTGGTGATCCACGCGAGCAGCCTCAACCCCTCTGGTCAGGAGTCCACCCAGATGACCGCACTCTTTTCCCAGTTGACCCTTGCAGGGGACATGGCTGAGAAGATCTGCTGGCAGTCTCACATCTTCTGCAAGTCAACAAGGTCAGTGACCATGAGGAGGACTTCATTGGTGTAAGCCTCAAGGATGACCTCCATGTCCAGTTTGTGTAGGACCAAACCTATTAGCCTCCTACTGAGGAGGCACAGGAATGGCTCCACGCAAATTGAGTACAACTGCCCTGGCATGGGGCACTCCTGACTCAAAAGCACAAAGGCGCTGTCGAGGACCCACTAACTTCAGCAAAGCACTCCACAGCTGTGTTCAACAGTTGGACATGGGCCAAAAAGTGTGCCCTGAGCCCGAATGCTTGCTGAGTCCCAAAAAGGTACTCGTGGTCCACCCTGTCTCCTGGTCAGGGGAGAGGAAGGTGACTGACAGACCAGCCTCTTGGCATGGGGTAAATCAGATCCTGGACAAGGTGGATATTCTCCCAGATGGTATCTCTCGCAGAATTATGACCCTCCTCCTATCCATTTACTTCAGCCATAAAGGGTGCTTGAGTCAGTCAGAAGCTGCTAAAAAAGTCCAGGCATCGGAAACCACTGACTAGAGGTCAGGCTGTGTCTGTGGTCGTCTTCAGTTCCTCTCCGTCAGCTGGGACTTCTGAGAGCAGATATTTCAACTCACTTCCACATTCTGCTCTCATCCACCCCCCCACCCCACCCCCTTTCCCTCTGGGGCTGCAAGCCAGCTGTAGGCTTCAGGGTCAGATACCAACAGACGCATGTAAATGCATTTAAACACATATACCTGCACACAAATACACACACGTGGCCCACACAAATACATATATCTTCGTATGTATTCATGTAGACACACTTACAAACGCAACATACAGAACAGTTACACTGACATACATGCACACAAAATACTCATTTTACACTCATAGACACACACACACAATCACACACATTCACACTCACACACACATTCACACACACACACACACACACATTTACACACATTCACACACACATACAGAACTGTATAACCTCCTAAGTCAAAGTCAGTTGAAATTTACTATTGAAGTACGTACACGTAAGTTATCATATACTACCTTAGCAGTCATTTTCTTGAAGACATTTACAGGAAAATAAAGGAAATAAAGGACTTGAGAAACTGAGTTACAGAGAAAGGTTGAATAGGTTAGGACTTTATTCCCTGGAGCGTAGGAGAATGAGGGGAGACTTGATAGAGGTGTATAAGATTATGATGGGTATAGATAGAGTGAATGCAAGCAGGCTTTTTCCACTGAGGCTAGGGGAGAAAAAAACCAGAGGTCATGGGTTAAGGGTGAAGGGGAAAAGTTTAAAGGGAACTTTGGGGGAGGGGCTTCTTCACACAGAGAGTGGTGGGAGTGTGGAATGAGCTGCCAGATGAAGTGGTGAATGTGGGCTCACTTTTAACATTTACGAAAAACTTGGATGAGAGGGGTATGGAGGGATATGGGCCGGGTGCAAGTCAGTGGGACTAGGCAGAAAAACGGTTCGGCACAGCCAAGAAGGGCCAAAAGGCCTGTTTGTGTGCTGTGATGTTCTTTGGTTCTAGAAGGACTGCCCTGAGATTGTGTAGAACTAATCAGGGTGACTACTTGAGTCAGCAGGGAGCCCAGATGATCGGCCATTGCCCGGGCAAAGATCTTATACTTCGCACTGAGGAGAGATACTGGGGTGCCAATTCCTCAGGCAACAGAGAACCCCCTTCTTTGGCATCAGGGCTACAACTGCTCTGCACCAAGAGAGAGGCATCTCTCCCATTTCCAGGCTTCCCCCAATACCCCTGTATTAATCAAACCCTAGGATGCCCCAGAAGGCCGAGAGAAGTTCAGCAATCAACCCATCTAGTCCTGGGACTTGTCTTTCCGCAGCACTGGTCAGCTCTTCCAAAGACAGTAGAGCATCTACTGCTCAGCACCCTCAAGGCTAACCTTTGGCAAGTCCTCCCATAGAGCCCTGGGTGCAGTGAGATTAGAGCCTCATGAAAGGAATGGACTTCCGCAATAATTCTTGCTGGGTCTGTGATGGAGGAGCCGTCCTCTACCAGCAACTCCATGAGCTGCCTGCGGTCACCCCTCCCCTTCTCGAGAGAACGGAGGAAGGGCGAGGTGTAGTCCAGACTGCAGGAGCCTCAGTGCTTCCTACTTCCGCTGGGACTCATCCCAGGGGGCCGGATCTCCACTGGCCTAGTCGATCAGCTCCTTCTCAAGCCGATCGATCCCGGACATCCGTCGCTTTGTCGATCCACACGCATGTTCTTGGCAGAACAGTCAGACGTGAGCCTTGCCCACGTCCCACCGGAGTCTGAGGGAGTGGAGCCTCCCCTGTTCTTCCAGCCAGCTCCTTTGAACCCGGAACCGGCCGTTGTTGAGATGCCAGAACGCGGACCCCAGGAGTGTGGCAGCGCACCGAGCCCCGTCCACACCGGGTCCAAGCACGCAACACTCGGGAGATCGATTCGTGAACCTCCACCCCTCTTTGAGAAAATACAGAGTCGGGGTGATGGCTACGACCAAATCAAACGCTGCAACTAGCTCCCTCAACTTCCTAACTGAGGTTCGACTACTCTGAGGATGAGTGCGATCTCTCTCCTTGAGGGAGCAATTGAAATCACCTCCCAGGATATCGCACTCGCTATGATCTATGGGGCAATAAAGCAGGCATCTCTCCGGGCATCGCGCCGGGCTCAGGGGCGTACACGTTGACAAAATGCATCGACACACCACCCTGGTGCACGGCGAGCTGAAGCGGGCGGCCTGGCACGGGTCCCTGCACCTGCAATACCTCTGGCTGGAAAAGAGGGGCAAGACAAGAAGGCCACCCGGCTGGAAGTGGAGCTGAGGAGGCTCATGTGGACCCCCCCCCCAAACCCCCTCGCCATTCCAGGAGGCAGGTGGATTCATCTCCTGGAATGGTGGGGGCTTCCTGAATGAAGCTCATCCCCTATCTTCTGTCCTGGACAACAGAGAGATGATGGAATCTGCGGAGAGCCTAACCGTCACCATTGACATTAAGGGTCGCTACGCTGAACCTCATGATGCCTCAGCTGAGCTCTAGGAAGAAGGAGTGAAGCTCCCCTTCGAGCCCTCCCCGACTTCGCCCCGCAACCCTTCTTCAGGGACAGCAGCAGTCTCTTAAATTAGCGCCCCTCGTTGTGGGTCACTTCAGCTTTTGGAGGATAGTGCGGTTAGACTCAGTGACCCCTTGCAGACCTGACCAACCATCAGTGGCCAGCTGGCTTCCCCCCGTAGTTCTTTATGAACTGCTAGACCTCCTCCACAGAGACAGGCTGTGACTCGGTGCAGGGGACGAGGAAGTCTGCCATCTGGGCTTCAAAAGAGTCCTCACTGTGTCCCTCACCCTCGTCACCCTCCAAGCGGTTTTCACTCGCGCCCAGTGCGACCACCTCACTTCTCACTGTGGCCCCAATGGGAGATCTCACCATGGGCACTACCCCTGCCCCACCACCCCTGGATCCAGAGCCAGGTCCTGAGGTAGGGCAGGGCAGGCCCCCACCTCCTACCGAACACTCTGAACTCAGATCTCAGAGCTCACTAATCCTCTCGGAGTTTGGACAGGGGACACGACCCTCCTCACCTTGTCTCCCTCCCTAGAATCAGCTCTTGGAGAGCCCCCTCCCCTCTCACCCTCTCTCTGAATAGCTTCACGGGATGGCGATTCAGGGTTTTGCTCCAGTTCCCCTCATTTGCCGGAGCCAGAGGCAACAATCTTGGAAACTAATCTCACAGGTTACTCCTGTTCTACAGGGATTTGCCCCTCCCCAGGGAAAACACACTCTGAGTGTGCAGACTCAACAGAAGGCAAGTCTGCCTCCACACACGTCCCCTCTACATTGGTGCCACCCACCAGCCCGGAGGACTCACGATCGGGAGATGCCACCTCAGCAGAGGGCACCTGTACAGCCGGGCTGTCCTTCAGCTCTGGGGGGACATACTCTGAGCATGAGGCCTTTTAGCGCGGGTAAAACCTCCTCCTCATGTGGCCCCAGCTCTCCTGACTCAGGGGACACATTCTTCTGGCGTTTCAGACTGAGGCAGGCTGACCTCCATTTCAGAGGCATCCTCAGGCGCTGGCACCATTCTCCCTCGCCCGACTTCCCCAGGCTCTTGCTGGATCTCAGATGGCCTAGGGCCCTCTGGGTTTGGTTCAGCAGTAACTGCCTGATTCTGCTCTGGGTAAGGACCCCTGAGATGTTTGTTCTTTTTCATCCCTTCCTACCCACCACCTGAACCACCATTGACACCGTGCCCATCCCTGACTTCCACTGCTACAGGCACGGGGTGGGGGGGAGCAGTGGGGTCAGCGGGGAGAGGTCCAGAGGTGTCGCCCTGTGCCTCCGAAGCAGAGTTGGCAGCCTGACGGTTTGGGTAGTTCTTCTCAATATGCCCAAAGTCTTTTCAGGCATGGCACCTCGGGCGGTTTAGCCCATGGCATGGGATAATAATGCCCCTCAAAATATACCTGAAGTTGCCTGTCAGCATCCCCACACTGCTCCAGCTGAATAAGCTGAAATGAGAATAGATGCTCATAACCCTGCGGAGGTGCCCTGTACTGCATTGGGGCTATTTTCGATCGCACCTTGCCTATGGAGCGCAGGTAGGGGAAGAGGGCCTTGTCAGGGATTGGGGGGGGGGGGGGGTGGACATCTGAGAGTATTACCACATGCACGGGGGCCAACACCGTCTGCACCTGCATAAAAACCCTCCCCACCCTTAACCCGTGACTCAGGGCCAGAAACACACCCTTCGCCGACTTCAAATTGAAAAGAGTCTTCCTGTTTGAAACTGGTGACGCATCAATTCCTTTACAGCCTCCAGCAGTCTCCACTTTTATAGCGACATTCCTACCGACTGAAGTAGACACAATACATTGTACAGCATTCTTTAAGATCAGTAATTTGAACGGTGAGCTGGAACTCCCAACCCCACAGCCTCCGAATGTGACAGTTTGGAGCTGCAACCTGCCATGATGCAGTAAGAGTTCCAAAGTTCAGCACCCCCACGGGGATATTACCCAGTCTGCACCCCCGGAACAGTCAGAAAGGAACAAGACGGGACGGGAGGGGAAGCCCGCGCCCGCTCTCCCGCCGCCCGAAGTCTTCTTCGCCCTGTTGGCCTGGGCTCGGCACGGAATGGGAGGGGTTTTCCGCTGTTACAAGCGGAATAAATCTGTCCCGACTCCCGGCAAAGTCAGACTCGAAACTTTTTCAATTCGCCAGCTGAGCCCACTGCTCAGGGCTGAAGAGTCAGGACTGAAAATCTTCACTGAACAGAATCCTTCCTGGGAAGGAAACTGTTTCCGATCACTGCTGGCACGATACTGCACACTCCCAAAGTCTTCTAGTGGTCTCCAAAACTCTTTGCAGCTTTTGCAGCAAATTTTCAGCTACCCCCCCCCCCACAGTGACCCCCCTCAGTATCGCCCCTCCCACAATGACCCCCCTCAGTACCGCCCCTCCCATTGTGACCCTCCCTCAGTACCACCCCCCCACAGTGTGACCCTCCCTCAATACCACCCCCCCACAGTGTGACCCTCCCTCAATACCACCCCTCCCACAGTGTGACCCTCCCTCAGTACCACCCCCCCACAGTGTGACCCTCCCTCAATACCACCCCTCCCACAGTGTGATCCTCCCTCAGTACCACCCCTCCCACAGTGACCCCCCTCAGTATCGCCCCTCCCACAATGACCCCCCTCAGTACCCGCCCCTCCCATTGTGACCCCCTCAGTACCACCCCCCACAGTGATCCTCCCTCAGTACCACCCCTCCCACAGTGACCCTCCCTCAGTACCACCCCCCCACAGTGATCCTCCCTCAGTACCACCCCTCCCACAGTGTGACCCTCCCTCAGTACCACCCCCCCACAGTGATCCTCCCTCAGTACCACCCCTCCCACAGTGATCCTCCCTCAGTACCACCCCCCACAGTGACCCTCCCTCAGTACCACCCCCCCACAGTGATCCTCCCTCAGTACCGCCCCTCCCACAATGACCCCCCTCAGTACCGCCCCTCCCATTGTGACCCCCCTCAGTACCACCCCCCCCACAGTGATCCTCCCTCAGTACCCGCCCCTCCCACAATGACCCCCCTCAGTACTGCCCCTCCCATTGTGACCCCCCTCAGTACCACCCCCCACAGTGATCCTCCCTCAATACCACCCCCCACAGTGATCCTCCCTCAGTACCCCCCCCACAGTGGCCCTCCCTCAGTACCACACCCCCACAGTGATCCTCCCTCAGTTCCGCCCCTCCCATTGTGACCCCCCTCAGTACCACCCCCCACAGTGATCCTCCCTCAATACCACCCCTCCCACAGTGATCCTCCCTCAGTACCCCCCCACAGTGGCCCTCCCTCAGTACCACCCCCCCACAGTGATCCTCCCTCAATACCACCCCTCCCACAGTGATCCTCCCTCAGTACCCCCCCACAGTGACCCTCCCTCAGTACCCGCCCCTCCCACAATGACCCCCCTCAGTACCGCCCCTCCCATTGTGACCCCCCCTCAGTACCACCCCCCCCACAGAGTGACCCTCCCTCAGTACCACCCCCCACAGAGTGACCCTCCCTCAGTACCACCCCTCCCACAGTGTGACCCTCCCTCAGTACCACCCCCCCACAGAGTGACCCTCCCTCAGTACCACCCCCTCCCACAGTGTGACCCCCCCTCAGTACCACCCCCCACAGAGTGACCCTCCCTCAGTACCACCCCCTCCCACAGTGTGACCATCCCTCAGTACCACCCCCCACAGAGTGACCCTCCCTCAGTACCACCCCTCCCACAGTGTGACCCTCCCTCAGTACTGCCCCTCCCACAGAGTGACCCTCCCTCAGTACCACCCCCCCACAGAGTGACCCTCCCTCAGTACCACCCCTCCCACAGTGTGACCCTCCCTCAGTACCACCCCCCACAGAGTGACCCTCCCTCAGTACCACCCCTCCCACAGTGTGACCCTCCCTCAGTACTGCCCCTCCCACAGTGTGTCCCTCCCTCAGTACTGCCCCTCCCACAGTGTGACTCTTCCTCAGTACCACCCCTCCCACAGTGACCCCCCTCAGTACCCGCCCCCTCCCACAGTGTGACCCTCCCTCAGTACCACCCCCCACAGAGTGACCCTCCCTCAGTACCACCCCTCCCACAGTGTGACCCTCCCTCAGTACTGCCCCTCCCACAGTGTGTCCCTCCCTCAGTACTGCCCCTCCCACAGTGTGACTCTTCCTCAGTACCACCCCTCCCACAGTGACCCCCCCTCAGTACCCGCCCCTCCCACAGTGTGACCCTCCCTCAGTACTGCCCCTCCCACAGTGTGACCCTCCCTCAGTACCACCCCTCCCACAGTGACCCCCTCAGTACCACCCCTCCCACAGTGTGACCCTCCCTCAGTACCACCCCTCCCACAGTGTGACCCTCCCTCAGTACTGCCCCTCCCACAGTGTGACCCTCCCTCAGTACCACCCCTCCCACAGTGACCCCCTCAGTACCACCCCTCCCACAGTGTGACCCTCCCTCAGTACTGCCCCTCCCACAGTGTGACCCCCCTCAGTACCACCCCTCCCACAGAGTGACCATGCTTCAGTACCACCCCTCCCAGTGTGGCCCCCCTCAATACCACCCCTCCCACAGTGACCCCCTCAGTACCACCCCTCCCACAGAGTGACCCTCCCTCAGTACCACCCTTCCTACAGTGTGACCCTCCCTCAGTGCCACCCCTCCCACAGAGTGACCCTCCCTTAGTGCCACCCCTCCTATGGTGTGATCCCCCTCAGTACCCCGCCCCTCCCAGTGTGGCCCCCCTCAGTAACACCCCTCCTACAGTGTGACCCTCCCTCAGTATTCCCCTCTCCCAGTATCCTCCTCAGTGTCCCCTTCCCACAGCTTGACCCTCGCTCTATAACCCCCTCCCACAGTGTGACCCTTGCTCTGTATCCCCCTCCCTCAGTGTGATCTCCCTCAGTGGCCCCCTTTCAAGGTGTGACTCTCCCTCAGTACCAAGTCTCCCACAGTGTGACTCTCCCTCAGTACCAAGTCTCCCACAGTGTGATACTCCCTCAGTACCAAGTCTCCCACAGTGTGACTCTCCCTCAGTACCAAGTCTCCCACAGTGTGATACTCCCTCAGTACTGGTACTGGTTTATTATTGTCACATGTACCAAGATAGAGTGAACGGTTAGTTTTACATCCTATTCATACAGATCAAATCATTACACAGTGCATTGAGGCGGAACAAGATTACACAGTAGTAATGCAGAATAAAGTGTAACAGCTACACAGAAAGCACAGTGCAATTAAACAGTAAAACAAGATCATATCAGATAGCTTGTGAGGTCCAGAGTCCATTTTGTGGTGGGGAACTATTAATAGTTTTATTACAGTATGAAGCTGTCCTTGAGGCTACGTGCTGGGTTAGAGGAGAAGAGAATATGTCTAGGATGGGTGGGGTCTTTAATTTTTCTGATTACACTGGAGAGGAGGCTGGTTTCTGCGATGTGCTGAGCTGAGTCCACAACTTTCTGCAGTTTCTTGCCGCTCCATGCAGAGCAGTGCCGCACCAAGATGTTCAGCATCTAGACAGGAAGCTTTCCATGGCGCATTGATAAAAATAGGTAGGAGTCAATATGACGAAATTCTTTAGCCTCCCAAGGAAGTAGAGACGGGTTTTTACCCTGCCTGATGATTGGTGCAGGGCTGAAGGGCCATTTTCTGTGTTCTGTGATACTATTGTTGAAGATATCCTAGATGGTGCCCTGGTTACGCAGTGTCACAACACAGTATGCTGGCCCTTCACAACCCCTCTCTGAAACTGATATCTCTATTAGACTATAAGACCTAGGGGCAGAATTAGTCCATCTGACCCATCAAACCTGCTCTGCTATTTGATCACCACTGATTTATTTTCCCTCTCAATCCCATTCTCCTGCCTTCTCCACGTAACCTTTAACACCCTGTCTAATCAGTAATCTATCAACCTCCGCTTTAATTGTACCCAGTGACTTGGCCTCCACAGCCGTCTGTAGCAATGAATTCACCACCATCTAGCTTAAGAAATTCCTCCTCATCTCTGTACTTAAAGGACATCCTTATATTCTGATGCTATGCCTTCTGGTCCCAGACACCCCCTCTACAGGAAGCATCCCTTCCATGTCCACTCTATCTAGGCTTTCAATATTCAATAGGTTTCAATGAGATTCTCCCTCATTCTAATAAACTCCAGTGAGTACAAGCCCAGAGCCATCAAATGCTCCCCAATACATTAACCCTTTCCCTCCCGAGATAATTCTTATGAACCCGCTCTGGAACTTCCTCCTCTCAACTACCGTTGTCTCACAGGGTTCTGTACAGGGGTGTCTTTGATTCCCATACAGGAACTGACTGGATTGTTTCAGTTCCCCAGACAGAGTGGGATGGGGACCAGTCATACCTTCCCACAGGGAACTGGCAGGAGTCTGGGACAGTCCTCCCCCTCAGGGAGGGGACTGGAAAGATCCCCCACATAGGAATGGGATTATGGCCATTCCTCCCCTTTGGAAGCTGGGAAGCCCCCACTCAGGAATGGGACAGGATTTGTGTGTTTGCCCCCATCCAGTGATGTGTCAAACAGCCTGTGAATCCCTCCGTGTGATGGGACGTCCCACAACTGACAGGGGATTTCACCTGCTGTCAGTCATCGGTACTTAGTTAAAGTCACCAGGTGATGTGATTGAGTGAACAGTAAACTAATTACCAGCAGCCACGTTATGTTAGTTATAGTACTCAGGGAGTGTATTTAATCGGCTGTGGAAATGGGACAAAATCCAGAGTGTTTGCAGCCACCGGAACACATTATCTCCGAGGGCTTGGTTGATTATATGGAGCTCAGTATCTGTTCTGGCTCAGCATTGGGGGGGGGGGGGAATCCTGGTGTCCTGTCCTCTTTGCACCCGTTTCTCACATTTGGTTAAATAGTTCACCCCATCGATCACCAGCTGGACCAAACTTTCAGTGTTAAAAATTTTGACACACCCCAGAGCACAACACTGACCACACCTGTTGCACCACCAAAGGAAAAGCCACCCTCTTTCTCCCACATTGCCTCCATCCCACAATGCACTCTGCCCTCTTCCAACGTCCTCCTCCTACCCCTCTCCCCTTCCTTCTCCATCTTCACCTCTCTCTCCCACATCGTCTCCATCCCACAACCCACTCCGTCCCTTTCAGGGTGCGCCTCCACACTGACTGATTCTGAACCCATCTCTTGTTCTGCCTCCCACCCCTCATTCTCAGATTCATTAACACATGTCTGCTGAAACACCCAGTGAAGTGCGTCATGGAGCATTTCCACTCCGTTCTCTTTCTACCCTGGCAGATGCAGATTCCTTTTCTTTCATCTATCACACGTACATTGAAACGTGTTAACAACCAACACACCACAGGGTGAGCTGGGGGCAGCCCACAAGTGTCACCACACATTCCGGCACCAATACTGCATACCTCAGTGCTCAGCCGAACAACACAAACCACAGCAACAAAACACCAGCAAAGCGAATCTCTTTCCTCCCATGCACACACAAAGCTGCAAGAACTGCTCTTCTTTCTTCTTTAAAGTCGACCCAATAGCAGATGATTCCAATTGAAATAGCACTGTCATCGAGTTACAGTACGAACTGTGTCCAAGGCCTGATACCCACCACTGGTCAGGTTGTAATACCAACACCGAGCCCTGCTGAACGAGAGTAGGTTGAGTGAGCCAGGCTCTTCTCTCTGAAGCAAAGGAGCATATGAGAGATAGGTGTACCAGATAAGAGGCATAGACAGCGTGGACAGCCAAAAATTATTTCCCAAGGTGAAAATGGCTAATATGAGAGGACATCATTTTAAGGTGTTTGGAGGAAAGCATATGGGGAGTGTGGTAAGTTTCTCACACAGAGAGTGGTGGGTGTGTGGAATGCCCTAGAGGGCTGGTAGTAGAGGCTGATGCATTAGGGGCATTTAAGAAACTTGTAGATTGGCACATGGATGATAGAAAAATGGAAGAGTTTAATTAACCTTAGTGTAGGTTAAAAGGTTAGCACAACATCAAGGGCCAAAGGGCCTGTACTGTGTTGTTCTTAGAATACAGATGATGCCTCTGTACAAAATCAGCTCTTTCATGGTTCATTGTAAGAGATCATAAGATTATGTGCTGGTCTTTAGATCCTGCAGCCATTAATCTTTTTCTTTTTCCTCCCTTCACTGTCTCCTGCCGCTTTCCTCCATCTGCTTTTCCACTTTTGTGTATTTAATATTCTCTTTATCCTTGGGTGGTCCTACCCACTCCCTAGTTTTCCACTTGCTCCTGCTGTATATATTGAATGCCTTGGGATTCACCTGAACCCTACTTGCCAAGACCTTTTCACGGCCCCCTGACTTTCCTAATTCCCTTCTTTAGTTATTTTCTGGCTTCTTTACAATTCTCATGTCTCTGTTTGATCCCAACTTCTGAAACTTCACGAGTTTTCCTTCTCCTTCTTGGCTAAATTCATCGCCTCTCTGGATGTCCAAGGTCTCTAATCTCTCCATC
Source organism: Hemitrygon akajei (assembly GCF_048418815.1). NCBI lineage: Eukaryota > Metazoa > Chordata > Chondrichthyes > Myliobatiformes > Dasyatidae > Hemitrygon > Hemitrygon akajei. The sequence goes on from NC_133144.1 coordinate 11,032,517, forward strand.
CTTGTCTTTCGAATGTTGAAAAGACTAGATAGGGTGGATATGGTGGGGGTATCCAGAACTGGAGGGCACAGCCTCAAAATTGAGGTGTGTCCCTTTAGAAAAGAGGCGAGGAAGATTTTTTTTAGCCAGAGAGTAGTGAATCTGTGGAATGCTCTGGCAGAGACTGCTGTGGATGCCAAAACCATGGGTGCATTTAAAGCGAATATTGATAGTTCCCTGATCGGTCAGGGCATCAAAGGTTATGGTGAGAAGGCAGGTGTGTGGGGTTGAGTGGGATCCAGGAACAGCCATAATGGAATGGTGGAGCAGACTCGATGGGCTGAATGGCCTAATTCTGCTCCTGTGTTTTATGGTCATATTTCAGAAATATTTGTGTAATCTTGCATATATATTGTTTGATTAAACATCCTTGCTCATTTAAGTAATTCATTACAGGTTATATGTACAAATACTTGAATTGCTTATGTCATCGCACTACCATGACCAGTGAGGTCATGGTCTTTATACAGATTACAGAGGAGGAGGTGTTTGCTGTCTTGAGGCAAATCAGGGTGGATAAATCCCCAGGGCCTGACGAGGTGTTCCCTCAGACCCTGTGGGAGGCAAGTGCAGAAATCGCAGAAGTCCTAGCTGAGAAATTTAAAACAGCCTTATTGGCAGGTGAGGTACCAGAGGATTGGAGGATAGCTAATGTTGTTCTGCTGTTTCAGAAGGTCTCTAAAAATAAACCAGGCAATTATAGGCTGTTGATCCTGACATCGGTAGTGGGAAAGTTACTGCAAGGTATTCTAAGCGACCGGATATATCAGTATTTGGATAGACAGGGACTGTTTACCTGTGATAGACAGGGACTGTTTACCTGTGATGGACAGGGACTGTTTACCTGTGATAGACAGGTTTGCCACTGCTACACGGGGGGGGAGGAGACAAACCGGAAATGTAAGGATGGAGTTAAAGGGAAAGACAGTAAGAAAAGTTAAGAAAGACAACAGAATTAAAGGGGCAGAAAGCTCAGGAAGGGATTGGAGAGTATGGCCAAGTGCAATAGGGATCGGTGTGAGAAGCGAGGGGAGTAATGGATTAAAAGTATTATATATGAATGCACGAACTATAAGAAATAAAGTGGATGAGCTTGAGGCTCAGTTGGAAATTGGCAAGTATGATGTTGTAGGAATAACAGAGACATGGCTGCAAGAGGACCAGGGCTGGGAAAGTACAGACAGGTGGGCAGAGGGGGTGGGGTGGCTCTGCTGATGAGGAATGAAATTCAGTCCCTTGCGAGGGGTGACACAGAATCAGGAGACGTAGAGTCAGTACGGATTGAACTGAGAAATTGTAAGGGCAAAAAGACCCAAATGGGAGTGATCTACAGGCCCCCAAATAGTAGCCTGGATATAGGGTGTAAGATGAATAAGAGTTAAAATTAGCATGTCGCAAAGGTAATGCTACGGTTGTAATGGGGGATTTCAACATGCAGGTAGACTGGGAAAATCAGGTTGCTTCTGGACCCCAAGAAAGGGAGTTAGTGGAGTGCCTCCGAGATGGATTCTTAGAGCAGCTTGTACTGGAGCCTACCAGAGATAAGGCAATTTTGGATCTAGTGTTGTGCAATGAACCGGATTTGATAAGGGAACTCGAGGTAAAGGAGCCAATAGGAGGTAGGGATCATAATATGATAAGCTTTAATCTTTAATTTGAGAGGGAGAAGGGAAAATCGGAAGTGTCAGTATTACAGTTGAACAAAGGAGCCATGAGGGAGGAACTAGCCAAAGTTGACTGGAAGGATACCCTAGCAGGGATGACAGTGGAACAACAATGGCAGGTATTTCTGAGAATAGTACAGAAGGTGCAGGATCAGTTCATTCCAAAGAGGAAGAAAGATTCTAAGGGGAGTAAGGGGCGACCATGGCTAACAAAGGAAGTCAAGGACAGTATAAAAATAAAAGAGAAGAAGTATAACATAGCAAAGGTGAGCAGGAAGCCAGAGGACTGGGAAACTTTTAAAGAGCAACAGAAGATTACTAAAAAAGCGATAGGGGGAGAAAAGATGAGGTACAAAGGTAAGCTAGCCAAGAATATAAAGGAGGATAGTAAAAGCTTCTTAGGTATGTGAAGAGGAAAAAATTAGTTGAGACCAAAGTTGGGCCCTTGAAGGCAGAAATGGGTGAATTTATTATGGGGAACAAGGAAATGGCAGATGAGTTGAACAGGTACTTTGGATCTGTCTTCACTAGGGAAGACACAAACAATCTCCCAGATGTAATAGTGGCCAGAGGACCTAGGGTAACGGAGGAACTGAAGGAAATTCACATTAGGCAGAAAATAGTGTTGGGTAGACTGATGGGACTGAAGGCTGATAAATCCCCAGGGTCTGATGGTCTGCATCCCAGGGTACTTAAGGAGGTGGCTCTAGAATTCATGGATGCATTGGTAATCATTTTCCAATGTTCTATAGATTCAGGATCAGTTCCTGAGGATTGGAGGGTGGCTAATGTTATCCCACTTTTTAAGGAAGGAGGGAGAGAGAAAACAGGGAATTATAGACCAGTTAGCCTGACATCAGTGGTGGGGAAGATGCTGGAGTCAATTATAAAAGATGAAATAGCGGCACATTTGGATAGCAGTAGAAGGATCGGTCCGAGTCAGCATGGATTTATGAAGGGGAAATCATGCTTGACTAATCTTCTGGAATTTTTTGAGGATGTAGCTATGAAAATGGACAAGGGAGAGCCAGTGGATGTAGTGTACCTGGACTTTCAGAAAGCCTTTGATAAGGTCCCACATAGGAGATTAGTGGGCAAAATTAGAGCACATGGTATTGGGGGTAGGGTACTAACATGGATAGAAAATTGGTTGGCAGACAGGAAACAAAGAGTAGGGATTAACGGGTCCTTTTCAGAATGGCAGGCAGTGACTAGTGGGGTACTGCAAGGTTTGGTGCTGGGACCGCAGCTATTTACAATATACATTAATGATTTAGATGAAGGGATTAAAAGTAACATTAGCAAATTCGCAGATGACACAAAGCTAGGTGGCAGTGAGAAATATGAGGAGGATGTTAGGAGAATGCAGGGTGACTTGGACAGGTTGTGTGAGTGGGCAGATGCATGGCAGATGAAGTTTAATGTGGATAAATGTGAGGTTATCCACTTTGGTGGCAAAAACAGGAAGGCAGATTACTATCTGAATGGTGTCAAGTTAGGAAAAGGGGAAGTACAACAAGATCTAGGTGTTCTTGTATATCAATCACTGAAAGTAAGCATGCAGGTACAGCAGGCAGTGAAGAAAGCTAATGGCATGTTGGCCTTCATAACAAGGGGAATTGAGTATAGGAGCAAAGAGGTCCTTCTGCAGCTGTACAGGGCCCTGGTGAGACCCCACCTGGAGTATTGTGTGCAGTTTTGGTCTCCAAATTTGAGGAAGGACATTCTTGCTATTGAGGGAGTGCAGCGTAGGTTCACAAGGTTAATTCCCGGGATGGCGGGACTGTCATATGTTGAAAGATTGGAGCAACTGGGCTTGTATACACTGGAATTCAGAATGATGAGAGGGGATCTGATTGAAACATATAAGATTATTAAGGGATTGGACACGCTAGAGGCAGGAAACATATTCCCGATGTTGGGAGAGTCCAGAACCAGAGGCCACAGTTTAAGAATAAGGGGTAGGCCATTTAGAACAGAGTTGACGAAAAACTTTTTCATCCAGAGAGTTGTGGATCTATGGAATGCTTTGCCTCAGAAGGCAGTGGAGGCCAATTCTCTGGATGCTTTCAAGAAAGAGTTAGATAGAGCTCTGAAAGATGGCGGAGTCATGGGATATGGGGAGAAGGCAGGAATGGGGTACTGATTGTGGATGATCAGCCATGATCACATTGAGTAGCGGTGCTGGCTCGAAGGGCCGAATGGCCTGCTCCTGCACCTATTGTTTATTTAGGGATAGTCAACATGGCTTTGTGTGTGGTAGTCATGTCTAACCAATCTTAAGGAGTTTTTTGAGGAAGTTACCAGGAAAGTGGATGAAGGTAAGGCAGTCGATGGTGTCTACATGGAATTTAACAATGCATTTGACAGGGTCCTACATAGGAGATTGGTCAAGAAGGTTCAGTCGTTTGGCATTCAGGATGAGGTACTAAACTGGATTAGACATTGGCTTTGTGGCAGAAGCCAGAGAGTGGTAGTAGATGGTTGCCTCTTTGACTGGAGGCCTGTGACTAGTGGAGTGCAGCAGGGATCAGTAGGGAGTCCAGTGTGGTTTGTTATATATATCAATGATCTAGGTGATAATGTGGTTAACTACATCAGCAAATAAGCGGTTGACACCAAAATAGGGGGAGTAGTGGACAGTGAGAATTTGCAGTGGGATCAGGACCAGGTGGAAAAATGGGCTGAAAAATGGAAGATGGAATTTACTACAGACAAGTGCGAGGTGTGGGTCTTATATAGTGAGCAGTAGGGCACTGAGGAGTGTGGTAGGACAAAGGGATCTGGGAATTCAAAGAAAGTGGCAGCACATGTAGATAAAGTTGTAAAGAAAGCTTTTGGCACATTGATCTTCATAAATCAGTGTATTGAGTGCAGGAGATGGGATGTTATGTTGAGGTTGTACAAGACACTGGTGAGGCCTAATTTGGAGTATTGTGTGCAATTTTGGTCACCTACCTACAGGAGAGATGTAAATAAGGTTGAAAGAGTACAGAGAAAATTTGCAAGGATGTTCCTAGGACTGGTGGACCTGAGTTATGAGGAAAGATTGAATAGGTTAGAACGCAGAGGTCTGAGGGGATATATGACAGAGGTGTACAAAATTATGAGAGGTATAGATGGGGTAAGTGCAAGTAGGCTTTTTCCTCTGAAGTTAGGTGGGACTATGACTAGAGGTCATGGGTTAAGGGTGAAAGGCGTAGGGTTTAAGGGGAACATGAGGGGAACCTCTTCACTTAGAGGGTCGTGAGAGTGTGGAATGAACTACCAGCACAAGTAGTACACGTGAGCTTGATTCCAATGTTTAAGAGATGTTTGGGGATGTACATGGTCTGGGTGCAGGACACTGCGACTAGGTAGCTTAAATGGTTCAGCATAAACTAGATGGGCCAAATGACCTGTTTCCATGTTGTACCTTTTCATGATTATGACTCTATGACCACGTGATAAGCGTGTACCTCATTTAAAGTAAAGAACAAACTAAGACTCATATCTCTCAGCTCTCCTGTTTTCCTTTGAATTAGTTTAACATTTTGAAGTTATAAAACATAACATCCACCTCCTCTCTCCTCTATCTCCACCAATCCTTCCTTTTCCGTACTTCCCTTCTCTCTGTTTCCTCTTACTCCTCATCCCCACTGCCTTCACCTCCCTCTGTTCCCTCATTCCATCCCTCACTTCCTGGAGCCTTGTCTCCATCACCTATCCCTCCTCCCGATCCCATTCTTCCCCAGTTTCTGCCCTTCCCCTGGGCTCTGGTGTGCACCTGGAGCTGGGGGTGTGGGAACGAGACCAGTGACTGATCTCAGATTTTCCCAGCCGGTCCAGGCTGGAGATATCGCATAGACCAGCCACACCTGCCATACTCTCTCCCACTGTGCCACGTTTTCCCTAGCCTCAGGTTCTCCAGGTTTCTCGGGAAGCAAAGGTCCTGAAACACAAAATGCATCTGGCTCAGCGGTGGCCCCACAGCCCGGCGCGGCTGCCTCTTCCGGGGAGTCACGAGTTATAGGGGCCAGAAACAGGCCCTTCTGCCCACCTTGTTGCTGCCAACAGGGGTGGCATGGTAGGCTAGCGGCTAGTGTAGCGCTGTACAGCGCCCGAGATAAGGGGTCAATTCCTGCTGCTGTCTGCCGTTCTCTCTGTGACTGTGTGGGTTTCATCCTCCCACGTTCCAAAGATGTACAGGTTAGGGTTAGTAATCTCCGGGCACGTTATGTTGGCTCCGGCAGAATGGCACCTCTTGCGGACTGCCCCAGCACGCCCTCCAACCGCGTTAACACAGACGATGCTTTTTGTTGTACGTTTCGTATACATGCGACAAATAAAGCTGATCTTTCATCTTTTTTTAAGCCCTTGGTCAGGAACTTCTTCAGAATGGGATTTAACAGTCAGCCACTCAATCTGGAAACTGTCATCTCTAAGATCAGGCCTCCTGCCCCTGGTGTTCAGCAACCACCCAGGGTTAATTACCTCCATCTCTGGAGTGCCAGGCCCACCTTTATCCATGGCAATTGGAGTGTGTATCTGAGCTGCTCCAGTTGATCTGCGTTTGGCCAGTTTCGTCCCAGGCACAAATGTCTATCAATGAAATTCTCTGCCTCTCCTCTCTTCCCATTACCCATCAGGTCATCAATACAAGGGATTTGTGAGAGAAGACCTGCTCTGGTCATGGGCAACACACACAAATTGCTGTGGAACTCAACAGGTCAGGCAGCATCAATGGAGAGAAATGTTTCAGACTGAAACCCTGTACCAGGACTGGAAAGGTAGGTGGCAGGAGACAAGCGGTGTAGGGGGAGAAATACCAGATGGCATGTGATAGATGAAAGCAGGTTGAGGGGGGATGGTGGGTTGGTGGGGGAAGTAAGAAGCTGAAAGGAGATAGGTGGAATAAGGAAAATCAGCTTTATTTGGCACATGTACCTCAAAAGATACAGTGAAATTTGTCAATAGCATCAAATCAAGTCAGCGAGGATTGTGCTGGGGGCTGCTGGCAAGTGTCACCATGTTTCCGATGCCTGCATAGCAAGCCCACAGTTTGCTAACCCAGATCCACGTGTCTTGGAATGTGGTTGGAAACCGGAGGAAGCCCACACTGTCTCAGGGAGAACATGCTTCTACGGCCACTGTGCTTTTAACAGATCCATCACAACATCACCAAAGCAGGGGCGGCAGGGGTTAAATTCAGAGTAAAATCCCCCTACACTCACAAGGTAGAGAATGGGGTTAGATATAGAGTAAAGACCCTCCACCCTGTCCCAGCACACACTTCCAAGATAGAGACAGCAGAGTCAATCTACCATGCCTGAGCGCATACTCCTAGTGTAGAGATAGTAGAGGTTAGCTGCAGAGTCAAAATACCCTGTACTGGCACACACTCCCAGGGAAGAGAGAGCAAGGGATAGATATAACATCCCTCTACACAATCATTAGCCGTCACACACATTAGCGGGGGGGGGGGGGGTGGTTGGGGGGAAGAGAGAGCGAGAGAAAGAGAGAGATATTCGGGGAGAAGCGTTCAAAAAACAACCGTTTCACAGGGCTTGCTGCATTAGTGGCAGACCATTTGATTGGGGATTCATTAGCAGCAGCAAATAAAAGTATAGCAGGGTCAAAGTGGAGCAGCCATTGTGTGAGTGGACCAGTGTCGGAGTGGGAACTTGAGGCTTTGGCTCAAGAGGCTTCAGCAAGGAAGCACTGGTGAGTAACAAGGCTTTTGTAGTAGTTGAATAAAAAGTCACTAAATTACAGCTAATTAAATAAAGAGATGATGCAGGATCAGGCGATGTGCTGTAGCTGCATGATGTGGGAGCTGGTGGGCCCCATTGTGGTTCCTGGTGACCACATCTGCAGCTGGTGTTGGCTGCTCAAGGAACACAGGCTCAAGGTTGATGACCTGGAATCTGAGCTTCAAACACTGCGGCACATCAGGTCGGGGGAGAGTTACCTGGATTCTCTGTTTCAGGAGGTAGTCACACCCATTAGATTAGCTGCCTCAGATTCGGTCTGTGGTCAGGGACAAGAGGGTGTGACTGCGAGTGAGGTGGGTAGTGGGATCCAGGAGACAGTGCTGGAGGAGCCTCAGCCCTTGAGCTTGTCCAACAGGTCAGAGACTCTTGCTCTGTGTGTGGATGAGAGTGGGGGCTGTAGGAAGGACAAGCAACCTCACTGTCGCACCATAGTTCAGGGAACCATTCAAAGGGGGCAGGGGAGAGAAAAGAAATGTAGTGGTAATTGGGGATAGTACAGTCAGGGCAATAGACAGAGTTCTCTGTCGCGAGGATAAAGCGTCCTGAAGGTTTTGTTGCCTGCCTGGTGCCCAGGTCCAGGACATCTTATCTGACCTGCAGAGGAACTTGCAGTGGGAGGGGAAGGTGCAGTTGTCGTGGTCCATGTGGATACCAATGACATAGGTAGAATGTGGAAAGAGGTTCTGCATAGGGAATTTGAGCAGCTAGGGACTAAATTAAAAAGCAGAACCAAAAAGATGGCAATCTCTGGATTACTACCTGAGCCATGTGCAAATTGGCATAGGGTCAAGAAGATTAGAGAGTTAAATGTGTGGCTCAAGGATTGATGTGGGAGAAGTGGGTTTAAATTCACGGGAAATTGGCATCAGTATTGGGGAAGGAGAGAGCTGTTCCAATGGGATAGGCTCTGCATGAACCGTGATGGGACCTGGATCCTAGCAAATCGCATAACTAGGGCTGTGGATAGGGCTTTAAACTAAATAGTGGGGGGGGGGGGGTTCAGCAGATTGGAGAAGGATGGATAAAGTAAAAGAGAAAAGTGTGGATGAAGATAAAGAAAAAGCAAAAGAAAAAAAGGAGGAAAGTAAGAGTGGAGTGAAGAAAAGTCAAGTGCAAAAGAGAAAAAGATTACAAGATTTTAAAAGCACCATGAGTGTGAGGGCACCTTATCTGAATGCCCGTAGTATTCGTAACAAGGTCAGTGAACTTGTGGCACAAATCAATACAAAGGGAAATGAGCTAGGGGCCATTACAAAATGTGGTTGCAGGGTGGACAGGAATGAGAATTAAATATCCAAGGATATCAGGTAATACGGAAGGATAAGCAGGAAGGTAAGGGAGGTGGGGTAGCGCTCTTAATTAAAGATGAGATCAGGGCGATAGTGAGAGACGATATAAGATCTAAAGTGCAGAATGTTGAATCCATCTGGGTAGCGATTAGGAATAGTAAAGGGAAAAAAATCACTGGTGGATGTTGTCTATAGACCACCGAATAATAACATAACAGTGGCAGAGGCAATAAACAGAATTATCTGAGGCATGTAAGAACGGAACAGCAGCTATCATGGGGGACTCAGACTGGGTGAATCAAGTTGGTCGAGGCAGTCTAGAGGAGGACTTCGTAGAATGCATCCATGATGGCTTTCTTGAACAGCACGTTGCTGAATCTACAAGGGAACGTGCTATCTTAGATCTGATCCTGTGCAATGAGACAGGCAAAATTAGTGATCTTGTAGTTAGAGATCCTCATGGAAAGAGTGATCATAGTATGATTGAGTTTCTCATACAAATGGACGGGTTCAATCTAAAACCCATGTGTTATGCCTAAACAATGGAGACTACAATGGGATGGGGGAGGATTTGGCTAGTGTAGACTGGGAACACAGGATATATGGTGGGATGGTTGAGGAACTGTGAGAGACTTTCAAAGAGATTTTTCACAGTGCTCAACAAAAGTATATTCCAGTTAAGAGCAAGGACAGTAAGGGTGGGGAGAGCCAGTCATGGATAACTAATTAAATAAAAGAAGCCATCAAACTAAAAGCTCGTGTGTATGAAGTTGCCAAGAGTAATGGGAAACTGGAAGATTGGGAAAACCATAAAAAGCAACAAAGAATCACTGAGTGAGCAATAAAGTAAGGGAAGGTAGATTATGAAAATAAACTAGTACAAAATATAAAAACAGACAGTACAAGTTTTTATGATTATATAAAGCAGAAAAGAGTGGCTGAAGTGAATGTAGGTCCCTTGGAATTGATTTTGGGTAATGAGGAAATGGCCGAGGCTTTGAATGACTATTTTGTGTCGGTCTTCACGGTGAAGGACACGCCTAACATACCAAAGAGAGATGTTATGGATACGATGTGAGGTGAGGACTTCGGTACAATAGCTATCGCTAAAGAGGTAGTTCTGAGCAAACTTGTGGGCCTGAGGATAGATAAGTCTCCTGGTCCTGATGGAATGCATTCCAGGGTACTGAAAGAAATGGCAGAAATTATAGTAAAAGCTTTGGTGATGATTTACCCAAATTCTCTGGACTCTGGCAGATTCTGGCAGATTGGAAGACAGCAAATGTCATGCCACTGTTCAAAAAAGGATGTAGACAAAAGGCAGGTAACTACAGACCACATAATTTAACATCTGTAGTTGGAAAAATGCTGAAGCTATCATTAAAGAAGAAATAGCGAGGCATCTGGAAAGAAATGGATCCATCAGGCAGACACAGTATGGATTCAGCAAAGGCAGGTCCTGTTTGACAAACTTACTGGAGTTCTTTGGGGATATAATGAGTGCAGTGGATGGAGAGGAACAGATGGACATTATTTACTTGGATTTCCAGAAGGTGTTTGATAAGGTGCCACATAAAAGACTTAGCCATAAGATAAGGATGCATAGAGTTGGGGATGATGTATTAACATGGATAGAGAATTGGTTAAATCATAGAAAGCAGAGTTGGGATACATGGATGGTACTCTGGTTGGCAATGGTGGTACTCTGGTTGGTACTCTGGTTGGCACTCAGTGGTGAGTGGTGTGCCGTAGGGGTTGATGTTGGATCCACAACTGTTCACGATATACATTAACTCTGGAAGAGGGGATTGTGTGTACTGTATCTAAGTTTGCTGATGACACTAAATTGAGTGGAAAAACAAATTGTGCAGAAGATACGGAGAGTCTACAGAGAGATATAGCTAGGTTAAGTGAGTGGGCAAGGGTCTGGCAGATGGTGTACAATGTTGGTAAATGCAATGTCATCTACTTTGGAAGGAAAAATGGAAGTTCAGATTATTATTTAAGTGGTAAAAAAGTTGCAGCATGCCGCTGTGCAGAGGGACTTGGGAGTGCTTGTTCATGAATCACAAAAGGTTGGTTTGCAGGTGCAGCAGGCTGTCAAGAGAACAAATGGAATGTTGGCCTTCATTGCTAGAGGGATTGAATTTAAGAGCAGGGAGGTTATGCTGCAACTGTACAGGGTGCTGGTGAGGCTGCACCTTGAGTATTGTGTGCAGTTCTGGTCTCCTTACTTGAGGAAAGATATACTGGCTTTGGAGGCGATGCAGAGCAGGTTCACCAGGTTAATTCCAGAGATGAATAGAGATTGAGTCAGCTGGGACTGTACTCGCTGGAATTCAGAAGAATGAGAGGAGATCTTATAGACACATATAAAATTATGAAAGGAATAGACAAGATAGAGGCAGGAAAGTTGTTTCCACTGGTAGGTGAGACTAGAACTAGGGAACATAGCCTCAAAGTTCAGGGGAGTAGTTAGGACGGAGATGAGGAGGAACTGCTTTTCCTAGAGAGTGGTGAATTTATGGAATTCTCCGCCTAATGAAGCAATGGAGGTTACCTCAGTAAATATACTTAAGACAAAGTTGGGATAGATTTTTGCATAGTAGAGGAATTAAGGGTTATGGGGGAAAGGCAGGTAGGTGGAGGTGAGTCCTTGGCCACATCAGCCATGATATTATTGAATGACAGAGCAGGCTTGATGGGCCAGATGTCCTATTCCTGCTCCTATTTCTTATGTTTTTATGTTCTTAGCAGACACTTCTAGAGTAGGGACAGCAAGGATTAGATACAGAGGAAAGCTCCCATTGCAAAGATCCCAGAAATGGTACCTAACCAGGGATAATACATTCTGAATGTGAGATCTCCTGATGCTAAATAATTAGCAATTGTGCTCCAGCTGTTGTTTAAAAACTGACTCCGGTGATTTAAGAGAAAGCTTCTGATTCAGAGTTAATCCCCCTCTACATTCTCAAGGAGGAGCACTGTTGTTGCCGGGAAAGACCGCATTTCAGCACCTTGGTCAGTGTACCGTCTGACAGTAGAATCTCCATTCTCAGTTGTCATACCTTGCTGAGCAGTGGCAGCTTCATGTACACCCCGCATCGAAGTCCAGTGCCCAGGTTAGAGGGGGAGGTGAGGATGCAGGGAAGAATCTCATTCCACACAAACTCCCAGTCCTTCTCCAAGATCACTCTCTCCTGAAGGGAATAAGGTTCATATGAGAACTCAAAACAGCTACAATTCCCAAAAAGTGGATAAAGATAAAGATAATGATGATGAGTTTTATTTGCCACATGTACATTGAAAGATCGGAACATACAGTGAAATATGTCATTTAAGTCCGTGACAGGCACAGTCTGAGGATGTGCTGGGGGCAGTCTGCAAATGTTGCCATGCTTCCAGCGACCACAACTTACTGACCCTAATCTGTACGCCTTTGGAGTGTGGGAGGAAGCCAGAGCGCCTGGAGGAAACCCGCACAGTCACAGGAGAATGTACAAACTCCTTCCAGATGCCATTGGGAATTGAACCCCGATCAGAGATTGCTGGTACTGCAAAGTATTGTGATTCTGTGCTGCCCTACTGCTCTGTATACATGGAGCCATGGGAGTGGAGAAATAAGGCAGAGGTTGGGATGAAGAGAGGCAAATGCTATTGGAACACAACAAAAGAACATGCAAATAACTATTAGAAGTGGAAATATTTCCAGAGTTCTGGGGAAAAAGCTTGGGGAATGTGATTGCACTGATGACTCCTCCAAAAAGCAAGCACAAGTATGATGGGCTGAATGGCCCCTTCCACTACCCAGGGCAGGTTCAGGTGCTTTGGATCTTACACAGAATCTCATTCACCTCTTTGAGACCTCGGCAGAGCCTCTCAAACACACTGTTCATGTTGCCCCTCCCCCTTCTCCATGGAGCTGACTCGAGTGTGGTCCTCCTCATTGACCCAGACCTGGAAATAACCACCATTATAGAGTTATAGAACATGGAGACGGGCCATTCAGCCCAACTTGGCCATGCCAACCAACCTGCCCAGCCAGCTTGTCCCATTTTTGACATTTGGCCCACCTCTCTAATCAGGTACATTCTTGTCCATGTACCTGCCTAAATGCTGCAATTGTACCCACCTCCACCACTTCTTTTGGCAGCGCATTCAATATACTCACCTCTCTATCCTTGTCACTATCCAAGTGGTTTTAATGATAGTATCATACCGGTCTCAGCCACTTGCTTTGACAGCTCATTCCACATATTCTCCATGTTCCGTGTGGAAGAAGTGGCACTTCATGTCCCTTTTAAATCTTTGCCACCTCAATTTAAACCTATCCCTTCTAGCTTTGGACTTCTCTGCCCTGGACAAAAGACTGTATCTATGGACATAGATAATATCTATGCCCCTTATGATTTTGTAAAACAACCTAAGGTCACTCCTCAGACTCCTGTGTTCTAGGCAGTAAAAGTCCTAGCCTATTTAGCCTTTCCTCATAACTCAGTAGTTAGGGAGATGGTCAGCAAATTCATGGCCACAAAGGAGAACCAGGATGGTACTTCCGCCGCCTCCAACGGGATCCCACTACCAAGTACATCTTTCCCTCCCCACCCCTTTCTGCTTTCTGCAGGGATCGCTCCCTATGCAACCCCCTTGTCCATTCGTCCTCTATCCCCTATCACCAATCTCCCTCCTGGCACTTATCCTTGTAAGTGGAACAAGTGCTACACCTGCCCTTACACTTCCTCCCTCATCACCATTCAGGGCCCCAGACAGTCCTTCCAGGTGAGACAACACTTCACCTGTGAGTCGGCTGGTGTGGTATACTGCGTCCGGTGCTCCCGGTGTGGCCTTTTATATATTGGTGAGACCCAACGCAGACTGGGAGACCGTATCGCTGAATACCTACGCTTTGTCTGCCAGAGGAAGCAGGATCTCCCAGTGGCCACACATTTTAATTCCACGTCCCATTCCCAGTCTATCCATGGACTCCTCTACTGTCAAGGTAAAGCCACACTCAGGTTGGAGGAACAACACCTTTATATACCGGCTGGGTAGTCTCCAACCTGATGGTATTAACATTGACTTCTCTAACTTCCATTAAGGCCCCTCCTCCCCTTCTTACCTCATTTCTGATTTATTTAATCCCCCCCTTTTTTTTTCTCTCTGCCCATCACTCTGCCTGTTCTCCATCTCCCTCTGGTGCTCCCCTCCCCCTTTCTCCCGAGGCCTCCCGTCCCATGATCCTTTCCCTTCTCCAGCTCTGTAACCCTTTTGCCAATCACCTTTCCAGCTCTTGGCTTCACCCCACCCCCTCCGGTCTTCTCCTATCATTTTGGATTTCCCCCTCCCACTTTCAAATCTCTTACTATCTTTTATTTCAGTTAGTCCTGACGAAGGGTCTCGGCCCGAAACGTCGACAGTGCTTCTCCCTATAGATGCTGCTTGGCCTGCTGCGTTCCACCAGCATTTTGTGTGTGTTACCAGGATGGTGTGTTGCCTCCTAGGTGCTAGGGGCCAAGGTTTCTCAGAGTAGCTGCAGAAGGTTCTCAATAGGGAGGATGAGCAGTGGTCATGGTGTACATTAGCAGCAATAACATAGGTAGAAGGGGGGAAGAGGTCCTGTGCAGTGAGTATAGGGAGTTAGGGAAGAGGATAGAGAGCAAGACCTCAAGTTGGTAATCTCTGGATTACTCCCAGTACCGTGCTAGTCAGGGCAGGAATAGGATGATAGTACCGATGAATGAGTGGCCGAGGAAATGGTGCAGGGGGCAAGGTTTCATTGGGAAGGTATGACCTGTACACATCTGAACCCGAGGGGGAACCAATATCTTTGTGGGCAGGTTTGCTAGAGCTGTTGGGGAGGGTTTAAACAAAGTTGGCAGGGGGATGGGAACCGGAGTGATAGCACTGAGGATGGGGCAGTTGGTATACAAGTAGATGCAGTGGATCGTAAGACAGTGAGGAAGGACAGGCAGATGATTGGACAAAATTGCAGTCAGTGAGATGAGGTGAAATGTAACATGGGTGTAAAATTGAAAAGGGTGATGAATACATGCAGTATACAAAATAAGGTAGATGATCTTGTGGCACCATCAGAGATTAGCAGGTATGTCGTTGTGGGCATCACTGAGACATGGCTGAAAGAATATCACAATTGGGAGCTTAGCATCCAAGAATACATCTTGATTCAAAAGAACAGTCAGGTAGGCAGAGTGGGTGGCGTGGCTCTGTTGATAATAAATGAAATCCAACCTTAGAAAGAGATGACATAGCATTGGAAGTTACAGAATCTTTGTGAGTAGAGTTACGAAACTGCACAGGTTAAAAGGACTCTGATGGGTGTTATATACAGGCCCCCGGAACAGTAGCTGGGATGTGGGATATAAATTTCAATGGGAAATAGAAAATACATGTAAAAAGGGCAATGTTACAATAGCCATGGGGATTTCAGTATGCAGATAGGTTGGGAAAATCGGGTTAGTGCTGGATCCCAAGAGTGGGAATTTGTAGAATGGCTACTTTAGAGCAGCTTGTGGTTGAGCCCACGAGGGGAAAGGCAATTCTAGAATGGTTGTTGTGTAAAGAACCAGATTTGATATGGGAGCTTAAGATAAAGGAACTCTTGGGAGCCAGTGATCATAATATGATAGAATTCACTCCACAGTTTGAGAGGGAGAACATAAAGTCAGATGTATCAGTATTACATTGGAGTAAAGGGAATTACAGCGGCATGAAAGAGGAGCTGGCCAAAGTTGATTGGAAGGGAACACTAACAGGGATGATGGCAGAACAGCAAAGGCTGGAGTTTCTGGGGGCTATTCAGAATGCACAGGATAGATATATTCCAAAGATGAAGAAGTATTCTAAAGGTAGGATGAGGCAACTGTGGCTGACAAGGGAAGTCAAAGTCAACATAAATGGAAAAGAGAGAGCATAGAATATAGCAAAAATTAGTGGGAAGTTAGAAGCTTTTAAAAACCTACGCTATATATCTGAGAAATATATAATACATATATGATAAAATAATATCCTCTTTGATATTATTTCTTAGATACAGGTAGTCCCTGAGTTACGACCGTCCAACTTACGGACAACTCGTACTTATGAACCGAAGAAGGAGAATGCCATCCGCCATTTTAAGTCATTGCCGTTGACACTGTGTTAAGTGTTTAACTTTGTATTTGGCTTAAATTCTTCTTAGTAAGATTCACCCTGACACTGCCCCCCCCCCCCCCATTCCGGTCGGCTGGTGGCGCAGTGAAATCAGCGCTGGGATTGAGAACGGAGGTTCCTGAGTTTAATCCAGTGAGAGACCGCTCCCGTGCTGGGTTGATGTCAATCCAGTGACTCTCGTTCCATGTGATGGGTTGATGTCGAGCTTGCAACTTGACCTCGTAAAAAAAAACACTGCCACCTCCAGTTTAAATTCCCGCGCGGAATATTGTGGAGGATCAAATACCTAAACCCAGCACAGCCCCCACTTGTCCCATTTAACCTGGCTCAGTGTGGACCCGGGGAATTCAGTGCGGTGGTCCTTAGGACCCAGTGGACCTCGGGAGCCGGCAGAGCTCGGGACTCGCCGCCCGCAGTATTCCCGTTCCATTGATGGGAAGCGATCGCGATTGAAAATAAAGTGGAAATAATAAAGCGTTTGGAAAGAGGTGAAATGCCATCGGTCATTGGAAAATTGTTAGACTACAGTCGGTCAATGATTGGAACAATTTTAAAGGATAACGGATAAAGTGAGAATAATGGAGAATGTGAAAAGCCCTGCTCTGTGAAAGCTACGATTATTACTAAGCAACGCAGCGGTTTAATTATTGGAATACATATGTTTCTTAAGCGTTTTATATGCATAGAAAGGTAAAATATATACTATATACTAAGAAAAACGTTTGACTAACTGACGCTAAATAATACCGGATGTACTTGTTCCGACTTACGTACAAATCCGACTTAAAGACAGACTCAGGAACGGAACTCGTACGTAACCCGGGGACTGCCTGTATATAAAGCGTAAAAGAGATGCAAGAGTGGATATTGGACCGCTTGAGAATGACACTGGACATGTAGTAATGGGGAGGGGAAGAAATTGTGGATGAACACAACAAGTATTTTCTGTCAACCTTCATTGTGGAAGACAGCAGGGTAAGCCAGAAATTCAAGAGTGTCAGAGGGAAGAAGTGAGTGTAGTTGCTATTACCAGGGAGACGGTGCTTGGGAAGCTGAAAGGTCTGATTGTGGATAAGTCACCTGGACCAGATGAATTACTCTCCGGATTTCTGAAAGAGATGGCTGAAGAGATTGTAGAAGCATTAGTAGTGATCTTTCAAGAACCACTAGATTCTGGAATGCTTCTGGTGAACTGGAAAATTGCAAAAGTAACTCCACTCTTTAAGAAGGGAGGGAGGCAGAAGAAATGAAATTCTAGGCCAGTTAGCCTGACTTCAGTGGTATAGAAAATATTGGAGTCCATTGTTAAAGATGAGGGTTCAAGGTACTTGGAGGCACATGATAAAGTAGGCCAAAGTCAGCATGGTTCCCTTAAGGGGAAATCTTGCCTGACAAATCTGTTGGAATTCTTTGAGGAAATAATAGGCAGGATAGACAAAGCAAAGTCAGTGGTTTGCTTCGATTTTCCAAAGGCCTTTGACAAGGTGCCACACATTAGGCTGCTTAACAAGATAAAAACCCACGGTATTTTAGGAAAAATACTAGCATGTATAAAAAATTGGCTGACTGGCAGAAGGTAAATAAATAGAATAAAAGTGGCCTATTCTGGTTGGCTGCTGATGACTAGTGGTTTTCCCCACTGGGGGTCAGTATTGGGACTGCTTCTTTTCACATTATTTGGATGTCAGAATTGATCGTTGTAGGTTTACAGGCAATACAAGGATAGACGGAGGGGCAGTTAGCCACTGAGTCACTTGGACACTTTGGGAGAATAGGCAAAAAAGTGGCAGATGGAATATAGTGTAGAGAAGGGTATGGTTATGCACTTTGGCAGAAGGAATAAAGGCATGGGCTTCTTTGCTAAACAGAGGAAATTCAGAAATCAGAGGTACAAAGGGACTTAGGAGTCCTCGTGCAGGATTCCCTAAAGTTGTAACTTATAGGTTGAGTTGGTGGTAAGGAGGGCAAATGTAATGTTAGCATTAATTTCTACAGGAGTAGAATATAAGAGCAAGGACATGATATTGAGGCATTGGTCAGACCTCATTTGAAGTATTGTAAGCAGTTTTGGGTCCCTTACCTAAGAAAAGATGTGGGGGGAATTGGAGAAAGTCCGGAGAAGGTTCACAAAAATGATTCTGGAAATGAAAAGGTTAACATATGAGGAGTGTTTGATGGCTCTGGGCCTGTACTCACTGGACTTTAGAAGAATAAAGAGGGGGTAGGTTTCAAACAAATATTGAAAGTTCTGCATAGAGAATGTGGAGAGGACGTTTCCTATAATATAAGGGACTAGGACCAGAGGGTACATCCTCAAAACAGAGGGACGTCCATTTAGAACAGAGATGAGAAGGAGTTTCTTTAGCCAGAGGGTGGTGAGTCTGTGGAATTTATTGTCCCTGACAACAATGAAGGCTAAATCATTGAGTATAATTTAAATGGAAGTTGATAGGTTCTTGGTTAGTTAGGGCATCAAAGGTTCCAGGGAGAAGTCAGGAGAATGGGGCTGAGGGGGTAATAAATCAGTCATGAGGGAATGGAGGAGCAGACTCGATGGGCTGAATGGCCTAATTCTGCACCTATGTCTTATGATCTCTAACTCAAATCCTCCAGTCCTGGTAATATCCGTGTAAATTCTTTCAGCACCATTTTCAGTTTTATGATAACCTTCCTACAGTGGGTGAACAGAACTGTCCATGTACTCCAAATATGGCATAATTTGTTTTTAAATGTGACCCCCTCTCTCTTGTTGAGAGGCATTGTTTTTAAATGAGAGGAGAGACTGGACCAGATTTCATGGGTTCTGGTCAGCCATATCTGGAAGAGTTGGGCAGGACAACTAGACTGATGGACTCACCAGATCCCACGGGCATCAGGCCAATCTCTCGCCATCCTCGTGGAAAGCGTGATGCTAGAGATGGAAACGTTATTAAACCTGTTAATGGACAGGAGCAAGTTACAACTGAAACAAACAATAGCCACTGTTAACCATGTGTTATTTCTATGGAACATCCACTCCCTCTACATTGTCCTACTAAACGCTTCCGGTGTGTGGATGGTACAGGTTGGACACAGAACAAACTCCCTCTACCTTAGCAACATGCTGCGTTTGGAAATAGAAGTCCATCCATGTGGCACCTTGTGCCCTCTGAACGTGCCAACCAATTAGCATAGCGTCGGGCACAGACAGTTTGGAACGCCCCAAAGCCTTTCCAAGAAGTTTATAGATCAGAGAGTCTCTGATCACAGAATCTGAGCCAAATTTGCATGCCTGGGACATCTGAGGGTGTGACAGGATAATGTAGAAAGAATGGTCCTCTCCTGCTCTCCCTGCCCTGGGAGTATGAAATTGGACAGTGTAGAGGAAACTGTTCTCTCTATCAAACCACTCCTGTCCCTGCTTTTGGAGTGTTTGACAGGATCTGTAGAGGGAACGGTACTTTATGTCTACCCCTGCCCTGGGAGTGTGACAGGACAGTGTACAGGAAATAATGCTTAATGTTAAGCCCTGCATTGGGAGTGTGTGATGGGACAGTATAGATGGAACTGTTCGCTATGTCTAATCCCTACCCTGTGAGTGTGTGACAGGGCAGCACCCACTCCACTGTATCCCCTCCCCCCTCCCCACAGAAGGGGAGCTGCTGGTTCATTGCAGGACCTCCAGTGTCCATTATTAAGGACCTCCAGCACCCAGGGCATTCCTTTCTCTCACTGTTACCATCAGGTAGGAGGTACAGAAGCCTGAAAGCACACACTCAGCGATTAAGGAACAACTTCTTCCCTTCTGCCATCCGATTCCTAAATGGACATTGAAGCTTTGGACACTACCTCACTTTTTTTAATATATAGTATTTCTGTTTTTGCACATTTTTAATCTATTCAATAAATGTAATTGATTTATTTGCTTATTATTATGTATTATTTTATTTATTATTATTATTTTTCTCTGCTAGATTATATATTGCATTGAACTGCTGCTGCTAAGTTAACAAATTTCACGTCACATGCCGGTGATAATAAACCTGATTCTGATTTGGGTTCTTACATCGATGAGTTGCTGCTGCTCCTTGTCCGTCATGGTGGACAGACTGTAGTATCGTCCGGCCAGGTCTCCCTTCAGCCCAGTGAGGGCGTCCATGGTCACCCTCTCCACCTCTCTCCTCTCAGCCCGGGTACAGGCAGGGGGCATACTCAGCCCACAAATACTGCGCCCCGTCCTCACGCAGGAAGACAGCACGTAATTCTCATCAAGTTGCCCGCCTGCAGGCAGTAATCTGCAGTAGTGATAAAAACAGAGAACGGTAAAAAAAAATGTTGCAATTAATCAGCCATTGTTAGTGGGTGAGAAAGGTGGGTTAATTTCACAAGCTGGTCAGCTTTCAACAGAGCTGGTCCGTTCAGACACAAACTGGAAAGGCTGGTTATCTGAAATTACTGAGTTCAATGTTGAGCCTAGATGACTGTGATGTACCTGGATGGAAGGTTTGTTGCTTTTCCTTGGGCTTTGCTGGAACAGTACAAGAATGTAACTAGGAGAGAGATGGGGAATAAAGTGACCGGTAGTGTCCCAGCTGAGTTCTGTGGAGCAGCCACCCAATCTGCAATTCAATTTTATTCAATGTAGAGGGTTAATTTTGACACCTATTTCAGTACACAATTCAGGCAGAGGTGTAGGTGAAGTATGGCTTAAGCTGGAAGGACCTGTAGATAGCTATAAATAGGGTAAATGCAAGCAAGCTTTTTCCATTGAGGTTGGACGAGACTAAGACTAGAGGTCATGGTTTATGGGTGAGAGGTGAAATATTTAAGGGGCACTTGAGGGGAAACTTCTGCACTCAGAGAGTGTGGAACAAGTGGTAGATGTGATATTGATTTCAACATTCAGGAGAAGTTTGAACAGGTACATGAATGGGAAGTCATGAGCTGGGTGCAGGTCAGTGGGACTAAGCAGTTCAAGTAGTTTAGCGCGGTGTGGTGAACTACATATACCTGTCTGGACTGCTCCTGTGGCTCCTCCCACAGACCCCTGCAGGATGTAGTGTTGTTCAATAAAAGCCGATATCTCGCTTCTTACGTCTCAGAGTGAGTTATTGATGGTGCATCACGCGGACTGAAAGGAAAGGAAGAGGTGTAGCATCTCGTGTTTTCATGGAAAAGTGCTATCAGATGGGAATTGGTTGGTGGTTAAGATCGGACCAGGAAGTCATAAAGAGAATGTTGTTGAAGTTGCAGCAAGGCAGGGGTTACGGTAATATCCAGGCAAGGATAGTTTACAGTCAGCCCAGGCAAGGAAGGGCTTTGAAGGGCCTAGCAAGTGACCGAAGCCATTTTGCACACCGAGTTAAGGATGCAAATCACTCACTAACTAGGGGAACAATGACCAAATACCATTGGTAGTCTGTTTGTAACTTCTATTAACTTTTAACAGCTGTATTGTGAATGGTGATTGAGCTTGTAAATGGTTTGTTTGAACATACGCAGTTGACCAAATAGTCATTATCTGTAACTGCTGGTCAATTATCTATGACAATGTAATGGTTACCGCATCACTTTGCAGCACCGAGCGATCACTGATTAGGGTTCAATTCCCGCCACTGTCTGTATGGAGTTTGTATGTCCTGCTTGTGGGTTTCCTCCAGTTGCTCCAGTTTCATCTCAAAGACATACGAATTACGGTTAGTAACCCAATGGGCCGAAACCCTTCAGTACATGGACTGTACTTCTTTCCATAGATGCTGAACTTCTCCAGCATCTTGTGTGTGTTACAGTATCTCGCATTTCTTTAGAGTTTCATAATTATTTTTATCAAGACCCCAGCTCTCTGCCTGTCTTTGTGGCCTCCTGTCAGAGATGAAAGTTAGCCATTACAAGGTAATACATTGTAGCAGGAATGAAGTACCCAGCCCGTTCAGCACAAATCACCACTCTTGCCTTCATTTTACAACCCTCCAGTCTCTGAACTGCCTTAAGCACGGCCTCTGTGAATGTCCAGCAGTCTCCCCACCACATAAATTACTCCGTCTTTATTATTTAGTTATTTATTTCTGCCACATTAGGGCCAGGGCCATGGGATTTTTTTATTAAAGCCTGCCACTGTAAGTCTCTCTGTAAAACTTTACCACATTTTTGTCACTGATGCTGACATGTGAGGGTTGTCTGGTGAGAATTTTTGATTTTTGTTTGATTGTGCCCCTGTGAAGCACCTTGATGCAACTTACCATGTAAAAGTCAAATTTACAGTCGGTGTCCACTGGGTGTACGTTCACGGTCGTCTGTTGCTGAAGCCCATCCACTTCATAGTTCGACATGTTGTGTGTTCAGAGATGCTCTTCTGCACACCACCATTGTAACACGTGGACATTTGAGTTACTGTCACCTTCCTGTTGGCTTGAACTAGTCTGGCCATTCTCCTCTGACCGACTTCATTAACAAAGCGTTTTTGCCCGCAAAACTGCTGCTCACTGAATGTTTTTTTTTTGCGCTATTCTCTGTGAACTCCAGAGACTGTTGTATGTGAAAATCCCAGGAGAATCAGCAGTTTCTGAGAAATTCAAACCACTCCTCCTGGGACCAACAATCATTCCACCGTCAAAGTCACTTTGATCACATTTCTTCCACGTTCTGATGTCTGGTCTGAACAACAACTGAACCTCTTGACCATATCTGCATGCGTTTATGCATTGAGTTGCTGCCACATGATTGACTGATTAGGAATTTAAATTAACGAGCAGGGAAAAGGTGTACCTAATAAAATGGCCACTGTGTGGATTTCCAAAGTACGTATATGTTACCACTAACTATGTTGAGATTCATTTTCATGCATGCATTTTTAGGGAAAAAAAGAAATACAATAGAACGTATGAAAAATTACACTGATTATTAGTTGCATCCAAGTCTGTGATGTGATTCATGGTCCCTGGATCATATCTATTTGAGGAGATTTGATATGTCACCAAAGACACTCACAATTTTCTACAAATGTACTGTGGAGAGCGTTCTAACTGGCTGCATCACCGTCTGGTATGTTGGGGGTGGTGGGGGGGGGGTCGTGGAGCTGCACGGGATTGAAATAAGCTGCAGAAAGTTGTAAACACAGTCAGTTCCATCATGGACACTAGCCCCCACAACATCCAGGACATCTTCAAGGAGCAATGCCTCAAATCAGTGGTATCCATCATTAAGGACCCTCATCACCCAGGACATTCCCTCTTCTCATTGCCACCATCAGAAAGGCGGTACACGAACCTGAAGGCTCACATTCAATGATTCAGGAATAGCTTCTTCCTCTCCACCATCAGATTTATGGATGGACATTGAACCCATGAACACTTCCTCACTATTTTTTTCATATTTGCACTACTTATTTAATTTCACTTGTTATATAAACATATTTACTGTAATTTAGAGTTCTTATTATTGTGTATTACAATGTGCATTCATCACAACAAATTTCACAATATGTACCACTGATATTAAAACTGATTCTGTTTGTGTCTTTCCATGATCACAGGGTCAAAAATATCAGCAATGACTTGCAGCCAATGCACTGTATGCTTTCTTAACCACAGAGTCAACCTGCGCAGCAGCCTTGGGTGTCCTATAGACTGGGACCCCAAGATCCTTCTGATCCTCCACACTGCTAAGAGTCTTACCATTAATACTATATTCTGCCATCGTATTTGACCTACCAAAATGAACCACCTCACACATACCTGGGTTGAACTCCATCTGCCACTTCTCAGCCCAGTTTTGCATTCTATCAATGTCCCACTGTAACCTCCGACAGTCCTCCACACTATCCACAACACCCCTAACCTTTGTGTCATCAACAAATTTGCTAACTCATCCCTCCACTTCCTCATCCACGAAGAGAAGGGGTCCTATTTTGTATGTTTTTGTGTCCTGGATGGCGAGGGTCCTTCTTGAGGCACCCACCGCCTCTTGAAGATTCCTCAGTGGTGAAGAGTTGTCTCCTTGACGGAACTGGGTGAGTCTAAAACCCTCTGCAGCCTCTTGTAATCCCATGCACCGGTTCAAAATGCAAAACAAAATGTGCCTTTTTTTCAGAAGCAATTAGAATGCTCTCCTCAGTACATCTATAGAAATTTGTAAGTCGTTGTGAACTTACCAACTTCCATCAACCTCTGAACAAAGCAGAGCTTATGGCTTGCCTTCTTCATGAATACATCAATGTTCTGGGCATAGGGTAGATCCTCTGAGATATTTGCATCACCAACCGCAAGGAAGACTGCACTTGCTAAAACAGACGGGTAAAAGATCTCCAACATCCTGTTGCACACATTAAAGGATCTCAGATTCCTTAGAAAATAGAGTCTGCTTAACCCCTTCTTGTAATCAGCCTTGGTGTTGGTTTTCCAGTCAAGTCTGTTGTCGAGGTGAACACCCTCGACATTTGTCCTCCTCCACCACCGCAACTTCTTCTCCCAGAATGTATACAGGACTCAACACAGTCCTCTTCCTCCTAAAATCAATCACCATCTCCTGGGTTTTGGCCACATTCAGGAGCAAGTCATTTCTCCCGCACCACACCACAAACTCGTCCACCTGTCCTCTGTAGTCCTCAGGTTTGTACTGAAAGTCCGAGGTGTACAGTGTGAACAGAAACGGAGACAGGACAGTCCCTTGTGGCATTCCAGTGCCACTCACCACCATCTCAGGTACAGAACTACCCACCTGGGGTCTGTCTGTCAGGTAGTCAGCAATCCAGGAGATAGTGGATTTATCCGTCCCCATCCTTTGCAGCTTCTCACTCAGAAGGTGTGGCTGGATTGTGTTGAAGCCACTAGAGAATCAAAAAATGTGGTTCTCACAATGCCACCAGCATCATCCCGGTGGGAGTGAGCTCCTGCAACAGGTAGATGATGGCATCATCCACTCCCACATGAGGTTGGTAACAAACTGTAGAGGGTCCAAAGAAGATCTCACCTGTGGTCCAAGGTAAGTCAGGACCAGCCTCTCCAGCACCTCCATCACATGAGATGTGAGGGCAATTGGTCTGTAGTCATTACGTTCCTGCTTGGATACTGGAACCAAGCAGGAAGTCTTCCACAGCACCAGTATCTTCTCCTGACTCAGACTCAGGTTGTAAAGGTGCTGCAAAATACCAGACAGCTTGCTCACACAGTACCCTGGGGCTGATACTGTCCAGCTGTCTCCTAACCTGACCTGCAGTCACAGTCAGGTGGGGGAGGATGATCATCCCATTCAGGTAGGATGCTCCAAAGTTGGGGATTTGGAACACAAGCACTCACCAGAGGGGAAGGAGGGGTGGAGGGAGAAGGCTTCGGGGGGCAGGGAGGGTGTTTGGTTTGGGCAAGTGGGAGAGGGGGCAGCAGGAGGTCCCATGTTGAACCTGTTGAAAAACAAGTTCAATTCATTGGCCCTATCAATGCAGCCCTCGATCTTCCTTTCCTTCACCTTGAAGCCAGTGACCTGCTTCATGCCCGACCACACGTCCCTTATGCAGTTCTGCTGGAGCTTGTATTCCAGCTTCCTCGCGTAGGAGCCTCAGCTTTACCCTCAGTTCACTCTGTACTCGCCTCAGTACTTGTCTGTCTCTTGACCTGAAGGTCTTCTTCTTCATATCCAACAGTTCTTTCAGGTCACTGGTGATCCAGGGCTTATTGTTGGGGAAGCAGCGTACAGTCCTGCCTGGCAAGATGGTGTTCTCACAAAAATTGATATAGTCTGTGATACAATGTCATTTTGTTAACGTCCTCTCAGTGTGGTTCACATAACACGTCCCAGTCCTTCCTCTCAAAGCATTCCTCATTAACTTCCTGAGACCACCTCCTTACAATGCTTCACACACAAAATGCTGGTGGAACGCAGCAGGTCAGGCAGCATCTACAGGGAGAAGCACTGTCTGTGGTGAACTCCATATACCTGTCTGGACACGCCCCCTGCTGACTGCTCCTGTGGCCTCTCCCACTGACCGTGGCTCCTCCCACAGACCCCGGTATAAAGGCGATTGAGGCCTGAGCCCGGCCCTCAGTCTCCAGGATGTAGTATGGTGGTCAACTACTGCTTGTTCTTTCTTCCAGTCAATAAAAGCCGATATCTCGCCTTCACGTCTCAGAGAGAGTTATTGATGGTGCATCACTGTCGACGTTTTGGGCCAAGACTCGGCACGAAACTTCGACAGCGCTTCTCCCTATAGATGCTGCCTGACCTGCTGCGTTCCACCAGCATTTTGTGTGTGTTGCTTGAATTTGCAGCATCTGCAGATTTCCTTGTGTTGGTCCTTATAATGCTGTTGACCCAGGCTGCTGCTGTACAAGAGGCACAGACCTGGGTGTTATCAGAACTGGGTTGTGATCAGGTCTGTCAGGAGGGGGAAGGGCAGTGGCACTGTATGTCCTTTACATTTGCATACAGAAGGTCCAGTGATTCTATTGTCCTGTGCAGGGCAGCTGACATAGTGATAAAACATTGGTATTGTTGCCTCGAGAGAAATCCTAGTAAAAGCCACAAAAGGATTGGGATATTGAGTTTGTATTCTAGTGACAGTCGAAACAATAGTGTCGCACATTACACTGAATGTAAATAATAACTAAAACAGCAGTTGATAATTCCCGAGGCAAATAATATGATCGTATACCAATGGCTAAGAGTGTGATGTCCAGGCTACATAAATGTTCCTTTACAGTAACAACTGGGAATACACCATCTTTCATTTACAAGCACTGCTATCCCTCCTCCTTTCTTCTTGTCAAGGCACCATACACTTTATTAATCACCCTATTCACTTGTGCAGCAATATTCAGGGATCGATGGTTGTGGACCCCATGATCACTCTGTTCCTCCATACTGTCAAGAATCCCGCTGTTAACCTTGTACACCGACTTCAAGTTCAGCCTGCTGAAGTGTATCACTTCACACTTTTCTGGATTAAACTCTATCTGCCATTTCTCAGGCCAGCTCTACATCCTATCAATGTCCCTTTGTAACCAATGATAACCTTCTACACTATCCACAACACCACCAACCTTCCTGTCATCTGCAAACTTACTAATCTACCCTTCCACTTCCTCATTCAAGTCATTTATAAAAATCACGATGAGCAGGGGTCCCAGGACAGATCCATGTGGAACACCACTGGTCACTGACCATCAGGAAGAATCGACTCTGAGGGCAAGCCAAATCTGAATCCATGCAGCCAAAGCTCCCTGGATCCCATTCCTCTTGACTTTCTTGAATGAGTTTACCATGGGGAACCTCGTCAAATACCTTACAAAATCGACATAAACAACATCCACTGCTCTACCTTCATCAATTACTTTTGTAATTTCTTCATAGAATTCAACTAGGCTGGTGATGTTAATCAGTCTTACTGCCTGGGGAAAGCAACTGTTTTTGAGTCTGGTGGCCCTGGCATGGTTGCTAAGTAACCTCTTCCCTGATGGGAGTGGGACAAATTGTCCATGAGCAGGGTGTGTGGGATCCTTCATGATGTTACTGGCCCTTTTCTGTGTATATGTCCTTGATGGTGGGCAGGCTGTGCCAGTGATGCATTGGGCAGTTTTGACTACCTGTTGTAGAGCCTTCCTGTCAGCCGCAGTGCAGTTTCTGATCCAAGCAGTGATATAGTTTGTCAGGATGCTCTCCGCTGTGCACCTGTAGAATGACATAAGAATGGATGTGGAAAGTCCAGCTCTCTTCAGCCTCCTCAGGAAGTAAAGGTGTTAGTGAGCCTTCTTGACTGTGTAGGATGTGTTCTGGGACCATGAGAGGTTGTGTCTGATGTGCACTCCCAGGAGTATGAAACCGCTTGCAGTTTCCACCGCTGTGTCGCCGATGTAAAGCTGGGTGTGAGTGATGCGAGTTCTCCTGAAGGCGATAACCATTTCCCTTGTCTTGTCGACATTAAGGAAGAGGTTATTTGCCTTGCATCAGGCCTCGTGCTCTTCCACCTCCTCTCTCCAAAAGGTCTCATTGTTGTTGGTGATGAGCCCCACCACTGTCGTGTCATCAGTGATGTGATTGCTTGGGTGTTTGGCCGAGCGGAGTGTACAGCAGTGGGCTTGGCACACAGCCCTGTTGAGGATGATGGGGAGGGAGGAGTGGTTGCACATCCTGACTGTTGGTTAGGAAGTCCAACGCCCAGTTGCAGAGTGATGTATTGAGACTGAAGAGTAGCGGTTTGTTCACCAGGTCTGTGGGACATAGGTGTCCTTGTTTTCTAGTTGTGTCATGGCCGGGAACATGACAGGAGCAATGGCATCGGTTATAGAGCAGTTCCGCCAGAAAGCATATTGGCGAGTGTCCAATGTGGTGGGAAAGGATGCTTGCCATTACCAGATGTTCAAAGCACTTCTTGATGATTGGCATCAATGCCACTGGCTGGGAGTCATTTAGTTCTGAAGGTTCTTTGGTACGGGGATGATAGTGGCTGATTTGAAGCACGTGGGGACAGCAGCCTGGATGAAAACGTCCACGATGTCATCAGTGAGGAGGTGTGCATGTTCCCGGAGTATGCAGCCTGGGATGTTGTCTGCTCCGCCACCTTACGGAATTGACTCTCTTGCAGATTGCTTCTCACGGACTGTGGCTGCTCACCTGGGAGGGGGTAGCTCTCATGGCCACTGTTGTGTTGCATGTTTTGATGCATGCATAGAAGTTGTTCAGAGCATCAGGGAGGGAGGTGTCACTGCTACAGTCGATGCTGTGTTACTTTTTTTTTGTGCATAAATGGTCTTTAACCTCTTGATGCTTACAATGAGGTTCCCCTGGCTGATCTGAGAGCTGTTCAGTCACAAGACTTGAAGGCAGTAGGCTGGATTTTTAGTAGGGAGCGCACCTCAGCATTAAGCAAGGGCTTCTGGTTGGGCCCTGTAATGACCGTCCTTGTGGTACTAACATCATCTACAAATCTACCGATGTAGCCAGTGACAGATGAGACATATTGCTCAAGGTCTGTGGCAACTTCCTTGAACATCTGCCAGTTGGTCCATTCAAAACTGTCCTGAAGCATAGGGATTGCTTCATTAGTCTAAATACTGAGGTCCTCTTGACTGGTGTCTCCATTTTCAGCAGTGGTCAGTACGCTGGGATTAACATTATGGTGATGTGGTCAGAGAGGCCAAGATGAGGGCATGGGATGGCTTTGTAATTTCTATACCTATTTCTATAAACGCGGTCCAATACGTTAGTTGCCCTAGCGGCAATGATGATGTAACATAGAAACATAGAAAATAGGTGCAGGAGTAGGCCATTCGGCCCTTCGAGCCTGCACCGCCATTCAGTATGATCATGGGTGATCATCCAACTCAGAACCCTGTACCTGCTTTCTCTCCATACCCCCGATCCCTTTAGCCACAAGGGCCATATCTAACTTCCTCTTAAATATAGCCAATGAACCGGCCTCAACTGTTTCCTGTGGCAGAGAATTCCACAGATTCACCACTCTCTGTGTGAAGAAGTTTTTCCTCATCTCGGTCATAAAAGGCTTCCCCTTTATCCTTAAACTGTGACCCCTCGTTCTGGACTTCCCCAACATCGGAAACAATCTTCCTGCATCTGGCCTGTCCAATCCTTTTAGAATTTTATACATTTCAATAAGATCCCCCCTCAATCTTCTAAATTCCAGTGAGTATAAGCCTAGTTGATCCAGTCTTTCTTCATATGAAAGTCCTGCCATCCCAGGAATCAATCTGGTGAACCTTCTTTGTACTCCCTCTATGGCAAGAATGTCTTTCCTCAGATTAGGGGACCAAAACTGCACACAATACTCTAGGTGCAGTCTCACCAAGGCCTTGTACAACTGCAGTAGAACCTCCCTGCTCCTGTACTCAAATCCTTTGCTATGAATGCCAACATACCATTTGCCCTTTTCACCGCCTGCTGTACCTGCATGCCCACCTTCAATGACTGGTGTACAATGACACCCAGGTCTTGTTGCACCTCCCCTTTTCCTAATCGGCCACCATTCAGATGATAATCTGTTTTCCTGTTCTTGCAACCAAAGTGGATAACCTCACATTTATCCACATTAAATTGCATCTGCATGAATTTGCCCACTCACCTAACCTATCCAAGTCACCCTGCATCCTCTTAGCATCCTCCTCACAGCTAACACCGCTGCCCAGCTTCGTGTCATCTGCAAACTTAATTCCCTCGTCTAAATCATTAATATATATTGTAAACAACTGGGGTCCCAGCACTGAGCCTTGCGGTACCTCACTAGTCACTGCCTGCTATTCTGAAAAGGTCCTGTTTACTCCCACTCTTTTGTTACGAACCCCGTAACTGGGTCACTTACCAGCAAAGATGGAGACGTCCGTTGAAGTCTGATGATACTATTTTTAACAGTATTTATTAGTAAAATTACACAAAAATAATATCAATGCAAATATACAGATAATATACGTCGTCAATACTAAATCTAAAAGTGCGGGTATAATAATAATCAATAAGAAATAAGCTCTATCGTTGTCTAGGGGATAATGTACTGTCCGAAGGAAATATAAAGTTCACTCAGTTCATGCAGGCTGCAGCCTTTGGGGACCGCTGTGTGGCAATGGTTGGAGAGAGAGAGAGATTTTGGAGAAAAACTTGCCGGCTTTCCTTTTATGATTTCGATCCGTCAGGAGTCTCGTTGTTGTGGCCGTTCACTTGTGGCCTCTCCTTTAGCTAAACCGTTCTTCCGTGATGAGCCCGCCACCCAGGCAAGGGAGGACGCACACGAGCCCCCACCGGCTGTCGCTATTAAACGCTGTCACGGGATCTCTAGCGTTTCTCCTGGTGCGTCTAAAGGGGTTGTTCCCCAGACTCTCTTTTATCCTTACTCACGGGGTCTCAGATGTCAATCAGGTTGGGATGCTGCAATCCCTCAACCAGCCCACTCTGGTTGTCCCCTGAGGGGCTTCAATGAATAGTACAGTACTCAATACACAATTCCATCTCCAAGAGACAATGGCCGTTATCAGTGGTTCCGTTTCGCTGAGGTCAGGACACATTCCAAACCTTGTGTATTCTGGGTGCCTCTCTCTCATTTCCTGGGTCTCAGACCCGAATTAATAGTGATCTTGCGATTCTCAAAAAGGAGGGGGCGACTTTGTACCCTTCGGCCCCTCAGAGTTGCGTCACATTCATAACACCCCCTTCCTTCTAAGATTTTTACCACAGGTAAAAATTAATTAATACAGAGTCTTACAGGATTTCAGAATCTAACACAATACAAAAGAGTTTTTTTTCACTACAGAGTAATACAGTTATACATTCAATTCAGCATCTAAACAGTTAGCGATTACATTGTCACTTCCTTTAACATCTTAACATCTTGTACCTTAATAAATTCTTGTCGCATCAGACTCCAATTTAATAACCACCTATTTTTATTCCTTTTCTTCAGCAAACAAAAACTAAAGAGTTGTGATCTTAGCTTACGTGTATATTACAAAAGTTCATGCAAATACTAATCTTTATTTTACTTTCAAACTTAACAGTCAATCTTCCATGGGTTGTCTTTATTAGTTACATGCTTTGTCGAAATCCCTTAAAACCGGATCCTGTTATTTAAAGTGGCATCCCGTCAATCCTCGCCCCTTTTCCGGTTAACTCCCACGTGGTTAGCTTGCGCACCAGTGTGGAATAGGCTTTTGCATGCTCCTTTCATAGGAGTTATTTTATCAACAATGTTTTCTAAACTTAGCCCATTTGCCGAATTTCCACACAGTTCTTTATTTTTAAGCAAGTTGTTAATTTTATCTTCAGGACCCTTCATTCTATTAGTTTTCAATTTAAGATCTGCAAGCGATCCCTCTTTGTCCAAACCGCATTTCAAATTCTGCCTCTTCACAGCACACTCTTGAATAACAATAGTGTGTGGGGCACCTTTACATTCCAAATCAACCTGTAATTGATTTGCAGACACCGTGTTAACAAGCCAATGTTCCTCCAGCCTGGTTACGGCTTCTGACACCAATCCAGACCTTAAATTTTCTTCATTCAATTTAGGAACTACACTTCTCCCTTTCCCTTCAATAATAATATTCACCTCACCACCTTTTATCTCCTCACTAACCTTTAACACACCTTCAAACACAAACAACTGGGAATTCTCACTTCCCACTAGTACCAAGGTTAACCCTTTTTTCACTGAACCAAGTCCATCTGACCCACAAGGACTGCATTCCTTTTCAACTGAATCAAATACCTCAGACTTTTCCTGAGTTCCATTACTAGGTTCAGTACCACGTGCATCCACATCTGGCACACACTCAAACGGGACATCTGCCTCTTCCAGGCTTTCAATACCCGTCCCCTTTTCAAATTCTAAGTTCCCCTGATCCTCCCAGTTACTCTCTGGGCAACTCCCTTCCGGAGTAAACTCAACCCTGCGGGCTGAAACAACCTCATCTGCCAACCCAGCAGACTTCTTCAAGGTAATGGCATCCTTTTCATCTAGGACTGCCCTCATTTCATTATCGGGAACACCTTTAGAATTTTCAACTTCTTCAAACAGTTCTGTCAAACCAGACAGATCATCCATGCCCAACCCTGGACCTCTTAACAGCCTTATCTGTTTCTCATTTTTACTCCGTGCCTCTATAAATCTCCTCCTGGCTAAGGGCAGGTCTACCTCCTCTCTTTTACTCTCTTTCACCTCCCTATTCTCCGTTTTACCACCCTCTAACCCCTCTTGGTACAGGGTCGGTAAAAACATCTCAGCCAAATCGATACTGGCCTCTTTCTCAGCTGCCTTTCTCGACCTGCTGCGAGTGGTCGCGCATGCGGGGTAGATCTTGGAATCTAGGGGCAGGTCCTCAACACTTACAGGCTGGCTCGTCAGCTCCATGGCCGACCAAACGTCACCACCAGCTAAATCGTTACCCAGAAGGATGTCTACGTCAGTTCTCGGGAATTCTGATCGCACCCCTATTTCAACAGGTCCAGATACCAGCTCACAATTTATAATGATCCTATGCAAAGGTACAGCTTCGGTCCCTTTTCCTATGCCTCTCAAAGCCACCTCTCCAGTCTCGAGACCAAAATCTAGTACCATACTGCGAATCAATGACAGCTCAGCTCCCGTGTCTCTCCAGATCTGCACTGGAACTGGTGTGTCTCCCTCTTTCACAGACACGGTTCCTTCTGAAATAAATTTCTCAGGCCCCTCTCGTATTCTGTCTACCTGGGGCTTTCTCGTCGATTTACTGATCACCACAATACATCCTGTAGGGACTGCTGCTTTCCCTTTTCCTATCTCCTTCCTCGGAGCAAGGCACTTAGATGCAATATGACCCACCTTTCCACAATTAAAACAGGTCAAGCCAGGACCTCTCCTGCCGTCTTGCCCTTCCTCCTCCTTAATTTTACTACTAGCTCCCGGCGGGATCTCTGCCTCAGCCGGCGGGCTTTCTCTACCGTTCCCATGGTCTTTCTGGTAACTTTTATTCGAGGAAAACTTTGTCTTGTGGGTTAGGGCATATTCATCTGCGAACCTGGCAAATTCGGATATGGACTTATTCGGCTTCTCGTTCAAATACATCCGGATATCATCCGAAACACAACCTTTAAATTCCTCAATCAGAATTAACTCCCTGAGACGCCAAAAATCCTCTTCCACCATTTCTGCTGCACACCAGCGATCCAAGAGCACACCCTTTTCATAGGCAAACTCTGCATACGTCTGATTCCACCCTTTCTTTAAATTTCTGAACTTTTGTCTATAGGCCTCAGGTACCAATTCGTAGTCCCGAAGATTGGCCTGCTTTACTTCCTCATAATTCTCATCCTCCTCCTCCTCCACAGACAACGCAGCATATGCTCGTTGTGCCTTCACTTTTAACACACTTTGTAACAACACCACCCACTGATCTTTGGGCCACTTCTGACTCACTGCCACCTTTTCAAAATGCAAGAAATAACTATCAACATCCGTCTCCTCGAATGGAGGTACTAACCTAAACTCCCTACTAACATTAAACCTCTCCTCTCGGTCTGACCCTTGAGCTCTTCGCTCTTGCCTTAACTTCTCCAGGTCCATCTCATGTTGCCTCTGTTTCTCCTTCTCCCCATACTCCCTCTCCTTTTCGGCTCTCTCCTTCTCTTTTTCGGCCCTTTCCTTCTCTTTTTCAGCTCTTTCTTTTTCCTTTTCGGCTGCTTCCAGCTGTTTTAACTTAATTTCATGTTCCAACCTTAATTTCTCCAACTCTAACTGAGCCACCCCACTAGCTGGTACCTTTTCAGGGATATTTTCCAATACCTCAGCCGAAAACACATTCTTCACAATATAATACTGAGTTATGGCCCTCCGCACCTCCCGCTTTTTAATTGACAACCTCACCTCTGCGAGGTTTAGTCCTTTCGCAATATTTATCAAGTCCGACTTTGTGGTAGCCTCTAGCACCTCCAGAGTCGGGTTTTCTATGAATTCGTCTACGTCCATCTTTGCTGGTTTCCCATCTGGTTACCCGCGCAACCAGACCCACGTTTGGACTTAAAAGCCCGATTCACTGGCCCTCCAATTTGGTATCAAATCTCGAGACGAGGCCCCACGTTGTTACGAACCCCGTAACTGGGTCACTTACCAGCAAAGATGGAGACATCTGTTGAAGTCTGATGATACTATTTTTAACAGTATTTATTAGTAAAATTACACAAAAATAATATCAATGCAAATATACAGATAATATACGTCGTCAATACTAAATCTAAAAGTGCGGGTATAATAATAATCAATAAGAAATAAGCTCTATCGTTGTCTAGGGGATAATGTATTGTCCGATGGAAATATAAAGTTCACTCAGTTCATGCAGGCTGCAGCCTTTGGGGACCGCTGTGTGGCAATGGTTGGAGAGAGAGAGAGATTTTGGAGAAAAACTTGTCGGCTTTCCTTTTATGATTTCGATCCGTCAGGAGTCTCGTTGTTGTGGCCGTTCACTTGTGGCCTCTCCTTTAGCTAAACCGTTCTTCCGTGATGAGCCCGCCACCCAGGCAAGGGAGGACGCACACGAGCCCCCACCGGCTGTCGCTATTAAACGCTGTCCCGGGATCTCTAGCGTTTCTCCTGGTGCGTCTAAAGGGGTTGTTCCCCAGACTCTCTTTTATCCTTACTCACGGGGTCTCAGATGTCAATCAGGTTGGGATGCTGCAATCCCTCAACCAGCCCACTCTGGTTGTCCCCTGAGGGGCTTCAATGAATAGTACAGTACTCAATACACAATTCCATCTCCAAGAGACAATGGCCGTTATCAGTGGTTCCGTTTCGCTGAGGTCAGGACACATTCCAAACCTTGTGTATTCTGGGTGCCTCTCTCTCATTTCCTGGGTCTCAGACCCGAATTAATAGTGATCTTGCGATTCTCAAAAAGGAGGGGGCGACTTTGTACCCTTCGGCCCCTCAGAGTTGCGTCACATTCATAACACCCCCTTCCTTCTAAGATTTTTACCACAGGTAAAAATTAATTAATACAGAGTCTTACAGGATTTCAGAATCTAACACAATACAAAAGAGTTTTTTTTCACTACAGAGTAATACAGTTATACATTCAATTCAGCATCTAAACAGTTAGCGATTACATTGTCACTTCCTTTAACATCTTAACATCTTGTACCTTAATAAATTCTTGTCGCATCAGACTCCAATTTAATAACCACCTATTTTTATTCCTTTTCTTCAGCAAACAAAAACTAAAGAGTTGTGATCTTAGCTTACGTGTATATTACAAAAGTTCATGCAAATACTAATCTTTATTTTACTTTCAAACTTAACAGTCAATCTTCCATGGGTTGTCTTTATTAGTTACATGCTTTGTCGAAATTCCTTAAAACCGGATCCTGTTATTTAAAGTGGCATCCCGTCAATCCTCGCCCCTTTTCCGGTTAACTCCCACGTGGTTAGCTTGCGCACCAGTGTGGAATAGGCTTTTGCATGCTCCTTTCATAGGAGTTATTTTATCAACAATGTTTTCTAAACTTAGCCCATTTGCCGAATTTCCACACAGTTCTTTATTTTTAAGCAAGTTGTTAATTTTATCTTCAGGACCCTTCATTCTATTAGTTTTCAATTTAAGATCTGCAAGCGATCCCTCTTTGTCCAAACAGCATTTCAAATTCTGCCTCTTCACAGCACACTCTTGAATAACAATAGCGTGTGGGGCACCTTTACATTCCAAATCAACCTGTAATTGATTTGCAGGCACCGTGTTAACAAGCCATTGTCCCTTCAGCCTGGATACTGCTTCTGACTCCAATCCAGACTTTAAATTTTCTTCATTCAATTTAGGAACTACACTTTTCCCTTTCCCTTCAATAATAATATTCACCTCACCACCTTTTATCTCCTCACTAACCTTTAACACACCTTCAAACACAAACAACTGGGAATTCTCACTTCCCACTAGTACCAAGGTTAACCCTTTTTTCACTGAACCAAGTCCATCTGACCCACAAGGACTGCATTCCTTTTCAACTGAATCAAATACCTCAGACTTTTCCTGAGTTCCATTACTAGGTTCAGTACCACGTGCATCCACATCTGGAACACACTCAAACGGGACATCTGCCTCTTCCAGGCTTTCAATACCCGTCCCCTTTTCAAATTCTAAGTTCCCCTGATCCTCCCAGTTACTCTCTGGGCAACTCCCTTCCGGAGTAAACTCAACCCTGCGGGCTGAAACAACCTCATCTGCCAACCCAGCAGACTTCTTCAAGGTAATGGCATCCTTTTCATCTAGGACTGCCCTCATTTCATTATCGGGAACACCTTTAGAATTTTCAACTTCTTCAAACAGTTCTGTCAAACCAGACAGATCATCCATGCCCAACCCTGGACCTCTTAACAGCCTTATCTGTTTCTCATTTTTACTCCGTGCCTCTATAAATCTCCTCCTGGCTAAGGGTAGGTCTACCTCCTCTCCTTTACTCTCTTTCACCTCCCTATTCTCCGTTTTACCACCCTCTAACTCCTCTTGGTACAGGGTCGGTAAAAACATCTCAGCCAAATCGATACTGGCCTCTTTCTCAGCTGCCTTTCTCGACCTGCTGCGAGTGGTCGCGCATGCGGGGTGGATCTTGGAATCTAGGGGCAGGTCCTCAACACTTACAGGCTGGCTCGTCAGCTCCATGGCCGACCAAACGTCATCACCAGCTAAATCGTTACCCAGAAGGATGTCTACGTCATTTCTCGGGAATTCTGATCGCACCCCTATTTCAACTGGTCCAGATACCAGCTCACAATTTATAATGATCCTATGCAAAGGCACCGCTTCTGTCCCTTTTCCTATGCCTCTCCAGTCTCGAGACCAAAATCTAGTACCGTACTGCGAATCAATGACAGCTCAGCTCCAATGTCTCTCCAGATCCGCACTGGAACTGGTGTGTCTCCCTCTTTCACAGACAGGGTTCCTTCTGAAATAAATTTCTCAGGCCCCTCTCGTATTCTGTCTACGTGGGGCTTTCTCGTCGATTTACTGATCACCACAATACATCCTGTAGGGACTGCTGCTTTCCCTTTTCCTGTCTCCTTCCTCGGAGCAAGGCACTTAGATGCAATATGACCCACCTTTCCACAATTAAAACAGGTCAAGCCAGGACCTCTCCTGCCGTCTTGCCCTTCCTC
This sequence comes from Hemitrygon akajei, assembly GCF_048418815.1. Classification (NCBI taxonomy): domain Eukaryota; kingdom Metazoa; phylum Chordata; class Chondrichthyes; order Myliobatiformes; family Dasyatidae; genus Hemitrygon; species Hemitrygon akajei. The sequence continues at coordinate 11,070,018 of NC_133144.1, forward strand.
CTCCTTAATTTTACCACTAGCTCCCGGCTGGATCTCTGCCTCAGCCGGCGGGCTTTCTCTACTGTTCCCATGGTCTTTCTGGTAACTTTTATTCGAGGAAAACTTTGTCTTGTGGGTTAGGGCATATTCATCTGTGAACCTAGCAAATTCGGATATGGACTTATTCAGCTTCTCATTCAAATACATCCGGATATCATCCGAAACACAACCTTTAAATTTCTCAATCAGAATTAACTCCCTGAGACGCTAAAAATCCTCTTCCATCATTTCTGCTGCACACCAGCGATCCAAGAGCACACCCTTCTCATAGGCAAACTCTGCATACGTCTGATTCCACCCTTTCTTTAAATTTCTGAACTTTTGTCTATAGGCTTCAGGTACCAATTCATAGGTCCGAAGAATGGCCTCCTTTACTTTCTCATAATTCTCAGACTCCTCCTCTTCCATGGACAACACCGCATATGCCCGTTGTGCCTTCCCTTTTAACACACTTTGTAACAACACCACCCACTGATCTTTGGGCCACTTCTGACTCACTGCCACCTTTTCAAAATGCAAGAAATAACTTTCAACATCCGTCTCCTCGAATGGAGGTACTAACCTAAACTCTCGACTAACATTAAATCTCTCCTCTCGGTCTGACCCTTGAGCTCTTCGCTCTTGCCTTAACTTCTCCAGGTCCATCTCATGTTGCCTCTGTTTCTCCTTCTCCCCATACTCCCTCTCCTTTTCGGCTCTCTCCCTCTCTTTTTCAGCCCTTTCCTTCTCTTTTTCAGCTCTTTCTTTTTCCTTTTCGGCTGCTTCCAGCTGTTTTAACTTAATTTCATGTTCCAACCTTAATTTCTCCAACTCTAACTGAGCCATCCCACTAGCTGGTACCTTTTCAGGGATATTTTCCAATACCTCAGCCGAAAACACATTCTTCACAATATAATACTGAGTTATGGCCCTCCGCACCTCCCGCTTTTTAATTGACAACCTCACCTCTGCGAGGTTTAGTCCTTTCGCAATATTTATCAAGTCCGACTTTGTGGTAGCCTCTAGCACCTCCAGAGTCTGGTTTTCTATGAATTCGTCTACGTCCATCTTTGCTGGTTTCCCATCTGGTTACCCGCGCAACCAGACCCACGTTTGGACTTAAAAGCCCGATTCACTGGCCCTCCAATTTGGTATCAAATCTCGAGACGAGGCCCCACGTTGTTACGAACCCCGTAACTGGGTCACTTACCAGCAAAGATGGAGACATCTGTTGAAGTCTGATGATACTATTTTTAACAGTATTTATTAGTAAAAATACACAAAAATAATATCAATGCAAATATACAGATAATATACGTCGTCAATACTAAATCTAAAAGTGCGGGTATAATAATAATCAATAAGAAATAAGCTCTATCGTTGTCTAGGGGATAATGTATTGTCCGATGGAAATATAAAGTTCACTCAGTTCATGCAGGCTGCAGCCTTTGGGGACCGCTGTGTGGCAATGGTTGGAGAGAGAGAGAGATTTTGGAGAAAAACTTGTCGGCTTTCCTTTTATGATTTCGATCCGTCAGGAGTCTCGTTGTCGTGGCCGTTCACTTGTGGCCTCTCCTTTAGCTAAACCATTCTTCCGTGATGAGCCCGCCACCCAGGCAAGGGAGGACGCACACGAGCCCCCACCGGCTGTCACTATTAAACACTGTCACGGGATCTCTAGCATTTCTCCTGGTGCGTCTAAAGGGGTTGTTCCCCAGACCCTCTTTTATCCTTACTCACGGGGTCTCAGATGTCAATCAGGTTGGGATGATGCAATCCCTCAACCAGCCCACTCTGGTTGTTCCCTGAGGGGTTTCAATGAATAGTACAGTACTCAATACACAATTCCATCTCCAAGAGACAATGGCCGTTATCAGTGGTTCCGTTTCGCTGAGGTCAGGACACATTCCAAACCTTGTGTATTCTGGGTGCCTCTCTCTCATTTCCTGGGTCTCAGACCCGAATTAATAGTGATCTTGCGATTCTCAAAAAGGAGGGGGTGACTTTGTACCCTTCGGCCCCTCAGAGTTGCGTCACATTCGTAACACTTTGCTTCCTGTCTGCCAACCAATTCTCTATCCACATCAATACCATACCCCCAATACCAATAAAATGTCCTGAAGGTTAACATGATTGAAGACTACTGCAATTATGAAGACACCATGTATTAAGAAACCTGTTAGGATGTCCTCAAGAAACCAATCAGTCTGGAAGAGCAAAGTATTTATCCAAATTAAAACATGCAAATGTTCTTGAATATAATCTCTTCCATGTGTTTTAAAGTACTTTTATCGAATGTTGTTTTAAGAATGGTTCAAATAATGTATCAAAATCTTTGGAGGAAAATACACAGGAGACTGGAGCATTGATCCTGTGAAGTGCCGTGTGACTGGGGAAGGATATAAGACCAAAATAATGAAATCTGTTCGAAAGGGGTGTGGAATGCCTATGAGATGGCTTTCTAGAGCAGCTTGCGCTTGTGCCCTCTAGGGGCAACGCAATTCTGAATTGGGAGTTGTGTAATAAACAGATTTGATTAGGGAACCTTAGGAGTTAGTGATCATGAGGTTCTTAATTGGTTGGGGTCGACCATGGATGTTGTGTCCCAGCTGTCAGTGTAATGCACAAGCCAGGGCAGTACAATATGGAGAACAAGTTGTTGCCATGTAGTAGGCTTCCCCAGTACATGCAGCTGATGAATCCAAAGGAAAGGCAGAGACCAACATGGTTTGGCACTAGCAGCATTGCAGGAGTTGCCTGTCAGTGTCAAACTCAATGTAGGACTGCTTGAGGGACTTCATCTCTGGACTTAACTCCTGAAGCCTTCTCCATGAACGGTACGGTCGCAAGGCAGTGTAGGCTTGAGATTAGAGTTTTCCTTCTCTTGGATGAGCTACCAACCACAGTTGTTGAGCCCCACCTGTCCAATTTTCTGCTAGCTATATGCAAAACAATTATAAACGTGGAGTAGGCATTTCAGCTGCCTTCTCCCATCACTCGTTGGCTTAGGTCTCTGTTCACTCTCCCTTACATTTCCCCTCCTAAATGCATATTTTTAAAAACGTGAATAAATGTGGGCAAATTTAATTAGAGTTGTTAATATCCTTTACACACTCAGTGGCCACTTTTCTAGATACAGGAGGTACCTAATAAAGAGGCCACTGCGTGAATTTCTGTTTGTCATAGAGGTATAGAGCACTATGGCACAGAAACAGGTCCTATTGTATGCCAGACTATTAATCTGTCTAGTACGTCCGTGGTCTTCTGCTGCTGTAGCCCATCCACTTAAAGGTTTGATATGTTGTGCATGCAGAGAAGCTCTTCTGCACACGACTGCTATAGCGTGTGGTTTGCGTTACTGTCACCTTCCTGTCAGCTTGAACCAGTCTGGCTGTTCTCCTCTGACCTCTCTCATCATCAAGGAATTTTTGTCCACAGAAATGCTGCTTGCTGGATGTTTTATGTTTTTTGCACCATTCTCTATAAACTTTAGAGACAGTTGTGAGTCCTGTAAGTCCCAGGAGATCAGCGGTTTCCGAGGTATGTGCATTAATGAGCAAGTATACAGGCGTACCTAATAAAGTGGCCACTGAGTCCATATCACCCATGTAAACATCACCCAACTTTGCCTCTCTCTATTCATCTTATTTTTATTTTATTTAGAGGCACTGCACACTTACAGGGTCTTCTGGCCCAGCGAGCCCACGCTGCGCAGTTATACTCATGTGACCAATTAACCTGATAATCTGCACGTTTTTGGAATGTGGGATGAAACCAGACCACCCACAAAAAACCCATGTGGCCATGGGGAGAACAACAAGCTCTACTGCAAGGAGACTGTATATTCGCTGCATGACCACATGGGTTTCTTCCGATATGTTGATCAAGGTTTCAAGAACAACGCTACTTTGAAACAACACCTAGTGTCACATTTTAATTCCCAAGGAGTGCTGTTTACTATCATTCCTGCACTTACTGACACACAGTGGCTGCTTGATAATATGCTGATCATTTGAATCATACTAGAACTGCTGCATCACGTCATATAAGACAGTGATAATAAACCTGATTCTGCCATCACCCTAAGCTCTGGAAGATCTCCCTCTTTGATAAGCTTTTGGCCAGCCATCCTAATATTTTTAACAATGCTCCCATAAGCAACCTGGACTAGTTTGCACAAGTAAAATGCGTCACAATCTAGAATCGACACTGAAATCAGGAGTAAAACCATTAACTGGTATTTCCTGCCATTTCAGGCACATGTTGACAAACATACCCCTCTACAGTCACTGCACTGAGAATCAGATTATTCAGGACTGGCACCGGAACATGACAATTTATGAACTGTATAGCTTAAACGTGGTTGGGTACCACTAATCCTTAAGGGACAAAGCCCCTTTTTTTGCTTGACCCACTAACCCACTTGTAAGCAAAACATTATATAAGTAACCTATGCAACCTAACTGATTATATAGAATCAGAATCAGGTTTAATATCACTGGCATATGTCATGAAACTCGTAAAAAGAAAAGCAGTGAGGTAGTGTTCATGGTTTTAATGTCTATTCAGAAATATGATGGCAGAAAGGAAGAAGCTATTCCTGAATCATTGAGTATATGTCTTCAGGCTCCTGTACCACCTCCCTGATGTTAGCAATGAGAAGAGGGCCCTTAATGATGAATGCTGCCTTTTTGAGGCTTTGCTCCTTGAAGATATCCTAAAGCTGACTGAGTTTACAACTTTCTGCAGCTTATATTGATCCCTCTATACCAGACGGTGATGCAGCCAGTTAGAATGCTCTCCATGGTGCATCTGTAGAAATTTGTGAATGTCTTTGGTGACATACCACATCTCAAACTCATAATGAAATATAGTTGCTGCCGTGCCTTCTTTGTAATTACATCAATTTGTTGGGCCCAGGGTAGATCCTCAGGGATGCCGACACCCAGGAAATTGAAATTGCTCACTCTTTCCACTTGAGACCCCTCTTTAAGGACTGGTCTGTGTACCTTCATCTTTCCATTTCTGCAGTCCAAAATCAATTTTTCAGTCCTGCTGACTTTGTGTGCAAGGTTGTTGTTGTGACACCACTCAACTCGTTGAAACCATAGCTATCAGTGAAAATTGCAAACAGATTCAAGTCAGTGCCAAGATCCACCTGAACTTCAATGCAGAGAGGATCATCGGGGTCTCTCCTCCAACCAGAGAGATTTATCAGGAGCGCTGCATACGTAGGGCCCTTAGCATTGTTGATGGTCCCTCCCTTCCACCTAACAATCTCTTTGACCCGCTGTCACCAGGCAGGAGGTACTGTAGCATTAGGACAAGAACTGTTAGGATGGCAAACAGTTTGCTCAGTAAGACCACCAAACCCAGGTCTCATCATGTATGAAGTGCTAGTATACTGTTTACTTTTTAACTTGTGTCATAAATGCACCTTATTATTTGTTACTTTATTTGTGGTAATATCACTTTATGTGTTATGTAAGTGAGTTCGGAGCAACGTTGTTTCATTTGATGGTATACATATGTACAGTCGAGTGACAATAAACTGAACTTGAACTTGATTTCCGCTCTTTCATTTCATGGTATTGCAATATAAAAAATAATATTGTCCTATCATCATGCAGACAAATCTACTGTGATATAATTAATGCATGTGGAATTGAAATAATAAGCAGAAAATGGGAAAAACCTCACAGGTCATGGAAAGAGAAACTGTTAACATCTCATATGGAGACCCTTCATCAGCATATGGAATTGGACATGTGATTCTACTTAGCCCATACTGAAACTATTATTCTGCCTACTCTCATCAACCTGCACCCGGACAATTGCCCCCCCACACCCATCCCATACATGTACTTATCCAAATTTGTACTGAATGTTCAAATTGATCCTGCAATATGCTAGAATTCACTCTGCAGTTTGAGAGGGAGATGTCAGTGATATTAAACCTCATTCTGATTCTGATTCTGAAATTACAATGGAGTAAATGGATCTACAGGGCATGAGAGAGGAGCTTGCTAAAATTGATTGGAAGGGGACACTAGCAGGGATGATGGCTGAGCAGCAGTGGCTAGAGTTTCTGGGAGTAATTCAGAAGATGCAAGACAGATACATCCCAAAGTTTACCAAATATTATAAAGGGAGGATGAGACAACTGTGGTTGACAAGCGAAGTCAAAGGCAGCATAAAAGCAAATGAGAGGGCGTAAAATATAGCAAAAATTAGTGGGAAGTTAGAGAATTGGGAAGCTTTTAAAAGCCAACAAAAGGAAATTTAAAAAGTAATGAAGTGTGAAAAGATGAACTATGAAGGTAAGCTAGCCAATAATATAGAAGAGAATACCAAAAGTTTTTTCAAATATGCAAAGAGTGAAAGAGAGACGAGAGTGGATATAAGAGAGATCACAGGAAAATGATGCTGGAGAAGTAGAAAGGGGTACAAATGAACTGAACAAGTATTTTGCACAGTCTTCACTGTGGAAGTCACCAGCAGTTTGCTAGAAATTCAAGAGTATCAGGGTGTAGTCTGTTCTCAGCAACTAATAAACTGAGGGATAATAAAAGTGAAACATTATCTCCTTTTATCTTTGTCTAAGCTGTATGGTGTTCCAATCTAGTCCTACTGCATCCCCCATTTATCCATTGATTCTCCACTTGATTGGTGGAATCAGTTGCAAATTCCCTGGAATGTGGAATCCCTCCTTTTGTTTGAGGCAATTCCTCAAACCCAAATGTAACTTTTCCGAACAAACACTAGTCTTTACTTCAGTCACTGCTCCTGTCATTCCCCTGTTGCCCAATGGTCTATTAAAGCTTGAATACCAATCTATGAGACCATTAGACCATAAGATAATGTGAAGCAGAATTAGGCCATTCAGCCCATCGAGTCTATTCTGCCATTCCATCATGGCTAACTTATTTTCCCTCTCAACCTCATTCTCCTGCCTTCTCCCTGTAAAGCCCTGACTAATCAAAAACCTACCCATGTCCTCTTCTGTCCATGTCCATTCTATCTGGGCCTTTCGCAATGCTTGATAGGTTTCAATGATATTTGCCCCTCATTCTTTTAAACTCCAGGGAGTAGAGGACCAGAGCCATCAATACTCCTCATATATTAACCTTTCATTCCCAGAATAATTCTTTTGAACCTCCTCTGGGCCTTCTCAAATGCCAGCACATCCTTTCTTAGATGTGGGGCCCAAAACTGCTCTGAATACACCAAATGCAGTCTGACTGATGCTTTATAAAGTCTCAGCATTATATCCTTGTTTTTATACTCCAGTCCCCTTGAAATGAATGTTAACATTGCAATTGCCTTCTTTACCACTGAATCAACCTGCAAGTTAACCGTTATGGAATCCTGCACAAGGACTCCTAAGTCCCATTGCACCTCTAATTTTGAATTTTTCTCCCCATTTAGAAAATAGTCTATGCCTTTACTCCTTCTACCAAATTGCATGGCTGCACACTTCCCAAAACTGTACTGCCCTCAAATTTACATGGTTCATTTCTAACACCTCTCTCCCCTTTCTCATTATCTTGTCTCCATCTCTTGAGACAGCCTATCTACTGATATCTTTTATAAACCCACAGATTCCCTCAGCTATCTGGACTATTTCTCTTCCCACCTTGTCACTTGTAAAAATGCCAGTCCCTTCTCTCAGTTCCTCTGTCTCTGCTACATCTGTTCTCGGGATGAGGCTTTACTTTCTAGAACAACTGAGATGTCCTCCTTCTTCAAACAAAGAGGCTTCCCTTCCTTTATCACCAACGCTGCCCTCACCCGCATTTCTTCCATTTCATGCACATCTGCCCTCACCCCATCCTGCCACCACCACACCAAGGATCCTACCTACCATCACCTACCATCCCATAAGCCTCCACGTCCAGCACACAATTCTCTGCAACTTCCGCCATCTCCAACGGGATCCCATCGCCAAGCACATCTTTCCTTTCCCCTCCTCCCCTTCACTTTCCACTTTCCGCAGGGGATCGCTCCCCATGCAAGTCCCTTGTCCGCTTGACCTTCCCCACTGATCTCCCTCATGGTTCTTACCCTTGCAAGTGGAACAAGTGCCACACCTGCCCTTACACCACCTCCCCAAAAGGCCCCAAACAGTCCTTGCAGCTGGGGCGACACTTCAGCAGTGAGTCTGTTGGGGTCATCTACTATCTCCGGTGTTCCTGGTGTGGCCTCCTGTACATTGGTGAGACCTGACATAGATTGGGAGGCTGCTTCACAGAGCTCCTCTGCTCCATCCCCCGTAAAAAACGGGATTTCCCGGTGTCCACCCATTTCAATTCTACTTCCCATTCCCGTTCCAAGATGTCAGTCCATGGCCTCCTCTACTGCCATAATGAGGCCACACTCAGGTTGAAGGAGCAACACCTTATATTCTTTCTGGGTAGCCTCCAGCCTGATGGCATGAACATTGATTTCTCCAACATCCAGTAATTGCCTCCTTCACCATTCCCCAATTCCTGTTTCCTTCTCACAACTTCTCTTCTTACGTGCCCATCACCTCTCTCTGCTCCACCCCCTTCTCTTTCTTCAATGGTCTTCTGTCCTCTCTTATCAGATTTCCCTTCACCAGCCCTCTATCTCTTTCACCAATCAACTTCCCAGCCCTTTACTTCACTCCCTCCCCCTCCCGTCTTCATTTATCACCTGCCACATTGTACTTCTTTCTTCCCTCCCCCAGCTTCTTAGTTTGTCTCCTTTCCCCCATCCTTTCCAGTCCTGAGGAAGGGTCTCAGCTTGAAACATTGTTTACTCTTTTCCACAGATGCTGCCTGACCTGCTGAGTTCCTCCAGCATTGTGTGTGTGTTGCTTTGGATTTCTAGCATCTGCAGATTTTCTCCAGTCTGTATTCAGTCTGCCTCCTTTTTGCCCATTCCCCTTATATGTCTAAGTACTTCTGGAAACTCCATGCTTCCTCAACGCTTCTTGCCCCTCCACCTATCTTTGTATCATCTGCAAACCTGGCCACAAAGCCATCAATTCCATCACCCAAAAAGTGGTTCCAAAACAGATCCCTGTTGAATACCACTAGTCATCGGCAGCCAACCCGAAAAGGCCTCCTTTTATTCCCACTCTTTGCCTCCTGCCAGTCAGCCAATCTTCTATCCAAGCTAGACTCTTTCCTGTAATACCATGAGCCCTTATCTTGTTTAGCAGCCTCACATACAGTACCTTGTCAAAAAGGTCTTTTGAAAATCCAAGTAAAACAATATTTATTCACTGACTCTCCTTTGTCTATCCCACCTGCTATTTCCTCAAACAGATTTTTTTAGGATTCTTCAGAAAACCATGCTGACTTTGGCCTATTTTGTCATGTGCTTCAAGTACCCCAAAACATCATCCTTATTAATGGACTCCAACATCTTCACACCACTGAAGTCGGGCTAACTGGCCTACAATTTCCTCTTTTGCCTTCTTCCCTTCTTAAGGAGTGGACTGACATTTGCAATTTACCAATCCTCCTGATCCATTCCAGAATTTAGTCATTCTTGAAAGATCACTACTGATGCCTTCACAATTTCTTCAACTACTTCTTTCAGAACCCTGAGGTGTAGTCCATCTTGTCCAGTTGACGTATCTGCCTTCTGACCTTTCAACTTCCAAGCTCCTTCTCCTTAGTAACAGCAACTGCACTCACTTCTGCCCGACACTTTCAAATTTCTGGCTTGCTGCTTCTATCTTCTACGGTGAAGACTTGACACAAAATGCTTATTGAGTTTGTCTGCCGTTTCTTTGACCCCATTACTACCCATCCAATGTAATTTTCTAGTAGTCCAATATCCTCTTCTCGACTCTCCGGTAGTGTTGAGGTTGCAGTGAGCTTGTAGAAGATTTCAGACAGATTAGGTGAATAGGCAAAGAAGTGGAAGATGGAATATAGTGAAGGGAAGTGTATGATTATGCACTTCGGATGAGGAATAAAGGCATGGAATATTTTCTAAACAGGGAGAAAATTCAGATCAGAGTTGCAAAGGAACTTGAGAGTCCTTGTACAGGATTCCCTAAAGGTTAACTCGAGATTGAGTTGGTAGTAAGGAAGGCAAATGCAATGTTAGCATTCATTTCAACAGGACTAAAATATAAAAGCAAGGATGTAATGCTAAAGCTTTATAATTCATTGTTTTCAGGCCTAGCTTGAGCTATTGTGAGCTGTTTTGGGCCCCTTATTTAAGAAAGGATGAGCTCGCATTGGAGAGGGACAAGAGGAGGTTCATAAGAATGTTCCCAGAATAAAAGAGTTAATATACGAGAAGTGTTTGACAGCTCTGGGCCTGTACGCACTGGAGTTTAGAAGAATAATGGGAGATCTCATTGAAACTTATTAAATACTGAAAGGCTATGATTTAATGGATGTGGATGTCCTGTAATGGGGGGATTTAGGACCAGAGGGTACAGCCTTAGAATAGAAGAGCAGCTCTTTTAGAACAAAGATGAGGAAGAATTTCTTTAGCTGGAGGGTGGTGAATCTATGGAACTCATTGTCACAGACAGCTGTGGAGGCCAAGTCATTGGGTATATTTAAAGGGGAGATTGATAGGTTCCTGATTACAAAGGGTATCAAAGGTTATGGGAAGGAAGTGGGAGAATGAGGTTGAGAGGAGTATTTGAGCAGTCTTGATGGGCCAAATGGCATGATTCTGTTCCTATATCTTATGGGTGTTATGCTCTGTAACTCTTCTTGTATCTGTAAAAAAAACCTCTGTTACCTTCGTTTATATTATAGGCTAGCTTACCATATTTCAACTTTTTAGATGCCTTCCCTTGTTTTTTTAAAAACTTCTTTATCCTCACTTCCCACCAAGTTTTGCTATATTATATGCCCTCTCATTTTCTTTTATGCTGCCTTTGACTTTATTTAACACTGCTATCTCATTCCTCCTTGAAAGTACTTCTTTGGGATGAATCTATCCTGCACCTTCCGAATTCCTCACGGAAATTCCAGCCATTGTCGTTCTGCTATCATCACTGCTAGTGTCCCCTTCCAAGCAACTTTAGCTAGCTCCTTTCTCATGCCTCTGTAGTCCCTTTACTCCACTGCAATACTAATATGTACATCTGATTTTCCTCTCAAATTGCAGGGTGAAATCTAAGATATTATGATCACTGTCTCCTAAGGGTTCCTTTACCTTAATCTCCCGAATCAAATCTGATTCATTACACACACCCAATCCAGAATTGTCTTTTCCCCAGTGGACTGTTCTAAAAAGTCATCTCCTAGACATTCTACAAATTCTCTCTCAGGATCCAGCATATTTCCAATATATTTTTCCCAATTTACATGCATATCAAAATCCCCCATGACTATTGTAACATTGCTCTTTTTACATGCCTTTTCTATTTACTGTTGTAATTTGTATCCGTCATCCTGGTTAATGTTTGGAGACCTGTGTATAACTCCCATCAGGGTCCTTTTAACCTTGTAGTTTTTAAACTCTATCCACAATGATTCTACATCTTCCAGTTGTACGTCACCTCTTTCTAAGGATTTAATTTTATATTTTACCAAGAAAGCCACCCACCCCCTCTGCCTACCTGCTTGTTCTTTCAATACAAGGTATATTCTTTGATATTAAGCTCCAACTGTGATCTTCATTCAGCCATGACTCAGTGATACCCACAACATTATACCTGCCAATCTCTAACTGTGCTACAAGATCATCTACCTTATTCCCTATATTGCATGCCTTCATGTTATAAGGTTATAAGGTAACATTATACCTTCAGTCCTGTGTTCATTGCCCTTTTCAAGCTTGCCCCATGTTACCAGGAATTAAATTCTTATCTCTTTCTTAACTTTTTGTCATTTTGTTTTATTTCTGAAGTGTTAGCAACCTCTCCTGCACTCCTCTTTCCTTTTACCTTATCATCACTTTTCCAAACTTAAACTATTTAACCTAATATTTTGTTTTAAGATGTACTCCAACCAATCCTAATGACTGGAATTTTACCCTTTAAGACTGTCTATACTTTCTCACAGTCTCACTACATACTGCATCTACTTGTATACAAACACTGCATCCTCTGCCCTATCACTAGAGTTCCCATATCCCTGCCAAATTAGTTCAAACACTCACCAGCAGCTCTGGTAAACCTGCCTACATGTATATTGGTCTCCTGCAAGTTCAGGTGTAATCTGTCTTTTTTGTACAGGTCATACCTTCTTCAGAAGAGATCCCAATGATCCAGAAATCTGAAACCCTGCCTCGTGCACCTGTTCCTCAGCCACACATTCACCTGCCAAATCATCCTATTCTTATCCTCACTGGCATGTGGCACAGGCAGAAATCTAGAGTTTACTGCCTTTTCACTTTCTACCTAGCTCCCTTATTCTCCCTTCAGGACCTCATCTCTTTTTCTACCTATGCTGTTGGTACCAGTATGTACCACAACCTCCACTTCTCACTCTACCCCCCTCAGAATGCTGTGGACCCAGTCTGAGACATTCTTGACCCTGGTACCTGAGATGCTACATAGCATTTGGGTATCTCTTTCACATTCACCGAATCTCCTGTCTGCTCCTCTTAACTATAGAATCCCCTGTCACCACTGCACTCCTCTTCTCATCCCCTCCCCTCTGAGCCATCCACCCCAACAGAATCCAAAGGGCTGCTGAGGGGTATGGCCCTAGGGGTACTCTGCACTGTCAGTCTATTCCCTTTCCCTCTCCTGACCCAGTCACCCAGCTACCTGCCTCCTGTAACTTAGGTGTAGCTCCTAGTCACCACTTTCTCATTCTCCCGTATCGGCCATCGGTCATTCACTTGCAGCTCCAGTTCTCTAAGACAGTTTTTAAGGAACTCTAGCTTGATGGACCCCATGCAGATGTAGTTATCAGGGAGACTGAAGGTCTCCCAGACTTCCCACATTTCAGATGAAGAACATACCACGGACCCTGGACACATTGTCACAGCACGAGTCAAAAAAGGGAGAAAATAAACTTAATAGGAACTTACTTAGAGCCTCTCCTTGTTTTTGCTGTACTGTGTATGTTAATCAAAATGGCTCCTTTGTTTGTTAAAAGTAAAAAATGCTTCTTTGTCATGCTAACTGGTGAGAGAGTGCTTTTCTTGCAGAGCGCTCTCGAAGCTTCTCGAAGCTTGTTTGGGTTATAGTTACTGATAACGGGGATTGTATTCATTTGCTGACCAATTGGGTTAGGTGTTATTTTCTCTTGTGGGTCTGTGAGCTGTGATTGTGCGGACTTTTGGATTCGGGAAGAAGACTGCGAGGAAGGTGGACGGGTGCGGCACTGCGGGTCGATCACCGAGGGTGGTCCCAGGTGCGGCTCTCTGGTCGATCACCGAGGGTGGTCCCAGGTGCGGCTCTCTGGTCGATCACCGAGGGTGGTCCCAGGTGCGGGGGTCGTGGAGGTCGGAGGAGAGCGAAGAGTGGTCGGAGGATTCAATGGTTGAGTTCCAACGATGTGCACTAAATAGACTGAACCCTGATAAGTTTTGGTGCCTTTTCTTTATTTTCTTTCCCTTCAGATATATATTGTATAGTTATTAATCACTTAGTTCCAGTAAGATTCATAAAGTGTATTCTGTAAACGTAGCTGGTGTCAAGTCAAGTCACTTTTATTGCCATTTCAACCATAACTGCTGGTACAGTACATAGTAAAAACGAGACAACGTTTTTCAGGACCATGGTGTTACATGACACAGTACAAAAAACTAGACTGAACTATGTAAAAAACAACACAGAGAAAGCTACACTAGACTACAGACCTACACAGGACTACATAAAGTGCACAAAAACAGTGCAGGCATTACAATAAATAATAAACAGGACAATAGGGCAAGGTGTCAGTCCAGGCTTCGGGTATTGAGGAGTCTGATAGCTTGGGGGAAGAAACTGTTACATAGTCTGGTCGTGAGAGCCCGAATGCTTCGGAGCCTTTTCCCAGACGGCAGGAGGGAGAAGAGATTGTATGAGGGCTGCATAGTGTGCGCTTGATATTGTGTGTGCGAGTTTGTATTAGTGTGTATTTCACAGCATCCAAGTATACGGGAGGCGCAGTTTGGCGGGTGGATGAATTTTCCCCTAGACATACACCAGCCGGTCACGTACACGTTACATTGCCAATGCCTGTTGAGCAAAAGCCTGGCAGCTCTAACGCTGCCCAGTCACATAATGGCCACTCCACTCACATCTCACTTTATTTTATTAGGTTGGGGTCAATATGCTGAAGAGATCCTTATGACTGCAACCTGCCAAACAGTACACTAATAGACTGTCCGTTTGGAGCTTGCACGTTCTCTGGGACTGAGTGGTTTTTTTCTAGGTGCCCCTGTTTCAAAATCAGAATCAGGTTTAATATCAAGGGCATATGTTGTGAAATGCATTAACTTGATGGCAGCAGTACAATGAAATTTAAACAAACAGAGAAGAAAAGAGTGTGTGTGTGTGTGTGTGTGTGTGTGTGTGTGTGTGTGTGTGTGTGTGTGTGTGTGTGTGTGTGTGTGTGTGTGTGTGTGTGTGTGTGTGTGTGTGTGTATGTGTGTGTGTGTGTGTGTGTGTGTGTGTGTGTGTGTGTGTGTGTGTGTGTGTGTGTGTGGATAAAATAGTTAAGTTAAAATTAGTAGAGCAAAAGAAACAGAAAAAAAAGTGAGGTAGTGTTTATGAGTTCAATGTCCATTTAGAACTTGGATGACAGAGGGGACGAAGCTGTTTCTGAATCGCTGAGTGTGTGCCTTCTGGCTTCTGTACCTCATTCTGGATGGTAACAATGAGAAAAGGGCATTTCTTGGGTGCAACTTACTTAGATCTTGTGCAGTAGCACCTCCCCCCCCCCCCCCCCCGTACCAGATGGTGATGCAGCCAGTCAGAATGTTCTCCATGGTATATTTGTAGGTTTTCAATTGTTTTAGTTGACAAACTAAATCTCCTCAAACTCTGCATGAAATATAGCCACTGTCTTGCTTTCTTTATAGCTGCATCAGTATGTTGTGTCCAGGTTAGGTCCTCAGAGATATTGACACCCAGGAACTTGAAACTATCACTCTCTCCATTTCTGGTCCCTCTATGAGGATTGGTATGTGTTCTCTTGCCTTACCCTTTCTGAGGTCCACAATCAGCTCTTTGGTCTTGCTGATGTAGAGTGCAAGGTTGTTGCTGTGAAATGACTCAACTAGCTGGTATATCTCCTGTACGCTCTCTCGTCACCATCTGAAATTCTGCTAACAATGGTTGTATCATCAGCAAATTTATACATGGCATTTGAGCTCTGCCTAGTCACATAGTCGTGGGTACAGAGAGAGTAGGTGCACCAGAGCTGATTGTCAGTGAGGTGGAGATGTTATTTCCAATCCGCACAGATTGTGATCTTTTGGCTAGGTAGTCGAGGGTGCAGTTGCAGAGGGAGGTACAGAACCCCAGGTCTGTAGGAATGATGGTGATAAATGCTGAGCTACAGTCAGTAACCAGCATCCTGATGTAGATGTTTGTATTGTCCAGGTGATCCAAGGTGGCATGGAGAGCCGTTGAGATCACAACAATGCGGAGGTTGGCAGACTACTTAGCTGCTGTAAATAGTTGTAGGTAAATGCAGTAGCAAAGCAACTAGGATTATTGCAAGTTTATGCTAAATGTATACTTGGTGGTCAGTGTGGACTCAATGAGTCAAAGGACCTATTCCTGTTTTTTTATAGTCCATGACTCTATGAAATTACGATGACATCTTTCACCACCCCAGGATATCTTGCAGCAGAAAACACAGTGGTAGATATAATTATAAAAGACATCTGATAGAGATATATAATATTTTGAGGGGCATTGATAAAGTACACTCAGTGGCCACTTTATTAGGTACACCTATACAGCTGCCCATTACTGCACATTAATGCCATTAATGCCAATCATGTAGTGTCAACTCAATGCATGAAAGAGGTTCAGTTGTTGGTCAGAACACACGTCAGAATGGGAAGAAATATGATCTAAGTGACTTTGAACAAAGAACAAGTGTTGGTGCCAGACAGAGTGGTTTGAGTATCAAAGAAACTGATGATCTCCTGTGATTTTCACACACAACAGCCTCTAGAATTTACAGGGAATGGTATGAAAAACAAAAGGAAAATTCATTGAGCGGCAGTTCTGTGGGTGAAAACACCTTGTTATCCAGAGAGGTCAGAGGAGAATGGCCAGACTGGTTCAAGCTGACAGTAACTCAAATAACCAGGTATTACAGCAATGGCAGAAAAGCATCTCTGAACACACAACATGTCTAACTTTGAGGTGAATGGGCTACAGCCGCAGAAGTCCATGGACATACACTTGATGGCCACTTTATTAGGTACAGCAGGTAACTAATAGAGTGGCTACTGAGTGCAGACAGTGGGAAACCTTTACCCATTGAGGTGTCTAAAAATTGAAAGTATAGCTTTAGCCTAGGGTCAAGTGTTTTAGAGGGCATTGGATGAAGAGTTTTCTCAAACAGAGGTTGGTTGGGAACTGGAATGCACTGGCCAAAGAGGTGGTGGAGATGTGAACTCACAATATCTAAGAAGTTTCTGTCAGGACGTAAAAGGCTACAGACTAAGGGCTGGCCTACACAGTCAGTGGAGTTGCAGAGTCAAACAGAATGGATATTGGCCCTTTGGCACAATTTCTCCATGCCAATTGAGAACCCCATGCAAGCTACTCCCATTTGCTGGTATTGGTATCTAAACCTCTGTTATCCATGTCCTGTACCTGTCCCAATGGTATTTTAACATACTGATTAGCATAAAGCTATTACAACACCAGTGACCCGGGCTCAATTCCCGTCGATGTTTCTTGGGAATTTGCACATTCTCCCCGTTACTACATGGGTTTTCTTAGC
Source organism: Hemitrygon akajei (assembly GCF_048418815.1). Lineage (NCBI taxonomy): Eukaryota > Metazoa > Chordata > Chondrichthyes > Myliobatiformes > Dasyatidae > Hemitrygon > Hemitrygon akajei. The sequence goes on from NC_133144.1 coordinate 11,086,886, forward strand.
TGCTTTAGTTTTGTCCCACATTCCAAAGGCATAGGGCTTAATAGGTTAATTTTCCACATGGGTGTAAATGGGCAGTAAAGTCTCATTGGCCTGGAAGTGCCCATTACTGTATTGTATCTCTAAATAAAATAAAGATAAATGTTGCAATTATAGCCAATTCCTCTGGCAGCTCGTTCTGTATACCCACCACTATCTGTGTGTAGAAGCTGTCCCTCAGGGCCCTTTTAAATTGTTCCCTTCTCACCTTAAACCTATGCTCTCTAGTTTTGATTTCCTTTCCATTGGAAAGAAAGCTGTGTGTATTCACACTATCTATACCCCTCATGGAGATGGATACATAATGATCAGCACTGATATATAACTGCCATATGCATAAAAACAACTAACAAAATAAACACAATGACCATGGTACAAGACCGAGTGAGGAGGAAGGAAATACAGCATAGTCCGAGGCAATTTTCAGCTCAGTTCAGGAAGTGGGGAAGAAGCTGTTTCATTTGGCAGGGGATAGGAACCAGAGCACCAGATCAGTAAAACGACAAGACTATAAAATATAGGAGCAGAGTTAAGCTATTTGGCCCATCGAGTTTGCTTCTCCATTTCATCTTGGCTGATCCATGCCCCTCTCAGTCCCAATCTCCTGCCTTCTCCCTGTATCCCTTCATTCCTAACTAATCAAGAAGGGAAGTGACTGAGAGAAAGATGAATACCATGACCATTAAGTCTACAATGAAGGATGGATGGGAGCAAGATGGGACCAATGAGTCAAAGTGTTTTTATTTTAAACCTAGGGGTATTAAGAATATTGGAAATGAATTCAGAGCATGGAATTATGATGTTGTGGCCATACAGAGATTTGGTTAGGAAAGGGATAGCTCTGGATGTTTTATCTTCAAAGGTTTTGATGTTTTAGAAAAGATGTGGAGGGAAGTAAAAGGGCAGTGAAGGTGGGGGGGAGGGGAGGAGTGGGTGGAGGGTATTGTATTATTAATTTGGGACAACATCACAGCCACACTCAGTGGGGCCATAATGGAGGGCTCACTCACTGAGTCTATGTGGGTAGAACTCAAAAATAATGAGGTGAAATCACTCTGATGGGATTATACTGCACATCCTCCAATAATCACCGGGACACTGAGGAACAGATATGTAGATCAATTAGGGAAAGGTGCTGAAACAACATGGTTGTTGTCATGAGTGATGCTAGCTACCCCAATGTAGACTGGGATAAACTTAGTGCAAAAGGCTGAAACTAATGGCGCTGAATACAGGACACAAATAAAGATGGACACGGATGGCAAGATAATGGATCCCTGGATTATGAAAGGGGGTGCTGAATTTTAGTCAACAAGGAAAAGGAAGTCTATGTAAAGCTTAGGTAGCTACAATAAAACAGAGTCCTTGGGGATTATGAAGAAGCTAGAAAGGAACTCAAGAGGGAGTTAGAAGAGTCATGAGAGTCCATGAATATTTCTTGGCAAGCAGGTTTAAATAGTATCCCAAGGGATTCTATACCTAAATAAGAGCAAGAGGATAACAAGGGGATTGGTAGAACCACTCAAAGATAATGGAGGGAACATGTGCTTGGAGGTGGAGCACATGGGTGAGATCCTATAGGAATACTTTGCATTGGTATTTACCAAAGTAAAGCACATGGAGGAAAGTGAGATCAGTGCAAAGGCATTTTGAGGTTAAGGAAGAGGTAATGTTGGGTGTCTAGAAGAACATGAAGATGGATGTTCCCAGGAACTGATTGGATATTTCCCAGGTTGTTGAGAGATTAGATTGCTGGGGCCTTGATCAAGATCATTGTGTCTTCTCTAGTTACAGGCAAGCTCATAGAGGACTGGTGAGTAGCTAATGTTGTTCCCATTGTTTAAGAAAGGAAATAGGGATAATCCTGGAAACTAGACTTCTATGGCACATGTCAGAGATAAGGACATTATTGGAGAGGATTCCTAAAGATAGGACTGATGAGCATTTTGGAAAGCTATTGCATCCAGGTGGATTACTCTTTAGGGTGCTTCAATAAAAATTGGTAAGGGTCAACAGGCACATGCCAAGTTTCTTCAGGAGGTAGAGGCATTAGTGAACTTACTTGGCCATGCTTTCGACTGGTTAGACCAGCACAAGCTATTAGTGATGATCTCTCCTGGGAATCTGAAGCTCTCAATGCACCCAACCTTAACACCATTAATGTTAGCAGGAGAACGTGCACTGATCCCCCACCTTCCAAAGTCAATGACCTGCTCTTTTGGCATTGAGGGAAAGATTATTGTCATAACACTATGTCACCAAGATCTCTAATTCTTTCCTGTACTCCAACTCATTGTTTCTTGAGATGCAGCCCACTGTGGTGGTATCATCTGCAAACTTGTAGATGGAGTTAGAGCAGAGTAGAGGGATGAGGAAGTAATCTTACGGGGCACCTGTGTTTAGATGAGTATAACCTTGGTCATGAAGTTTAGGATCCAGTTGCAAAGGGAGGTGTTGAGTTCCAGGGTCTGGACTTTGGGGCTAAGTTTGCAGTTCAGCAAATGATGTTTGGTGATGAACTGATGTCGGTGATTGATGTGGGTAGACTTGTGGATGTTGTCTGCATGGATTTTAGTAAGGCATTTGACGAGGTCCAACATAATAGTCTCATCCAGAAGATAGAGATGCCTATTACCCACAGAGACTTGGCCATTTGCATTTGGAACTGGCTTGCCCATAGAAGATGGAGTGTAGTAGTCGATGGGAGGTGCATTATTTTGGCTGAAGGTTGTGAGTAGTGGTGTCCACAAGGACCCATACTGAAACCTCTGCTGCTTATGAACATTATAAGCCACTTTGATGAAAAAGTAGTACATTTGCAGATGATACAAATAATGGTGGCATTACATAGCAGATTGCCAAAAGATATGGAGGATCTAGATTACTTGCAGATATGGCTGGAGAAATGGCCAATGGAGTTTAATCTGGACGGGTCTCAGGTGTTACACTTTGGGAGATCCTTAGTAAAATACACAGTTAATGGTAAAACTTAACAGTGTCAATATACAAAGGGACCTTGGAGTCTAAGTCCATAGCTCCCTTAAAGTGCCTGCACATGTTGAATGCATTGTGAAGCAGGTGTATGGCCTACTTGCCTTTATTAGTTAAGGCCTTGAGTTCAAGAGTCTGGAAGTTATATTTATAAAACTTTATAAAACTCTGGAATAAAATTCTGGACTATTGAATTGATTCCTGGTCACCCTGTTTCAGCAGGGATGTGGAGGATCTGGAGCAGGTGCCGAAGATGTTTTCCAGGATGCTACATAGATTAGAAAGCACGTGCTATGGGAAGCGGTTGGACAAACTGTAGGTTATTTTCTCTGGAGCAACAGAAGCAGAGGGGAGACCTGATGGAAACCGATAAAAGTACAGGGCATTGATGAATTAAACAGATGGTATCCTAATCTTAGAGTCAAAACATCTAATGCCAGAGGGCATGCACTTAAGGTGGGAAGGGATAAGTTCAAAGGAGATGTGTGGGGCATGCATTTTTTTTACACAGAGAGTGGTGAGTGCCTGGAACGTACTGCCAGGGATGGTATGAAGGCAAATATGTTAGAGGATTTAGAGGTTAGTAGATAATTACATAAATTGAGGAATGTGGACTTGTGTAGTTAGAAGGGATTAGTTTAGTAGGTTTTTAATTAGTAATTTAATTATCTAGACAAAACTATGAGGAAAAGTTGAGGAACCTAGGACGTTTCTCTTTGGAGTGAAGGAGGATGAGAGGCAACTTGACAGAGGCTTGTATGATGATAAGTGGCGTAGATAGAGTAGACAGCCAGAGACTTTTCTCAGAGTGGCAATGGAATACACACATCTAAGGTGCTTGGAGGAAATCCAAGGGGGGGGGTAGTTTTTTTTTACACAGTGTGGGAAATGCATGGAACACTCTGCCGGGTAGAGCAGAGCATTCCTCTGGTAGAGGCAGAAACATTAGAGACATTTAAGAGACTCTTAGATAGACATGTGGATGAAAGAAAAATGGAGGGCTATGTGGGAGGGGTGGGTTAGATCGATCTTGGAGCAGGTTAAAATGTTGCACAACATTGTGGGCTGAAGGGCCTGTACTGTGCTGTAATGTTCTATGTGATGCACCATCAATAACTCTCGGAGACGTGAGTTAAGGTAGGCTTTTATTGGCTGGAAGAAAGCACAAGCAGCAAGCGACCACCACACAACATCCTGGAGACTGAGGGAGGAGCAGTGCCTCCAATCGCCTTTATACAGGGGTCTGTGGGAGGAGCCACAGGAGCAGTCAGCGGGGGGGGGGGGGGGGCGTGTCCAGACAGGTATATGTAGTTCACCACACTATGCTCTATTTTCTAAGTTCTAAAACATTGTGGGCTGAAGAGCGTTTTTCTCTGCTATTCTTTAACCTTGAGGTACTTGTACCTCCTGGCTGATGGCAGCTTTCAGAAGACAGCATGTCCTGGGCTGTGGAGTCCCAGATGCTGAATGTCTTCATCTCTTGCAGATGTCTGTGCAATTCTCTGCCCAATGAAGCAGTGGAAGCTACCCAATAAATATGTTTAAGACAAGGTTGGATAGATTTTTGCATAATAGGGGAATGAAGGGTTATGGGGCAAAGGCAGGTTAGTGGAGATGAGTTCATGGTCAGATCAGCCATGATCTTATTGAATGGTGGAGCAGGCTCGACAGGCCAGATGGCCTACTCCTGCTCCTATTCCTTATGTTCTTATGTCCATTGTGGTGGGGAGACTTGCACCAGCAATGGGAATGACTGAGTCCACCACAGCAAGGCATGAAACATGAACTACCAGGAAACAGGTCACAATGAACAAGGAACAGAACACACTATGGTCTCTTCAGCCCATGATGTTGTGTGTCATCTGTTTGTTATGTGTGGTGTCGTATGATGTGGGTGATCGTGGTCTTTCCATGATTGTTCTTGGCAAATTTTTCTTCAGTAGTGACTTGCCATTGGCTTCTTTTGAGCAGTGTCTTTGCAAAACAGGTGACTCCAGCTATTATCGATACTCTTCAGAAATTGCCTGACATCAGTGGTCGCATAACCAGGACTTGTGATATGCACCAGCTGCTCATATGACCAATCACCACCTGCTCCTATGGCTTTACATGAGGTGGCTTGCAGGCTAGCGGAGGGAAGGAGCATCTTACAGTTCCTCCGGCTCAGGTTGTCATGGTGACCTATTTTAACCACTTTCAATCTAGCCCTTCCCTCCTACACAGCTCCAGTTTTCTTACATCCATCCATGTTCCTATCTAAGAGTCTCCTAAATATCCCTATTTTGTCAGCCTCTACCACCAAGCACTCACCACTCTCTATGTAAACACCTACCTCTGACAACTCCCTTAAAATTTCTTCCACTTACCCTAAAAGGACGTCCTCTGATATTGGTTATGACCACCTGGAAAAAGAAGCTGGCTGTCCACACTGTCCATGCCTCTTACTGTATAAACTTATACACCTCTATCAAGTTGCCTCTCATCCTCCTTTGCTCCAAAGACAAAAGCCCTGGCTCACTCAACCTTGCCTCATAAGAATTCTCTCTAATCCAGGCAGCCTCTTGGTAAATCTCCTCGGCACCCTCTCTAAAGCTTCCACGTCCTTCCTATAATGAGGCAGCCAGAACTAAACTTTGTACTCCCAGTGTGGTCTAACCAGTTTTATAGAGAGCTATGATATTGCTCCCTGGCTCTTGAACTTAATCCCCCAAATAATGAAGGCCAACTCACCATAGACCTTCTTAACCACCCCGTCAACTTTGAGGGATCTATGGACGTGGACCTCAAGATTGCTCTGTTCCTCCACACTGTTAAAAATCCTGCTATTATCCTTGTATTCCATTCTCAAGTTCAATCTTCCAAAGCATATTACCTTTCTGGAATGACCTCTAGCTGCCAGTTCTCTGCCCCAGCACTGAATAACAATGTCCTGTTGTAACATACTGTATGATAACCTTTTACACTATTCACAACACCACCAACCTTCCTGTCATCTGCAAAGTCACCCTTCCACTTCCTCATCCAAGACATTTATAAAAATAACGAAGAGTAGGAGTCCCAGAACAGATCCCTGTGCAACACTATTTGTCACTGAACTCCAGGCAGAAATACACTCCATCTCCTACCATGCTCTGCCTTCCTAGGACAATCCAACTCCTATACCACACCAAGAGTTTTCATGGATCACTTGCCTCATGACTTTCTGAATGGTTGCACAGGAAGGTTGGGTTTCTCAAGACATCTTGAGCAGGACATTAACTTCCAAACAAGAGGAATTTAAGGAATCTCACAGTTCCAGTGTCCCAGGTTCAATTCAAACTCAGATGTTCACTGTTCAGAATATGTTTATCCTTTTCCACGGTCACGGGCCTCCCTCAGGGTAGTTTGGTTTCCCCCAAAATGCAAAGGTATACAATCCGGGCAGATGGGGCTCATCAACCATGGATGGTAGCTCACTTAGGAGAGAGAAAACTCCAATTTCAAACCTCCGCTGCCTTGCAGCTATACCCGCTCACAGGAAAGGCTTTGGGAGTAAACCCTGAGGAAAAATCCAGAGTCAGAGTCCCGAAGATGGCTGACTGCTGTTCCCAGCACCAGCACGGCAACTCCTGCGATGCTGCTGGCACCAAACTGTGTCAACTTCTGTCGTTCCTTTGGACCTGTCACCAGCATGGAGAGAGGGGTCCCACTGCACTGGACCACAGATGGATCTCCATATCAACTCTGCCCTGGCTTGCACCCTGGAAGACTCTATCAGAGGCGCAGTACCCATGAACGACCACGACTGATGGAGGCCACACATGGTGTGCAGGTGGGTGGTAGAACCTGCCAAGGTTGAAGAGAAAATAGTGCAGGATTAGAATAAAGTGTCTGTTTGATGATCCGTACAGACTCACCGGGTAAAGGGCCCATTTCTCTGTTTATGTGGCTCTATGATTCTATGACATTTCTCTTGAGTCTTTCACCAGTCCAGGACATCCCAAAGTGAGTAAGTGCTTTCAGGTTCAGATTCTTTAGTCATGCATCCATCGAAAGATACAGTGAAACGTGTTGTTTGCGTTAACATGCAACCTAAGTCTGCAAGTGTCACCACACATTCTGGCGCCAACATAGCTTGCCCACAATGTTCAGCAGAAGGACAACATTTCATCTGTTGGGGCCATCTATTGTATTCAGAGTTACCGTTGGGGCCTCTTCTATATCGGTGAGACCTGACATAGACTATGGGGATTGCTTTGTCGAGCACCTCCGCTCCATCTCCAAAAGACAGGATTTCCTGGTGGCCATCCATTTTAATTCCATTCCCTATTCCCATTCTGACATGTTGGTATTCTATTCATATACACTCATATTCTACCACGATGAGCCACTCTCAGGTTGGAGGAGCAACTCCTCATATTCTGTCTGGGTAGCCTCCAACCTGACGGAATGAACATTGATTTCTCTAACTTCTGCTAATTTCTTCTCTCTACCCCTTCGCTCTTCTTCTATTCCCTATTCTGGTTCCTCTCTGAGCTGCCCATCAACACCCTCTGGTGCCCCTCCTCCTTCTCTTTCTTCCAGGGTCCATTTCCCTCCTATTAGATTCTTCAGCCCTTAGCTCTTCTGCTTCTCACTACAGACCCCACCATCCTTCCCATCCACTTACCTTCCCCTTCACCTGGCCTCACTTATCAGCTTCCAGCTTGTATTTCTTTTCCTCTTCAGTGAGTGGATGGGATGTTGACCATTAGTGTGGACTAGTGGGTGAAGGGGATGGTGACAATTGGTGTGGACTAGTGGATGGAGAGGATGTTGACCATTGGTTTGAACTAGTAGGTGGAGGGGATGGTGACCATTGGTTTGTATCAGTGGGTGGATGCGATGGTGACCATTGATTTGGACTAGTGGGTGGAGGGAATGGGATGGTGACTGTTGGATTGGAAATATTGGGTTGAGGGGATGGTGACCATTGGTTTGGAAATTGTTGATGGATGAGGTGCTGACATTTGGTTTGGACTAGTGGATGGAGAGGATGGTGACCATTGGTTTGTATCCGTTGGTTGATGGGATGGTGACCATTGGTTTGGACTAGTGGATAGATGGAATGGTAACAATTAGTTTGGACTAGTGGGTGGATGGGGTGCTGACCATTGGTTTGGACTAGTGGGTGGATGGGATGGTGACAATTGGTTTGGACCAGTGAGTGGAGGGAATGGTGACCATTGATTTGTATCAGTGGGTGGAGGGAATGGTGACCATTGGTTTAGACTAGTGGGTGGAGGGGATGGTGACTATTGGTTTGGACTAGTGGGTGGAGGGGATGGTGACACCATTGGTTTAGACTAGTGGGTGGAGGGGATGGTGACCATTGATTTTGACTAGTGGGTGGATGGGACGGTGACCATTGATTTGGACTAGTGGGTGGATGGGACGGTGACCATTGATTTGGACTAGTGGGTGGAGGGGATGGTTACCATTGGTTTGGACTAGTAGGTGGAGGGGATGGTGACCATTAGTTTGGACTAGTGGGTGGATGGGATGGTGACTATTGGTTTGGACTAGTGGGTGGAGGGAATGGTGACCATTGGTTTGTATCAGTGGGTGGAGGGGATGGTGACTATTGATTTGGACTAGTGGGTGGAGGGGATGGTGACCATTGGTTTGGAGTAGTGGGTGCATGGGATGGTGACTATTGGTTTGGACTAGTGGGTGGAGGGGATGGTGACCATTGATTTGGACTAGTGGGTGGATGGGATGGTGACCATTGATTTGGACTAGTGGGTGGATGGGATGGTGACCATTGATTTTGACTAGTGGGTGGATGGGACGGTGACCATTGATTTGGACTAGTGGGTGGAGGGGATGGTTACCATTGGTTTGGACTAGTAGGTGGAGGGGATGGTGACCATTAGTTTGGACTAGTGGGTGGATGGGATGGTGACTATTGGTTTGGACTAGTGGGTGGAGGGAATGGTGACCATTGGTTTGTATCAGTGGGTGGAGGGAATGGTGACCATTGGTTTGGACTAGTGGGTGGAGGGGATGGTGACTATTGATTTGGACTAGTGGGTGGAGGGGATGGTGACCATTGGTTTGGACTAGTGGGTGGAGGGGATGGTGACCATTGATTTGGACTAGTGGGTGGATGGAATGGTGACCATTGGTCTGGACTAGTGGGTGGATGGGATGGGATGGTGACTGTTGGATTGGAAATATTGGGCGGAGGCGATGGTGACCACTGGTATGCACTAAAGGAAGGATGGGATAGTGTCCATTACTGAGTTTGGGATGGTGTCAATTAGGTTAGTGGTTGTAATAATGGCTCCATGCCACTAACCGGCCGACTGGCGCTGTTTTCCAATAGCCTGCTCGAATTGGCTGATTGCGTGTCAGCCCCGCCTCCGGACTGCTGGGCGCCGCGAGGTTAAGGTGTCAATCATTGGGCAGGCGACTTCCGGTATTGGTTGGCAGGTTGTTAGGGGCGTTTCTAACCGGGGCCTAAATGCCGAGTGAAGGCGGCAACATGGAGGCTGCAGGGAGTGAGGACAACTTAGCTCAGAGATGAAGCACCTCGGCTGTGAAGTGAGTGTTTAGTCTTTAAACAGCTGTGAGTGCATTCAGTGTGCTCTTTTAATGCCAATGAGCGAAATTTTGGAATAAATCATTTTGTAAGATCGAGTTAACATTGTTTTTAACAATGTATCATTTTTATTTCTTAAAGCTGACAGTTTATGCCTTAACTTGTAATTAGGAGTCGGATAGGTGTTGTAAATTGGTGCCAAAGAATGGTGACCTCACGTACCATTTGGTGGCGGCTTATTAGATTGGTAAATAGGGTTATTCCTGTCACATGTACTGAGACAGTGAAAAACTTTGTTTTACATGTAATCTGTACAGATCATTCTATTACATCAGTCCAGAGGTAGTATAAGGGAAAATAATAACAGTGCAGTATAAAGTATTACAGCTACAGAGAAAGTGCAGGCAGACTGTACAGTCCAAGGTTATAGCGAGTTAGATTGTGAGGCCAAGAGTCCATCTTTCATAGTCCCGTAACAGTGGGATAGATGCTGTCCTTGAGCTTGGTGGTACATGCCTTTGGGCTTTTGTATCTACTGTCCAGTGGGGGGGGGGGTGCTTGCGGTAGGGTGAAAGAGAATGTAAGGGGTGGGGGGAGTTTTTGATTATTGTTTGCTTTACAAATGTGCATCCAAAATGGTGCATGCCAGCCTTCAGATTTGAGGATGTGAATGCTAATGTGTTAGGTGCCTCCTTGTCACCAGGGTCTTGCATTCTGAGTATTTTAGCCTGATGGTGAGTTAAATGACATTGGATATTATTTTTCTTCCTATTTGTATTGGCTTGAAGCAAGTGAAATAATTGTGGCTCTGCAAACTAGTTTCATATTTGCTTCAACAGTTATCTGTACAGAGCTGTCAGTTTCCTTTTTTTTGAAATGATAGTTTATTCTGTAGCTGTATGACTGTGACAGGTGTTTGTGAAGTTTCATGCCACTCGTTTTTTTTTAGGCTGTGTTTTTTTGAGAATCTTTTGCTTTGCCAGCATAATCATAAACAGGAAGTGAGCATCGCAAACTTCAGCTTGGCTCATGAAAACAAGGCTAAGCTCACTGCATTGTGAGGGAAATAGTTGAATCATTTTGAATGTGTTGATGAGAGCTTAAATTTTTAAGCTTCTATATTTTGCTAACAAAAGTATAGGAGGGAGATTTAAAAATTCTGGCTGAATGGTGTCACACGAAGAACCATTTACCCAATGTCAGCAAGACCAAAGGGTCCTCTTCAAGGGATCAGAGGTGGAGAGGGTCAGTAACTTTAAACTCCTTGGCATTATGATTTCAGTGGATTTGCCCTGGGTCAAGCACATAAGTGCCTTACAGCATCACCTCTAATTTCTTAGAAGTTTGGGCAGATCCGTTATGTCATTTAAAACTTTAACAAAAATTCAATAGATGCACAGGGGAAAGTAAATGTGACTTCTTAGATGTAGTTAGTCTGAATGAAGTTGTTGATTTAACTGGTTGCAGATCTTGATTTGCACAATGCTTTGTTACCACATTCATTCATATAGTTGTGATTATGTTGTTTATCTTTAGGCAATTTCTTGGGGTAGAGGATGACTTGATTTTGCTGCAGTTCCGTGGGTTCTGAAGTGGCAAATGAGTCCAGTGTGGGATCCAGAGACACTATTGGGTGGAGTTTGATGGGACGTTTGCAGCAGATTGTTCTGTACTCTCTCCCCTGTTTATGATTTACCTCGATGTGGAAAGACCTGAAATGTTCAGTGCCTACCCATTTTGTCTTTACCATCTTCAGCTGTTATTTTGGGCTATGGCTTTCATAATTTGAGGATGTTGTTCTTTTTCCAAGAGTGGTTTGAGGATATCCTTGGTGTTTTCTCAGTTCTTTTGGGAATGGTGTGCCATGGTGGAACTTCAGCTTTGGGAGTTTGTCAGGTGCAGGGGTGGTTGCCCTCCAGAGCTGGTTGATTGTGACCTGAACATTTTTGTTTGTCTTGGAGATGGTGTTTTACCAATCTTGCCAATGTATTTGGAGAAATTCTCAGAAAAGGTGGCACTTTTCCCCGGTGCTTCGAGGTGGTTGCTTATGTCTCTGATGTATACAGAATAGTGGGGATTGTTGCTCTGGGTAGACCCTGAAGTCTTGATTGCAAAGGGAATGGTAGTAGATTTGAACAGAATTCACTGCTGTTGCCTGGTGGTGGGCCCGAGATGAGCACAATATAGATTATTATGCATAATCTCACGACCCACTGCTCAGCAAGGGCAGAGTTTACTGATCAGGGAATATCAGTTGCACATCATGGATCTTGATTTTTGGACAGTAGAATTGTCTGACAGCAAATTTATGAAGAATCTTCTGAATTTCGGTTGTTTAGTGTAATGCCCGTTCCTTTGTATGATAATGTGAAGAAATCAATAGATAATACAAAATAAATTTATTATCAAACTACGTGTACATCCCCGTATACTACTCTGAGATTCATTTTCTTGCAGGCATTTCAAAGTTCAAAGTAAGTTTATTATCAAAGTACATTACGTCAAAATGTACAGCCCTCAGTTTCGTTTTCATGTGGGCCTACTCAAAAGGTGGACAACCAGTCTGCAAAAGAGAACAAATAAATCAATAATACATGTCAAACATAAGATGAAGAGTCCTTGAAAGGGAGACATTAGGTTGTGGAAACAGTTCAGTGATGGGGTGAGTGAAGTTATGAAGTTATTCCCTCTGGTTTGTCACTGTAGAACAGTAGAATCTACACTCAAAGACTGATCAACACTAATATGCAAAAGAAGACATTGAGTGCAAATACAAAAAAAAGTAAATAATACTGAACGTGAATTGTCGAGTCCTTGAAAATGAGGCCATGAATCCATAGGTTGTGGAATGAATTCAGAGCTGAGGTGAGTGAAGTTATCCACGCTGGTTCAGGAGCCTGACGGTTGAATGGTAATAACTGTTCCTGAACCTGCGAGAAGAGAGGATGGCCAGGATGTGGGATTCCTTGATACTGGATGCTGCTCTCTTGCAGCACTGCTCCTTGTAGATATGCTCAATGGTGAGTAGGGGTTTTCCTGTGATGGACTGGGCTGTATCCACCACTTTTTATAGGCTTTGCTGTTCTTGAGCATAAGTGTTTACTGACCACACTGTAAGCACATTGACTGTGGTGTCTCTACAACACCTTTTTTGATAACCTGTAGATATGAAAGGTACAGAGTTGTCTTTGGGCAAAGTTTGATTTCATCATTGAGGTGTAATATAGTGCCTTTATATAGCCCTACCTTAATACTCTGCTCATGGACAATTCTTGAGCTGAAATATGTTAAAGTACATATAGCTTGTCACTTAGAGCAGACAGCCATGATTGGCAGCTCATCTAGAAAGAAAACTCTGTTCTCAAATCTCTGCTGCCTTGAGGCTATACCCACTCACGGGGAGTGCTTCGGGAGTAAACCCCAAGCTGGAGTCCCTAAGTCCCTACATTGAGTTCAATGCTGACTGGCAAGTCCTGTGATGCCACTGATGCCAAACTGTATCAGTCTCTACCGTTACTTTGGATTCATTAGTTGCATGGAGAGGGGGAACCTGCTGCAAGTGCAACAGCTTACTCTTTGGATCGTATTGTCTGGTTTGTGTACAGGTTTGCGTATTGACTGTGGGTGCTGCGCCAACAACGTAGACAGTTAGGTCGCAACATCCATGATCAACTCCAACCAATGGAGGCTGAAAATATATAGCATGTATTATGTGTAACCTGTGTATTTAAATTGGGTGAAATTCAGCCTGCAGTGGCTGAAAGTGGAAGTGTTCCATTATCTATCAGTTAACCCCTATAGCTCAGCATGGACAAAAATAAGCAAGTTGTTTAGGGAGAGTTGGTATGATTTTTATATTGGTACTAAACAAAGTTCAAAATAAATTTATTATCAAAGTATATGTGTGTATATACGATACAGATTCATTTTTCTTACCGCATTCTCAGTAAATACAAAGCATCGCAATAGAATCAATCAAAGACCACACATAAGGACAAGCAACCAATGTGTAAAGACGGCAAACTGTACAATACAAAATAATAAATAAGCAATAAATATTGAGAACATGAGTTCCAGACTTCTTAAAAGTGAGTACATGGATTGTGGGAGAAGTTCAGTGTTGGGATGAGTGAAGCTGAATTTTTATGTATTCAGGTCATTTTATAACCAGCACCTAATTGAAATTGCCTTGTCTTTTTTTTCAAGTTTTAATATTGTAGATAATTAAAGTGTTTCATAATTGGACAAAAATTAAGAGTTGCGTACAATGTCTTATTTAGTAACATATTTCTGGCCCAAAAGCATTTCAATTTTAATGCACAGCTGGAATTTCAGCTTTATTAGATTTATAACTCCATGGTTTAGTATCCTAAAGCAAGCCCCTTGAAACATGATTACAAGACTCTAACTAGGAGTATCCAGCTGCAGGGAATATCTGTATATTCATGTATTGCATTTTACGACTGTGAATTAATTTAAGTCTAATGGTCCTTTGAATTTTTTTCATACTCACCAAATTGAAATAAAAATGAGATATTTTACACGTTGGGTCACAATAATACCCAAGAAGTCCCAGTGCATGCTGTATTCTTAAAACATAAAGAATGAAGTGACCAGAGAATTAAAAACTATTGAGTTCCTGCAGAGGCTTGGTTTTCTGATGAAGAGTAAAGCTCCCTCTAGTGTATCTTAAGAGTTCTCACATGTCAGTACAGTGGATTCCAATTAATTGAATTTTGGCCCAATTAATTGGCCGCCCCAATTAACCGAAGTTTCATGGAAATAGTTAAAAGGAATAAAAAAGACATACTTCTTTATTCAGTTAAATGGTAATTTGTATTTAAATGAAATGCAGAATAAATTAGAACACTACCAATGTTACTACAGTACTGTACTATAAAACTGTGTATTAGACCAGTGATTCTCAACCGTGTTTTGGCCACGGCCCCTTTAGGAGCTCTTCTCAGTTTCCAGTGCCCCCCTTTAAAACAGGAATACAACACGAGCAGATAGACAGAAAATCATTTATTATTGAACACCAAGAAAACTTGAACATTCCGACATACTGGACAAAACTTTTTAAAAAAAAAGACTCTATGAAATTAAACATACAGTTTAATGCGATCCTTGAGCTTGGTGCTTTTCTGCAAGTTTTATGGCATTGGGCTCCAAATTAGACAATGACAGTCGGAAGTCACCTCTTGTTGCGATATCAATTCGGTTCCTGGATTTTGTCAAGGAAGCTACCTTGTAGAATCTGCTCTCAACCAAATACGTTGAGGGAAAGGCAATAAACAATCTTTGGGCTTTTTCCCCACAGTGTTACCAGGTGCACCAAATTCAAACGGTGTGTTGGAAAGATGTTATAAATAGGAGGGAAACTATTGACTCCAATGAAGGTTGCTGCTTGGGTATTTCATCGGTTCAGTTACCAGGGCCCCCACAAACATTTGGGGCTCCCCTTCTCACAGTTTTCAGACGGTGGCTCCCTTCAAATGTGCCAGGGCCCTCGTAGAGAATGGCTGTATTAGACACTAATAGTTATTGATAGAGGAATTAACTCAGTGTCCGCTGATGTGTTCTTTTGACTGTAAGTGAATAAAATCAGTGCAGGCACCTAACATAGACAGCGGACTGCCTTCAAACAATGCTTTTGATGATTGCACCCTCCAAATCTTCATTTTAATGCAACATTCAAGATGATTGTTGATACCTTCAAGTTCATTTTTTAAAAACTTGTTGAAGTAGTGAAATAATTTTATTTTCACTCCTGGCTGTTTCTGGCATCTCCAAGCCTGAATGCTTGAAACTGCAATGAACAAAACAGTTCTGAATTTTCTTACTGTTTATTACTTACCAACTATCAGTGACAAAAATCACTGCTTTTTGAACACAAACACGCGATTTAAAAACGATTTGCTCTAAGCACAGTGTAGTGTCTGACGGCTACATGACATTCGTGCAGTTAGAAACTGTTCGACAACGGTCTTCTGTTCCAATGAAGTGGCACAGTATCCCAAATAAACGAAGGGAATCCTGGCTATTTTCTCGATAGTTTTCCAAATAAGATGCTTTCCTAATTAACCAATGACCCAATTAACTGGAATCCGCTGTATAAGTGATCGAGTAAAGCTTCTCCTAGACTATCCCAGGAAACATTCCAGACAGGTACAGCATGAACTAAATGTTATCTGGAGCCTTACTATACTGTCCCCAACACTCCCAGAGCTGTAACAATTGGTTATTGTTTTATCTTGATTTTCCTCAATGCCCTGTTGCAATGAATTAATATGTATGGATGGTATGCAAAGCAAGTTTTGCACTGTATTTTGGTAACTACCAATGACATTTACATTATAAAATATCAAAACTGTTTTCTGCACTATGTTTTCTGCTTTTTAGATTTCTAGCATCTTCCTCTTTTACATAATACCACCATTTAAAAAAAATTCCCTTTTTTTTCCCCTCTCCCACCAATCCAAAATTTGATATCATTCCATTTCTATTTGCATTTTGTGTTATATGTGTTTCTGGTTACTCCTTTTTTTTTGTGTGATTTTTGGTCGCGGTGGACTGGCTCTACGGGTGCAGTCAATGAGCAGCACAGTGTAAAATTGAACTGAACTGAACATTCCTAGAGCAAACACGAGGAAATCTGCAAATGTTGGAAATTCAAACAACACACACAAAATGCTGGTGGAACACAGCAGGCCAGGCAGCATCTATAAGGAGAAGCGCTGTTGACATCTCGGCCCAAAACGTCGACAGTGCTTCTCCTTATAGATGCTGCCTGGCCTGCTGTGTTCCACCAGCATTTTGTGAACATTTCTAGGCTGTTTCAAGGGCTCTGCAGTTTGATGTTTAATACTCTGTGTTATTTGCATGTTTTTTTGCCATTTGTGAGATTTGTCGTGGCTGTCTTCAGGAAGATAAATCTCAGAGTCGTATACTGTATACGTACTTTCAATCTTTGGATTGCCACATTGTCTTTCTACATTACTGTTAATCAGTATTGAACACTGTAATCAAATGGACAGTCTTTGCTTTCCTTAAGCGGTATAATTTATTTTTAAGAAGACCTTGCAGTGAAAGACAACATAACTAGAAAAAACTGTCTCAACCCTGAATGTGGCACATATTTTGTAATCCTTAATGTAAAGAAAGCTGCCCCAAGATTTACAGTAGCAAGACAATAAACCAATATTGATGTCCTAATACAAATTGCATGCATTTGTTTTCATTAACCTCTCAATGTCTGTCGTTTGCTGTACTTGCAGAATTAATATATATTAAACTTCTGATCACAAACAAGAAAATGTGCAGATTCTGGAAATCCAAGGAATGTACACAAAATGATGGAGGAACTCAACAGGCCAGGCAGCATCTATGGAAAAGAGTACAGTTGATATTTCGGGCAGAGGCTCTTCAGCAGGACTCATCCTTTTTTTTTCCTCCAGTCCTGCTGAAGGGTCTTGGCCTTGAACATCAACTATTCTTTCCTCCGGCATTTTGTGCAAGTACCAAACTTTTGTTCCTGTTATCACCTCAGTAATGAAAGGAAGATTCAGTAAGAAAACCATGGTATTCCACTGTATTAAGGACCATGACCTTGGTTTATCAAAGAAAGAGGGAGAAGAAAATAACCTGCACTTGAAAGTTGCATACAGCTTCACAACTCTGATATTTTGGAGTAAGGAGAATAAAGTTTAATCTATGTAACTGCTGTTCCTTCATTTTCAAATTCCAATGTCTGTTGGGGCAGGGGCCCAGAGAAGAGGAGAAAGCAATACATTACAGAAACTGACCCTTTGGCACAACTTGCAATTGTGCTCACGCGGCTAGTCCCGTTTGTCCTTGTTGGGGATTCATAAAATATATTAGTTTAATATATTTTTAAAAATCTATTTAAACTAATGAAATACTTTTAGCATCATATCCAAAGCAGAAGGTGACAATTTCAAGTGTCAGAGATATAAGCACAACATTCAGCAGATACTTCCAGAAGAATGAGATCATTTCACACTAGCATACGTGCCACTTTTCAAAAGCAGCAGAGACTGCAGATGCTGGAATCTGGAGCAAAAAAATAGACAAACTATTGGGGGAACTCAATGGGTCAGGCAGCACCTTTGGAGGCAGGGGATATTAAATATTTCATGTTCAGATCCTGCATCAGGTGCTGAGTTTTGCCTCCACAAATGCTGCTTAACCTGACAAAGTCCTGAGTACATTAGGCCAAAGTTCTCATCAGAGGAAGTCAAATGACCAGGAGGCAATGTTTTGAAGAGGGGCAGAAGTGTCCTCCCTGATGTTTTGGAGCCAGCATGGATAACTTCATTTATCTCAATACTGAACTGATTTTACAACTCAGGTTCTCAGCTTTTAAAATTTATTGATGTACTAGACAACGGGGTGACCCGTTGGGGCACCGTTTGAGAGAAAGGTAGTGCAGTCTGATGTGACCAGAATGAACATTAAATTTTCCTGAATGCTATTGGTATTGCTTTGCTTTAGAAATTGAAGAAGAAAAACCAGTTTATTAAAGAAGAAAGGCATCATATAGGCAAATATAGGTCCTCCTTGTTTAACAAAGGGCACTTCTGATGGCAAAATTTCTGGTTGATCTGCCACCCTTGTGCCTCTCTTCATCTCTGCTGTTTGTTCTTTGTCTCTGATCTTGGAGACGTGCATTTCTCAACTCCTTTGTCTCTTCCGCTCTCCTCCTCCTGTGCCTGCTGTTGTTATTCCGAAGATGTGCATGCCTCTCCTCCTCTGTCTCTTCTTCTCTCATCTCTTTTGTCCTGATTCTTTGATCCTGGAGTCGTGCGGCCTTGGCCTCATCCGATTCTTGTTCTCTCCCTCTCCTTGTTGCTTCCCGACAATGTTTGGCATCGCCTCTTGACCATAGTGTCCCCCTTCTCTTTCCACGCGGCATAATTTGGCTGACCATATTTTTTTTACCCTAATGCTGGATAGAAGATACGAAGCAGTAACACCAAAGGAAGCTGATTATTCTTGATGACGTGGTTGCCGCTCTCCTGAATGGATGTGATATAGTCACCGCTGTCCTTTGACTGCAGCAAAGGGTTTTATGGGTGTCTCGAAGTACGTCATTACAGGTTACAGGATGTTATATAACCATATAACAATCACAGCACGGAAACAGGCCATTCCGGCCCTCCTAGTCCGTGCCGAACTCTTAATCTCACCTAGTCCCACCTACCCGCACTCAGCCCATAACCCTCCACTCCTTTCCTGTCCATATACCTATCCAATTTTACCTTAAATGACACAACTGAACTGGCCTCTACTACTTCTACAGGAAGCTCATTCCACACAGCTATCACTCTCTGAGTAAAGAAATACCCCCTCGTGTTTCCCTTAAACTTTTGCCCCCTAACTCTCAAATCATGTCCTCTCGTTTGAATCTCCCCTACTCTCAATGGAAACAGCCTATTCACGTCAACTCTATCTATCCCTCTCAACATTTTAAATACCTCGATCAAATCCCCCCTCAACCTTCTACGCTCCAATGAATAGAGACCTAACTTGTTCAACCTTTCTCTGTAACTTAAGTGCTGAAACCCAGGTAACATCCTAGTAAATCGTCTCTGCACTCTCTCTAATTTATTGATATCTTTCCTATAATTCGATGACCAGAACTGTACACAATATTCCAAATTTGGCCTTACCAATGCCTTGTACAATTTTAACATTACATCCCAACTTCTGTACTCAATGCTCTGATTTATAAAGGCCAGCGTTCCAAAAGCCTTCTTCACCACCCTATCTACATGAGACTCCACCTTCAGGGAACTATGCACTGTTATTCTTAGATCTCTCTGTTCCACTGCATTCCTCAATGCCCTACCATTTACCCTGTATGTTCTATTTGGATTATTCCTGCCAAAATGTAGAACCTCACACTTCTCAGCATTAAACTCCATCTGCCAACGTTCAGCCCATTCTTCTAACTGGCATAAATCTCCCTGCAAGCTTTGAAAACCCACCTCGTTATCCACAACACCTCCTACCTTAGTATCATCTGCATACTTACTAATCCAATTTACCACCCCATCATCCAGATCATTTATGTATATTACAAACAACATTGGGCCCAAAACAGATCCCTGAGGCACCCCGCTAGTCACCGGCCTCCATCCCGATAAACAATTATCCACCACTACTCTCTGGCATCTCCCATCTAGCCACTGTTGAATCCATTTTATTACTCCAGCATTGATACCTAATGACTGAACCTTCTTAACTAACCTTCCATGTGGAACTTTGTCAAAGGCCTTGCTGAAGTCCATATAGACTATATCCACTGCCTTACCCTCGTCAACATTGCTCGTAACTTCTTCAAAAAATTCAATAAGGTTTGTCAAACGTGACCTTCCACGCACAAATCCATGCTGGCTACTCCTAATCAGATCCTGTCTATCCAGATAATTATAAATACTATCTCTAAGAATACTTTCCATTAATTTACCCTCCACTGATGTCAAACTGACAGGTCTATAATTGCCAGGCTTACTTTATGTCATGCTTAAATTTAGAGAAGATCCGATGTTCAGTTTTTGAATCTAGTCAAGACTTTTATGCATTATGGGGACCATTTTTGAGTTATTTTCAAAACTTTTGATTTGTTGTGAAAGTACAGATGGTGGCTAATATATTTTATTATATGATAAGGGTTTTCCTCCCTTTTTCTTGCTTTTCCTTACAGCTCTGACTTTGGTAGTGGGTTTAGATTGTTTCTGTATAACAAAATTATTATATTTTAATATTATAATTTGATTTTAATTTTTATGAATACAGGGTTTTGTGATTGTAACTGTATTTTTAGTACAATGTATTTGGTACTTTTTTTGACTTATAATACATGACTTGTATTCTGTATTCCTTTATAACCATACAACAATTACAGCACGGAAGCAGGCCATCTCAGCCCTTCTTGTCCGTGCCGAACGCTTACTCTCACCTAGTCATCAGTTAATAACTAATCGGGGTGATTGATAAGTTCATGACCTAAGGAAGAAGGAGATGAGTTATTAACTTCAAACTTTTTGCATAATCACTCAAAGAGTTGAACTGCATGTGCATGCAACGAGAGCTGTATAACTCATCTCCTTCTACCTTAGGCCACAAGCTTATCAATCACCCCTCGTAAGATACAGATACATTTAAGGGGACCATTATATGTATTTGTTAGAACATTAAGGCACATTGTAAAGATGTAAAGTGCCAATCCAACCAATAAAATATCTAAAACTATTAAACATGGCATTTTGACATAAAGAAACTGCAATTACCCAGGCTTCTGAAATTTTTGTGTACTTTTTGAGTATTTTCTATTCAAAACTTTCTGATTCCACAAAGTATTTTTAAGATGCACTACCAGATTCCAACAATTTTTAATTCTTCAAACTGACAACAGAGGTTCTCTTTAAACTCTCAATGTTCTAAATGTAAAGATCAGAACTGCAAGAAAACTGTTTAATCTAAACATAGTAATGAGCCAACTGCTGATCAGAGATCCCACCATCACCAGTTATAGTTGGGAATATGGAAGGCAAATCTGTGGCCAAGCACCTCAACTCTATCTGCAAAAAGCTGAATTTCCCAGTGGCCAACCATTTCAATTCCTATCCCCATTCCTATTCTGACATGTTGGTTGATAGCATCCTCTTTTGCCACTATGAAGCCACTCTCAGGTTGGAGGAGCAACATCTCATATTCCATCTAGGTAGCCTCCAACCTGATGGCGTGTACATTGATTCTCCATTTGCAGTAGAATTTTCTTCTCCCATTACCCTCGTCTTCATTTCCCCACTTGGACCTCTAACTTCTTCTCCTCACCTGCCTATCACCTCCCTCTAGTGCCTCCTTCCTTTTCTTCCATGATCCACTCTCCTCTCCTATCAGATTCCTTCTTCTCCAGCCCTTTGCCTTTTCCACTTATCACCTCCCAGCTTCTTACTTCATTCCCCCTCCCCCACTTACCTGGCTTCACTCATTACCTTCTAGCTTGTCCTACTTCCCCTCTCCTCATCTTTCTTATTCTAGCATCTTCCTGCTTTCCTTCCAGTACTGATGAAGGGTCTCAGCCCGAAACATCAACTGTTTATTCATTTCCACAGATGCTGCTTGACCTGCTGAGTTCCTCCAGCATTTTGTGTGTGTTGCTCTGGATTTCCAGCATCTACAGGATCTCTTGTCTGGTTACTGCAGCAGCTGGTTCTCTGCAAGTGCCATAATGAAGACTGGGTCTGAGTGAACCCTATACCAACATCCTAGTTTGTGGAAGATTAAATCAACATAATGCATGTATTTGCTCATTTTACCCAAAAGTTAGCAATGGCTCCCTTTATATCTGTAAGGAGTTTGTACTGTATATCTTCCCCATGGAATTCATGGGTTTTCTCCGGGTGTGCTGGTTTCCTCCCACGGTATGGATTAGTAGGTTAATTGGTCTTTGTAAATTGACCCATGATTAAGCTAGGGTTAAAATTGGGAGATGATGGGCTGCACAGCTTAAAGGGCCAGGAGGGCCTGTTCCACACTGTTTCTCAATAAATGGGTTCTTCAGAATGTGACAGTGGTGATCAGGGGACAGATTAATAAATACGCTGCAATGGAGTGTGTTATTCGTAAACATTTGAAGGGGTTATCACAGAGGCACTCTCTGCCACTCCAGGTACATCATTTGGGTTGAGCATCCCAAGTAAAATTTATCTACATAGCAGTCCCTTTCACAAAATGCCGGTGGAACGCAGCAGGCCAAGCAGCATCTATAGGAAGAAGTACAGTTGACATTTCGGGCCGAGACCCTTCGTCAGGACTAACTGAAAGAAAAGATAGTAAGAGATATGGGAAGGGGAGGGGAATCCGAAATGATAGGAGAAGACTGGAGGGGGAGGGATGAAGCCAAGAGCAGGAAAGTTGATTGGCAAATGGCAAAGCTGGAGAAGGGAAAGGATCATGGGATGGGAGGCCTAGGGAGAAAGAAAGGGGGAGGGGAACACCAGAGGGAGATGGAGAACAGGCAAGGAGTGATTGTGAGAGGGGCAGAGAGAAGTAAAAAAAAGGGAGGGGAATAATAAATAAATAAAACGATGGGGTAAGAAGGGGAGGAAGGGCATTAACAGAAGTTAGATGATTTCTCTAACTTCTGTTAATGCCCCTCCTCCCCTTCTTACCCCATCCCCTATTTATTATCCCCTTTTTTCTCTCTCTCTCTGCCCCTGTCACAATCACTGCTTGCCTGTTCTCCTTCTCCCTCTGGTGCTCCCCTCCCCCTTTCTTTCTCCCTAGGCCTCCCGTCTTGTGATCCTCTCCCTTCTCCAACTATGTATCCCTTTTGCCAATCAACTTCCTACTCTTAGCTTTATCCCTCCCCCTCCTGTCTTCTCGTATCATTTCGGATTCCCCCCCCCCCCACCCACTTTCATATCTCTTACTATCTTTTCTTTCAGTTAGTCCTGATGAAGGATCTCAGCCCGAAATGTTGACTGTACTTCTCCTTATAGATGCTGCCTGACCTGCTGTGTTCCACCAGCATTTTGTGTGGGTTGCTTGAATTTCCAGCATCTGCAGATTTCCTCGCGTTTGAGTCCCTTTCTATGACAGTTGTGCTTTTGAAGCCTAATTGAAGTCAGTATTGAATAGAGCAGCCAGAACTCTACATCACAGTTCCAATGACCTGCGTTCCATCCTGATTTTCAGTGTGGAGTTTGCATGTTCTCCCCATGAATGTGATCTTTCTTTACACATCCTGAAGATGTGGGTTAATAGGTTAATTGGTCATTAAATTGCCCCCATTGTTAGGTGAATGGAAGAATCTTGGGAAGACTAAAGTAGGATTAATGTAAATGGCTGCTTGATAGTTTGGTATACGTGATGGTTTGTGAGGGTCTGTTTTTCTGTTGCAGTCCTCTGCCCTACTCTAGGGAACATGATGTTAGTCTTAGATTATCTAGGAACGCTTGCACTGTAAAAATTGTTAGTGTTAAAGTCTTGTTATAGTTTTATGTTAAGCAGCTGCCATATTTTAGCTGGGTCATCATCTGCAGCTTATGGTATTGTGTTACACATGTCACAGTAAAAACAGTCCCCGCATGGAATCTCTCTCAGGATCACTGTGAGTACTTGAAACTGACGTGCTTACTAGATCAGTCAACTGTCCCTAGAATTTGAGTAAAGTTTTGCAGAATTTATAAATAAAAATGTCAGATTCCAACACTAAAATTGCTAATCAATAGATTTTCTGCTGAGCTTTTGACAGTACAGCAGTGCCACTTTGTTTAATCCACTTGTAGGTCAGACTTAGTTTAAAGTAGTTTAAAGAGAAAGCCTACAGTGGTCTTCAGCTGCTTATTTATTCTACTCTGGTTGTTTAATCAAGAGGAAACACAAATAAGTCCTTTTGAAGGGCAGTAAGTTTGTTTGATGTCTTGAAAGACTTTTTAACAATCAACCATGGGCCACGGTATTTGAGTGTCCTCCCAGCAATGACATTCAAAGCGGTGTGCGGCTCGGTAATGTGTCTCATTAACTAGGAATGGGTTATCTGCAGTCATCAGAGTAGATAAAAAATAGAACTGATATTTGCGAGGAAAGACAGAATAGCCTTCTGAGTGACCTTTTCTATTGTAGGAAATATTACAAACAAGTGTGAACTGTAATATAGTGGAGCCTCATTATTTGAGATCTTAGTTGAGACATCAGTAGAACTTATTTTAAAGTGGAGAAATGGGGTTCGTGTAATAGGTCGGGTGTCACTGAGTGTTTTACAATGTACATTGGAACAACTGTGTGCAGGAATTATATTTGGATTATTATTCTATTGCTGCTGTGTATTTCAAAGGATAATAATGTATTTCAGTTATGTTTTGCACATTTTCATTTACAGTAACTGATATAGTATCTTGCATTTTCGTTTTCCTGACTGAGTTCAGGAAATAACATGCTGTTTATTTATCTCCCTGTAATTTATTGAAGTGCTAAAACTGCATTCCATATTGCTTGTAATGTTTAAATTTTCTATTTCTGGATTTTTTTTTCCACAGACTTGCTGACAAACAGTACCTTTGTATAATCATATAAAGTGAAATATGCATTTTTAAAAAGCTACAATATTGGAAATATAATATAGATTGATTTCAGCTGTGAACTTAAGTATCTAGAAAGAAACCCACATAGGGTCATGTTTATGGAAAATACATTAGAGATTTCTGCTGGTATGTTTGGTCTAAATTGGGGAAAAATGTTAATAGTGTTCTAGGTAGTTTGATTATTAATTTGATGCTATTCCATCTTGAGAAAAGCTTTTAAAATTATGAAGATTTTAATGAGAAATACAGAAAAGAACGACTCTTTTTGTGGGGAAGAGCATATCTAGAGACCATCAGCTTTAGATGGTCACCAAGAAATCGAACAGGAAGTTTGTAAGAAACTCATTTACCAAGTAAGTGGTGAGAATTTGGAATATTTTCCTGCAGGAAGTGATTGGAAAATAGTATCAATGCATTTAGGACAGTAGAGGGGATAAAGCTGATAGAATTAGGTAATGTAAGATGGACATTAAAAAATCCAGCAGATTTTCTTGAGATTCTGGCTAATTATTAATTATATTTTTGTGCAGTGAGAATGAACTTTGCTCTTCATTGTCATCATGTTCTGACTTTAGGGTTCTTGGTAATAGAAATGGGTCGGTATTTCTTATGCAGGCAACTTGGTAAAAATGAAATTCATGTGATGCTTCCATTTGAAATCTGAAACTATGATGGATCTGTTAAATCGGGTGGCTATTAAGTTGGTCCCAGAAGGCTCTGTACAATAATTAATTAAAAGAAAATGGCAAACAAAGTTCAAAAGGATATCTGTCCCGCTCTTTTCCTTCGCTACATTGACGACTGCATTGGCGCTGCCTCCTGCACGCATGCTGAGCTCGTTGACTTCATTAACTTTACCTCCAACTTTCACCCTGCCCTCAAATTTACCTGGTCCATTTCCGACACCTCACTCCCCTTTCTTGATCTTTCTGTCTCCACCTCTGGAGACGGCTTATCTACTGATATCTACTATAAGCCTACAGACTCTCACAGCTACCTGGACTATTCCTCTTCCCACCCCGTCTCTTGCAAAAATGCTATTCCCTTCTCGCAATTCCTCCGTCTCCACCGCATCTGCTCTCAGGATGAGGCTTTTCATTCCAGGACGAAGGAGATGTCTTTCTTTTTTTAAACAAAGGGGCTTCCCTTCTTCCACCATCAACTCTGCTCTCAAATGCATCTCTCCCATTTCCCGCACATCTGCCCTCATCCCATCCGCCCGCCACCCCACTCGGGATAGGGTTCCCCTTGTCCTCACCTACCACCCCACCAGCCTCCGGGTCCAATGTATAATTCTCCGTAACTTCTGCCACCTCCAACGGGATCCCACTACCAAGCACATCTTTCCCTCCCCCCTCTTTCTGCAGGGATCGCTCCCTACACGACTCCCTTGTCCATTCGTCCCCCCCATCCCTTCCCAACGATCTCCCTCCTGGCACTTATCCTTGTAAGCGGAACAAGTGCTACACCTGCCCTTACACTTCCTCCCTCATCACCATTCAGGGCCCTAGACAGTCCTTCTAGGTGAGGTGACACTTCACCTGTGAGTCGGCTGGTGTGGTATACTGCATCCGGTGTGGCCTTTTATATATTGGTGAGACCCGACGCAGACTGGGAGACCGTTTTGCTGAACACCTACACTCGGTCCGCCAGAGAAAGCAGGATCTCCCAGTGGCCATACATTTTAATTCCACATCCCATTCCCATTCTGATATGTCTATCCATGGCCTCCTCTACTGTCAAGATGAAGCCACACTCAGGTTGAAGGAACAACACCTTATATACCGGCTGGGTAACTTCCAACCTGATGGCATGAACATTAACTTCTCTAACTTCCGTTAATTCCCCTCCTCCCCTTCTTACTCCATCCCTGATATATTTAGTTTTTCTCCCCCCCCTCTTCTTTTCTCTCTCTCTCTGCCCATCACTCTGCTTGTTCTCCATCTTCCTCTGGTGCTCCCCTCCCCCTTTCTTTCTCCCTAGGCCTCCCATCCCATGATCCTTTCCCTTCTCCAGCTCTGTATCCCTTTTGCTAATCACCTTTCCGGCTCTCAGCTTCACCCCACCCCCGGTCTTCTATCATTTTGCATTTCCCCCTCCCCCTCCTACTTTCAAATCTCTTACTATCTTTCCTTTCAGTTAGTCCTGAGGAAGGGTCCTGGCCCGAAATGTCAACTGTGCTTCTCCCTGTAGACGCTACCTGGCCTGTTGTGTTCCACTGGAATCTTGTGTGTGTTGTTTGAATTTCCAGCATCTGCAGATTTCCTCGTGTTTGTCCAACTCAGTAGTTGCATTTCAGTTGCTATTCTTCATGACGATAGCATTGTACTGTCCAACCTTGCATTCTGAATCTTCCAACTGTCTGGCTTGTACAGAATGTCCAGACTGTCCCTTATGTTAATCTCTGGAAGTGAATGTGCAGTCAGGATAGCAAACAGGATGCTGCCCTTTATTGTAAGATCACAGGAGTACAAGGGTAGGGATGTCTTGTTCCAACTATATAGGGTGATGGTATGAGGAATATTAATGAAATGATTCAGTCTCCCTAAGGTAGCATGTGATTGGAGTGAAGATTCACTGGGTTGATTTATATGATGGTGGGTTTGTTACTGGAGGAGAAATTAGGCAGGTGAGCTTGAGTTTAGAAGACAGTGATAATCTTATTGAAACCATATAAAATTTTAAACAGCAGGCTAGATGTGGAGTTGCTGTACTCCTTGGCTGAGGTGTCTGGAACTAGGGATCACAATCTCAAAATAAAGGGTGGAGAAGAGGAAATTTCTTCACCCAGAGACTGGGAAAGTTGAAGTGTACATTTGGATATCTGGGTAATAGAAATAATATTGCCAGTTCAGCTTACGTACTTTGTTTAAATTCCTCCTCCTCTCATTGCATGGCCCGGGATACAAGCCAGATTACTGCTTCTGATAATGGCATCAACATTTACAGATGACACAAAGATATCTTCCAACTATATTAACTCTTCAGTGTGATTCAGTAAACTGCATGACTTTTGGGAACAGATTTTTGCCTTACTCCTTTGATTAAATTATCTGTATTACATCTTAATGTAATGACTAGCAAGTCCAATTCCGTATGCTGACGAAGGGTCTCCATAGGAGATGTTATCTGTTTCTCTTTCCATGGGTGCTCCCTGACCTGTGAGGTTTTTCCCATTTTTCTGCTTATTGTTTCAGTTTCACATGCATTAATTTTATCACAATAGATTTGTCTGCATGATGTAGGATAATTTTATTTTTTAAAATTGCAATGCCATGATGAAAGAGAGGAAATCAAGTTCAAGCTCAGTTTATTGTAATTAACTGTGGTATCGCCAAATGAAACAATGTTCCTCTGAACCAAAGTGCACAACACAGTACATAAAACTCATGTACCTTACACGTAAAATAATATTACAACAGATAAAGTAACAAATAATGTGCATTTATGACACGTTAAACAGTATAAAGCTACTAGTGCTTCATACAAGATGCGACCTAGTGGTTGCAGGGAGTTCAGTAGTCTTATTAAAGAAGCTGTTTCCCATCCTAACAGTTCTTGTCCTAATGCTACGATATCTCCTGCCTGATGATAGGGGTCAAAGAATTTGTTAGACAGATTGGAGGGATCATTAACAATGCTAAGGGCCCTGCATATGCAGCACTCCTGATAAATACTTCTGGGTAGAAGAGAAACACCAATGATCCCCTCTGCATTGAAGTTCAGGTGATACTTTGCACTGACTTATATCTGTTTGCAATTTTTTCTTGTAGTTATGGTTTCTAATCACAAACAGGAGAAAATCTGCAGATGTTGGAAATCTAAGCAACACACACAAAATGCTGGTGGAACTCAGTAGGTCATTTCATGTAGTGGCCTCATCCTCTACTGTTGCGATGAGGCCACACTCAGGTTGGAGGAACAACACCTTATATTCTGTCTGGGTAGCCTTCAGCCTGATGGTTTGAACATTGCTTTCTTGGCCTTTTGGTAATTCCCCCCCCCCCCCCCCCCCGCCTTCAACATTACCCAACAGCCCACTAAGTGGGTTAGTGGGTCAAGCAAAAAAAGGGGCTTTGTCCCTTAAGGATTAGTGGTACCCAACCACGTTTAAGCTATACAGTTCATAAATTGTCATGTTGGTGCCAGTCCTGAATAATCTGATTCTCAGTGCAGTGACTGTAGAGGGGTATGTTTGTCAACATGTGCCTGAAATGGCAGGAAATACCAGTTAATGGTTTTACTCCTGATTTCAGTGGCAATTCTAGATTGTGATGCATTTTACTTGTGCAAAATAGTCGAGGTTGTTTATGGGAGCATAGTTAAAAATATTAGGATGGATGGCCAAAAGCTTATCAGAGAGGGAGATCTTCCAGCGCTTAGGGTGATGGCAGAATCAGGTTTATTATCACTGTCTTATATGACGTGATGCAGCAGTTCTAGTATGATTCAAATGAGAAATGTGCAGAAGGTCAGAATTCTGGAAAGTGTTGTCATAGTGCTGGAGACTAGAGATGTGGAGGGGTGATCCCCTGTGGATATTTCAAAGCAAGGATGAAAATTTTGAAATCAGCATATCAGGCAACCACTGTGTGTCAGTAAGTGCAGGAATGATGGTAAATTAAATGGTAAATTTGGGAATTAAAATGTGACACTAGACTCCTGGATGAGTTCCATTTTATGCAGAGAATGGGAGTCTGTGCAGGAGAGCAGTGTTGTTTCAAAGTAGCATTGTTTTTGGAAATCTTGATCAACATATCGGAAGAAACCCATGTGGTCATGCAGCGAATATACAGTCTCCTTGCAGTAGAGCTTGTTGTTCTCCCCATGGCCACATGGGTTTTTTGTGGGTGGTCTGGTTTCATCCCACATTCCAAAAACGTGCAGATTATCAGGTTAAATTGTATCAGAGGGATAGGAAGGTAGAGGCGGTGGGGTGACTCTACTGGTAAAAAATGGCATCGAATCAGTAGAAAGATATAACGTAGGATCAGATGTTGAATCCTTGTGGTTTGAGTTAAGAAAATGCAAGAGTAAAAGGACCCTGATGTCATTTTGTATACAGGCCTCCTAACAATAGCTGGGATGTGGACCACAGATTACAACGGGAAATAGAAAAAGCATGTCAAAAGGGCAATGTTATGATAGTCATTGGCGAGTTCAACATGCAAGTGGATTGGGGAAAATCAGGTTGGTAGTAGATCTCAAGAGAGTGAGTTTGTTGAATACCAAATGAGTTGACTTTTGAGAGCAGTTTTTTTTTTTGTTGAGCCTTCCAGGGAGTTATCAATACTGGATTGGGGGTTATGTAATGAACTGGAGGTGATTAGGGAGACTAAGGTAAAAGAACCCTTAAGAGAAAGTGATCACAATATGATTGAGTTCAACTTGAAATTTGATAGGGAGAAAGTAAAATCTGACATAACAGTGTTTCAGTGGAGTAGAGGAAATTACAGTGGTATGAAAGGAGGAAGGCAGCAGAAAGGCAATTATAAACTTGTTAGCCTGACCTCAGTGGTTGGAGTCAGTTGTTAAGAATGAGGTTATGGAGTACCTGGTGACACAGGATAGGGTAAGGCAAAGTCAGCATGGTTTCCGTAAGGAAAAATCTTGCCTGATGAACCTGTTGGAATTCTTGGAGGAGATTACAAGTAGGATAGAAATTGGAGATGTGGTGGATGTTGTTTAGACTTTCAGAAGGCCTTTGATGAGGTGCCATACATAATGCTGCTTACCAAGCTAAGAGCCCATCATATTACAGGAAAGTTACTGGCATAGTTAGAGCATTGTCTGATTGGTAGGAGGCAGCGAGTGGGAACAAAAAGATCCTTTTTTGGTTGGCTGTCAGTAACAGTGATGTTCCACAGGGTTTGGTGTTGGGTAGGCTGCAGAAGGACAGATTAAGAGAATGGGCAAGAAAGTGGCTCATGAAGTACAATGTTGGAAAATGCACGGTCATGCACTTTGGTAGAAGAAATAAATGTGCAGACTATTTTCTAAATGGGGGGGGGAGGAATTCCAAAAATATGAGATGCAAAGGGACTTGGGAGTCCTTGTGTAGAACACCCTAAAGGGTAACTTGCAGGTTGAGTCGATGGTGAGGAAGGCAAATGCAGTGTTAGCATTAATTTCAAGAGGTCTAGAATGCAAGAACTCTGGGTTTGCTGGGTTGGCAGGGATATGATGCTGAGCTTTATAAGGCACTGGTGAGGCCTTACTTCGAATATTGCGAAGTTTTGAGCTCCTCGTAGGCTGGTATTGGAGAGCATTCAGAGGAGTTTCACAAGTGATTCTGGGAATGAAAGGGTTATCATACAAGGAACTTTAGATAGCTCTGGGTCTGTACTCGGTGGAATGTAGAATTATGAGGGGGGGATCCCATTGAAACCTTACAAATGTTAAGGCCTTGACATGGTAGTTGTGAAAAGGATGTTTCCCATAGGGAGTCAAGTTCAAGAGGGCACATCCTCATGATGGAGGGGCATCCACTTAAAACAGAGATGTGAAGAAATTTCTTTAGCCAGAGGGTGGTGAACTTGTGGAAGTTATTACCATATACAGCTATGGAGGCCAGGTTGTTGGATGTACTTAAGGCAGAGCTTGTTAGATTCTTGATTGGATACGACATCAAGCTTATGGGGAGAAGGCCGGGGTGGGGGGGGGGGGGGGAAGGATCAGTCACAATTGAATGGCAGAGCAGCCAAATGGTCTCATTCTGCTCCTGTGTCTTGTGGTCTTATAGTCTTAATTGGTCACATGAGTATAACTGGGCTGGAAGGGCCTGTTAGCATGTCATTTCTCTAAATAAAATAAGACAAATAGAGAGGCAAAGTTGGGCAATGTTTGCATGGGAGATGTACATTGAGGCCAATTTATTAGGTATACCTATATATTTGCTCATTAATGCACATGTCTCAGAAACTGCTCATCTCTTGGGACTTTCACGCACAGCATTCTCTGGAGTTTACAGAGAATGGTGTAAAAACATGAAACATCCAGTGAGAGGCAGTTCTGTGAGTGAAAATACCTTGTTTAATGAGCAAGGTCCCTAAAGAATGGCCAGACTAGTTCAAGCTGACAGGAAGGTGACAGCAACTCAATAACCACATGTTAAAACAGTGGTGTGCAGAAGAACATCTCTGAACACACAATATATTGAACCTTGAATTGGCTGGGTGAAAGCAGCATTAGATCACTAACATACTTGGCAGATTAATTGTTCAACATGGAGTAAATGGGGCCATACGACCTGTTTCTGTGCTGCAGTGCTCTATGATATACAGAAATGCACTCAGAGTCCACTATTATGTACCTCCTGTATCTAATAAAGTTGGCACTGATTGTCTAAAGGACATTAACAGCTGTAATTAAATTTGCTTGCATTTATTCACATTTTTATGTAGGTTCTAAACCGTATTGGTCTCTGCTGTTTCTTTGGATTCATCAGCTGTGTGTGGAGCAGGAGTCTGCAGTATGGGCAACAGCTTGCTCTCCAAATCATACTGCCTTGGCTTGGGTGTTGGTTTGCATATCAAATAGACAGCTGGGACACAACATCCATAGTCAACCCCGACCAATGGAAGGTCTCAGAGTTTATGAATTCTCTTATGGTAAATGATCACACTGGAATCCTGGATGGCAGGATTGGTGATGACAAGGAATTTCATTACACCTTGGTGTGTATGACAGTAAAATGAATCTGAATATGAATTCTGTGAACATGCTGATTATTTCAAGATTAGGGTTTTAGAATTTCTGTTGCAGATGAATTCCACAGAAATGCTGTTCCTTCCATTCCCACCACCCCCCACCCCATGCTCTCTCCTCCTACCCAGATCTGCTGGAACCATCAAGGAGGTGGTACAGTAGCCTGAAGACACAGTCAACATTTCAGGAACAGCTTCTTCCACTACGCCATTAGATTTCTGAATTAACAATGAATCCATGAACACTATCTCCCCTCTCTTTTTTGCACTATGTACTTATTTAATTTTCTCTTTTAACATATTTATTGTAATTTATAGTTTTTATTATTTATGCAATGTGCTGCTGCAAAACAACGAATTTCACAACATACTGTATGCTAGTGATATTAAATCTGATTCTGAATTGGCTGTGATAGTCGACAGCTAGTTATCACTTACTATGCATTTTATTTTCTTCAGGGTGAGAGAGAAATGCACAAGTGATTTTTCCATAAACTAAGTTGTAATGGGTCAAGCTGGAGCCTTTTAAATTAAAGGTGCAATATTATCCCTAGCTTATTAGCTGCCACAGGAGATACACTGAGGGTGTAGTTAGTCACGCACTTGTGGTCTTAATGCTGAATCATCTGAATGGGCAGAAGGAATGTTGCTAACTCTGGGAATCTGTTGGTTTATGGCTTGGGTTTGTAATTAGCATGACTTGCGGGACTGCTGATGCAGTGGGTCACAGCCACAAATGTTTTGAGAGTAGGCATTGTAGTTCATTTGTTCAATTACCAAACCCAACTTTGAGGCTTTGCATATTACAGCACAAAATTAGGTCCTTCAGTCCAACTGATCCAAGCCAACCAAAACGTCTAGCCGAGTTAGGCCCCTTTTCCCTGGTTTGGCCCCACTTTGATCACTCTGCACTAAATCATTTTTTTGTTCTAATTGTTCTTGTAAAAAAAAAAAGCATATAATTTATGTTTTATGCTATTTTTATGAATGCTGCTTGTATGATGTGTGCTGTGATACTGCTACAAGTTTTTCATTGCATCTGTGCATACATGTACATGTAACAATAAATTTGTCTTTAACTTTTACCTTCTCTATCCATGTAACTGTCCAAAGGTCTTTTAAACACTCATTTTATTTGCCTTTACCACTCCCTCTGGCAACTTGTTCGATTAACCTTACCACCTGCTGCATGGAAAAATGGCCCCTCAGGATAGAGTGTGTGGTATAAGTTTCTGATGTCTGAATAAATGTACAGGAGTACTGTTGTCCTGTTAAAATATTGATGTTTTTAAGCTTGTTTTGAGAAAATTCTGTTGAAATAGTTTTTCTTTCCCCACAGTGAGTACTTGCGTAGAACATAGAACAGTATAGTACAGAAACAAGCCCATTGGCCTACAATGTTGTGCCAAACCAGCTAAAAAGTAAATCGAAAACACCCAAACACTAATCCCTCCTACCTACTCAATGTCCATATCCCTGCATCTTCCTCATTCATGTGCCTATCGAAATGTCTCTTAAAAGCCTCCTAAATTATTTGCCTCTACCACACCAGGGAACGCAATCCAGGCATCCACCACTCTGAGTAAAAAAAACATACCCCTCATATCTATTTTGGAACCTAGCCCCTCTTGCTTTCACTGCATGCATTCTTGTATTAGACATTTCTACCCTGGGAACAAGGCACTCACTGTCTACTCTATCTATGCCTATCATAATCTTGAAATCCTCCATCAGATCTCCCCCTCAGCCTCTGCCGCTCCAAAGAGACAACCCAAGTTTGTCCAACTTCTCACGATAACATATGCCCTCTAAGTTAGACAGCATCCTGGTAAACCTCTTCTGCACCCTCTCTAAAGCCTCAACATCTTTTTATGGTGGAGAGACCAGAACTGTATGCAATACTCCCGATGTGGCCTAACCAGAATTTTATAAAATTGCAACATAACCTCTTGACTTTTGAACTCAATGCCTCAGCTAATAAAAACAAGCTTTCCATAAGCCTTCTTATCTATCCTTTTGACCTGTGTAGCCACTTTCTTGGAGCTATGAACTTGTATCCCAAGTTCTAACTGCTCAGTAACATTGTTAATGACCTTGCCCTTAACAGTGTACTGTATTCTTGTATTTGTCCTAGGTGTAACACCTCACACTTAACTGGATTAAACTCCATCTGCCATTTTTCTGCCCATATCTGCAACTGATTCATATCGTGCTGTATTCTTTGCCAGTCTTCTACACTATCCACAACTCCATCAATCTTGGTGTCATCTGCAAGTTTACTGATCCACCCACCTACATTTTCATCCTGGTCATTTATATACATCACAAACAGCAGAGGTCCTAACACTGAAACACCACTAATTACAGATCTCCAGGTGAAAAGAGTCCCTTCAACTGCTAACCTCTATCTTCTATGCGCAAGCCAGTGCTGAATCCAAATAGCCAATTCGCAGTGGACCCCATGCAACATAATCTTCTGGATTAATATTCCATGAGGGACTTTGTTAAAAACGCCTTACTAGAATACATGTCGACAACATCCACTGCCCTACCTTCATCAATCTCTCTCATCACCTTGTCAGTCTAGTTGGTAAGTTGTCTGCCCCACACAAAGCCATGCTGGCTCTCCCTAATTAGGCTATGGGTTTCTGAATGTTCATAAATCCTATCCCTAATAATTTTCTTCACAATTTTCCTACAACTGACATGAAACTCACTGGTTTATAGTTCGCAGGATTTTTCATTGTTCCCTTCTCAGAGGTATGACATTAGCCACTTACCAGTCCCCTGTGACGTCACTTGTGGCTAGAGAGGACATGCAGATACTGGTCAATATTGTTTCTTGCCTCCTTCGATAACCTAGGGTAAATCCCATCAGGCCTTGGGGACTTCTCCAACGTAGTACTCATTAGGAGGTCTAACACTTCCTGCTCTAAATGCTGCACTCAGCACTGGTCTCCTGGTCCTCCATATCCTTTTCCTTGGTAAGTACTGAAGCAAAGTGCTCATTAAGCACCTCATTCATATTCTCCACATCCAAGCAAATGTTCCCCTCTTTATCTTGGAGTGGTCCTACCCTCTTCCTAGTTACTCTCTTGCTCTTGATGTATGTTCAAAGTGCCCTTTATTATCAAAAATGTATATAAGCTATACAACCTTGAGATTAGTCTGCTTGCAGGCAGCTACAAAACAAGAAACTTGAAAGAACTCAATTTACAAAAAACCTAACACCTAATACGCAGAGAGGAAAAAGATCAAAACAAATCACGCAATCAATAAAGCAAACATCAGCATTCAGACTGAAATTGAGTCCATAAAGCTGAAGCGGGGAGCAGCCGGAGTGGGCCCATAGTCTCAGTCTCAATCCATCACGCGAGGCAAATTGTTGCGAAGCTTGCAGACAGTAAGCTTTGAGCAGCCAGAGCACGATACAGCCTCAGCACAGAGGAGAGCGGAGTAAAATGTTGCAGAGCAGAAATCACCTGATCCTCGCCTCTGGTCCCGACACTGGCCTGAAGTTTAAATTGTCCAAGCACGGTCCTGGACCCACCATAGTGATGTACACTGGGCTGCTTCCAGCCCATACTTGACATTTCCAAATCGGCATGGCACTTGGATGGATCAAACCTCACTCCCGGTTTTGGTGGCTGGGCTCCAAAACAATTCTGCTTCAACTTTTCTCCACTCCACTTGCTCCAACTATGTCTCTGATTCCAACTCCCTCTTCTCCTGGAACACACCTCAACCTTGCTCTGGCTCTGTCTCGCACCCACCTGCCTTGACCCTTGGGTCAGCCTTGCCTTCACTTGCCTCTTCATTGTTTGTGGAGATTGTTTACCACAATTTTCCATGTATGTATATTTCTATATGGATATAATTTTCCATATATATAGAATGCCTTGGGATTTGCCATAATATTACTGGCCAAGGACTTTTCATGGCCCCTCCTGGCTTTCCTAATTGCTGCCTTTAGTTCTTTTCTGGCTTCTTTACAATCATATACTCTTTGATCCTAACATCCGAAGTTTTGTGTACTTTTTCCTTTTTCTTCTTGACTAAATTCATCACCTGTCTGGAGATCCAAGGTTCTCTTATCTTTCCATCCCTGTCTGTCCTTCTCACAGGAACATACCATTCCTGTACTCTGTGCAATTGATCTTTAAACACCTTTCACATGTCTGAATTGGACTTGCCAGAAAAATGGTATTCAAAATTAACTTTTCTTTCCTGCCTACCGCCCTCGTAATTTACACTAATCTAATTTAAAACTCTCCTGCAAGGACTATACCTATCCTTATCTATAGCTATGCTGAAAGTTAAGTAGTTGTGGTCACTGTTCCCTAACTGCTTAGCCACTGAAAGGTCACTACCCAAAACCAGATCCACTACAGCCCCTCTACAGTAGATGATTCCAACAGGCTCACAGGTGAATTGTCACCTCTTGTACTGTATCTGGTGCTCCTGATGTAGCTTCTTGTATATTGGTGAGACCTGACCTGGATTGAGAGACCTTTTCGAGCACCTATGCTCTGTCTGCCAGATAAAGCGGGATCTCCCGATGGCCACCCACTTCACTTCTACTTCCCAATCCCATTTCAACATGCCAGTCCATTGGCCTCCTCTACTGCTGCGATGATGCCACACTTAGGTTGAAGGAGTAACACCTTGTATTCCATCTGGGTAGCCTCCAATCTGATGGAGGCTTCTCAAACTTCTGGTAATTGATCCCCCTTCACCATTTCCAGAGAGAAATGGTGATATTAAAGATAGAAAGATATTAAAGATAGAAATAGAGCTGTTTCTGAAGATTCAAGCCGTTAGGTGGCATCATCCTAAGCTCCCCTTCACCAGTTTCACCTGTCACCTACCATCTTGTACTTCTTCTTCCCCTCCCTCCATCTTCTTGCTCTAACTTCTCATCTTTTTTCCAGTCCTGATGAAGGGTCTCGGCCCAAAATGTTGACTATTCACTCTTGTCAATAGATGCTGCCTGGCCTGCTGAGTTCCTCCAGCATTTTGTGTGTGTTTCTTTGGTTTTCCTGTATCTGCAGATTTTCTTGAAACACACTTCAAACTGTCTGACCCATCTTACCTGTTATTTCAATACTTTTTATCTACCTTTCTTTCTGATTCTTCACTTACTAACTTGGGACTCCAGTTTTCAGCCCCTTGCAGAACTAGTTTAAACCCTCCCGAGTAGCATTAGCAAACCTAGCCAGGATATTGGTTCCCTTCCAGTTCAGGTACAACCTGTCCCTCTTGTACAGGTCACCCCTTCCCCAGAAAATATTCCAATGCTCCAAGAACCTGCAGCCCTGTCCCCTGCACCATCTCCTCATCCACTCATTCATCTGTGCTATCACCCCATTCCTACCTGCACTAGCTTGTGGGACTGGGAATAATTCAGAGATTACTACCTTGGAAGTCCTTTTCTTCAGCCTCTTTCCTAACTATAAACTCGCTGCATAGGACCTCTTTCCCTTTTCTGCCCGAGTACTAATATCCACCATGACCTCTGACTATGAGAATGTCCTGCAGCTGCTCTGATGCATCTTGGACCCTAGCACCCGGAAGGCAGCGTGCCATCCTAGTTTCTCTTTTGCAGCCACAGAATCTCCTGTTTTTTCCCCTATCTGTCAAGTACCATATCACTACTGCTTTGTCTGACATTACCCTTCACTGCTGTGCCTCAGAACCGATCACAGTGCCACTAGCCTGGCTCTACTGCTGTGTCCTGGAGGGTCATCTCACCCCCAGCAGTATGCAAAGAGGTATACTTGTAGCTGAGCCCCACCTTGGAGATTTGCACATTGAAATATTACTGCTGACTCTCAATGTTGCACTGAGAGAATTAAGCTGAAGCTTAGCTTAATCTCTCAAGTGGATATGTGGAAAAGCAGGGGAGTCATCCTTGCATCTAGTAAATCCTTCAGTTCTGAGGAAGGTTAATTGGAGAGGCATTGGAAATGGTCCAGAGATAGTTCATGAAAATGATCCTGGGAATAAAAGGGTTAATGTATGAGTAGCGTTTGAGGGTTCTGGGCTTGCACTTGCTGGAGTTTAGAAGAATGAAGGTGGATCTCATTGAAATCTATTGAAATTTGGAAGACCTAAATAGGATGGATGTGGAGAAGGTGTTTCCTATAGTGGGGGAGTCTAGGACCAGAGGGCACAGCCTCAGAATAGATGGATATCCCACTAGAACAGAGATGGGGAGAAATTTCTTTCACCAGAGGATGGTGACTCTGTGGAATCCATTGCCACAGATGGCTGTGGAGGCCAAGTCATTGGGTACATTTAAAGCAGAAATTGATAGGTTCTTGCTGTCTTGCTGGTGTCTCTGGAGTCTGGTTTCAATTGCAGTTCATATTAACATGATGAAAGGCTGTATGGGCATGACTGAAGTAGTTAAGTTCCTAATGGATGTAAACCATTGAAATAAGAGTATCCTTATTTCTCACCAGTTGATATTATTCCAGCAATCTAAACCGTGGAGGAAATTAATTAGAATTTGATTTATTATCACCTACTTATGTCATGAAATTTGTTGTTTTGTGGCAGTAGTGCAGTGCAAGGACAGAAAATTAGTATAAATGACAAAATAAGTAGTGCAAAAAAGAAACAATAATGAAGAAATGTTCATGGATTGTTCAGAAATTTAATGACAGTAGGAAAGAAGTTGTTCCTAAATCATTGAGTGTGGGTCTTCAGGCTCTTGTATAACCTTTCCAATAATAGTAATGGGAATGATAAACCAACATTGGAAGAAGTAAGGAAATGAGAGAATGTCATTGCGATTACATCATTGCAGGGAACAACCGAATTTCAAATATTCATTATTAGTTGACTCCTGTGACCACACTGCCATTATAACTTTGATAATCTTCACTTGTGCTGAGTTCTGTACCCTGACACTGAGTTCTACCTATTGGTGAGGATAAAGGTAGTGTTCTGTCTCTTGCTATCTTGTACTTTCAAATTGTTGGTAAAAATGGGTGTGAGTCTTTTCAGTGGGTTGGTGTAGCAGTTCCAAAGAGCAGCACTGCGCAATTGAGTACAAGGTACAATTGATCTCCAGTCTATGCTGAATTAGCACAAGTATTGGGCTGTTTCTACATTCTCAAAGTTCAAAGTAAATTTATTATTTATTATCACCGTACAACCCTGAGATTCATTTTCTTGCAGGCAACCACAGTAAATACAAGAAACAGTAGAATCAATGTAAGACCGCACCCAACAGGACAGACAGATAATCAATGTGCAAAAGATAACTAACTGTGCAAATACAAAAAGAAAGAGAAAAATAAATAAATTTTGAGAACATCAGATGAAGAATCCTTGAAAGTGAGTCCATAGGTGTAGAAATAGTTCAGTGATGGGTTGAGTGAAGTTATCCCTTGTGGTTCAAGAGTCTGATGGTTGAAGGGTAATAACTGTTCCCAATGAGGCTCCTGTACCACCTTCCTGATAGCAGCAAGAGGAGAGCATGGCATGAATGGTGGGGGTCCTTGATGATGGATGCTGCCTTCCTGCAATATCACTGTGTAGATATGCTCACTGGTGAGGAGACTTCACCATGATGGACTGGGCCATATCCACTACATTTTGTAGGGCCTTCCATTCAAGGGCATTGGTGTTTCCATACCAGGCTGTGATGCAGCCACACATCTGTAGAATTTTGACAGAGTTTTAGATGACATGCTGAATCTTTGAAAGAAGAGATAGTGCCATGCTGTCTTTGTAATTACACTTGTGTGCTGGACCCAGGACAGATCCCCGGAAATGATAACACGGAGCAATTTAAAGTTGCTGACCTTCTCCACCTCTGATCCGCTTATGAGGACTAGCTCATGGACCTCCGGTTTCCTCCTAAAGTCAATCATCATCTCCTTGGTCTTGCTGACATTGAGTGAAAGGTTGATGTGACACTACTCAGCCAGATGTTCAGTCTTCTTCCTATTTGTTGATTTGTCACCATCTTCGATTCAGCCAACAACAGTGGTGTTGACTGTTATATTTTCTAAGTCATAAAGTGTAATGGAAAAACTTGAAACAGCAGTAAAGGAGTCCTGATATAATTTTAGCTAGACTGGCCCATTCTTTAATGCTGAAAGTTTGAAAATTTCTTTTTAAGGAACTGATGCAAGTAAAAATGCGATGTTAAGAACTGGAGACACATAAAATATAATTTTGGTATCTTCCACTTAAAATAATTCATTGTTTTGTTTCTATTTGTTTCCTTTCTACTGCAGTTACTCTTGGGATGAAGAGGAGCTCTATGGAGGGTGCAGGAAAAAACCTTCCATTAAGCAATTTCTAGTTAGGCTCCACCTATGCAAGTCTGTGGTTGAGCTGAACTACTACGTGTATTCAAGACCTGGACTGTGCTGTAAGGACAGATTGTAAACTCAGCAAATCACTGGAATAGCAATGATACCAAGGCTGGAATTAGTACTATGGGAAGTTTAGTTATCTCTCTCTCTCTCTCTCGCTGTCTCGCTTTTGCTCTTTTTTAAACTATGACTAATATCCGTGATGAAAGGTCAAGCAGGTTGTCATGACAACCCCCACCTCTTTTGAGGGGGATCACTCGGCTCCTAAATTCTTTGTTTCTTCCGACGAGGATGAAATTGACAATCTGGAATCAAACATGAAGGCAGAAGACCTTGACCTTTACGATGATGAAAATGATTCAGACTCGGTAAGTGACTGTATTGCTATTAACTTTAACCACTTTTAATCTCTTCTGTTATTAATAATATAACAAATATATTGCTTAACCCCATTTATGCAGAAAAATGCTAACTATATCAAATTAAAAACATATTTTAGTGGAATGTAGGAGATTAGTTTTGCATTGAAAGTAATATTGCTTATATGATGTAATTTTATTGAATTGGTTGTACTTAAGATACATCTTTTTAAAGGTTTTTGGAGAAAGGTTTTGTGGAAGGAAATGCTTTATTTATATGTTATCCTTTCATGTTCAAAGAAAGTTGGCCAATTACGGCCAATATATACACAATGCTGGAGGACCTCAGTAGGACAGGAAGATTTCCTTCCCTGCCCAAACTGAACCGGATGAGTTTTACAACAATGCAGTGCTTTCATAACACCAATTCTTATTTAAAGTTTCAGATTTATGTACTCATTTGAATTTAGATTCTCTAGTGGCTCTGGTGGGCTTAAAGTTCACATTTCTGCTTTGCTGGTGCAGCACTTGTCCATTGCAGATCATAAACTACTTTAAAAGCACAGGAAGTTAGATTTCCTGGAGTTCAGATGACAAATTGAACACTTGACTGTACCAAAAAAAGCATTTTCCTTAAAGCAGCATTAGGAATCAAAGCAATAGCTTGCCATGCAAACGCTACATAAATAAATGCATCAAAGACTAGCTACTGAGGGATGAACTATCTGATCTTCAGTCAGATAGCAAACTGCTCTTCTCAGGACTCAGTGACTGGTGAGGAGGAAAGACGGGCTATGGTTCCTTGGCATTCACCAATGTAACTGCTAAAATATGTTGTGTGGACATCAGACCAAAACCAGCCCTGGCTTTGCGAATAAACAACCAACATCTCAGACTGAGACCCTTCATTAAGTCCTTTACATTAAATGCTGCTATACATAGCTAGGTGCATTGTTCTGCAAGATTGGATTTCGTGCTTTTTTAAATAGTGGTGTGCCTGTTTATTAATATATTATGCCTTCTTGAAATGCATTTTCTTGTTTTCTCTTGCAAAGTTACAGTACCTTATTGGTACAGTACTGTTAGGTAGATCTGCATCTATTTGTTTACTGACTTGCTCTTTATCTGCAACTATAAGCAGTGAACAGTGGTAGGCTATTTGGCTG
Source organism: Hemitrygon akajei (assembly GCF_048418815.1). Lineage (NCBI taxonomy): Eukaryota > Metazoa > Chordata > Chondrichthyes > Myliobatiformes > Dasyatidae > Hemitrygon > Hemitrygon akajei. The sequence continues at coordinate 11,129,155 of NC_133144.1, forward strand.
TGTAGATTTCTCAATCAAACATTATTCTGTCACATCAGTGACATTGGTTTATTTTTCCATGCAGCCTTATCCTGTCAACCTCAAACTTTCAATGGAAGCTGAACATAATTTGTCCTTCTATGTTTGCACAATGGAGTTCAGATAACTTATCCCAGATGCAAGTGTACCAGGGACCTATTTTATATTTGACAGGACTTCATAATAAATTGAGATGTTCCTTTGCCCATTTTGTGCATTCTAGGCTGAGCAGCTGCCGTGTCTGCCATAAATTTCAGTATTTCTCTAAGTTGTATTAGAAATTGTGCATCCAGTTTGTTCTACTTTCAATCATTGTTGCATGGCACAATGATATGCTGTGAATTTGTGTGTATAACACAGCAAAGATTAAATGTTCTATTTGACAATCGTAGGAATTGAGCTACTTAGTACGTAATAACTTTTGTTTGTGTCAAATGTTCTTGGCATTATTACTTCACTGCTGATTGGCAATTGTTGATGGATGCCTTAGATAGTAATTTTTATAGATGAACAGCATATAAGATGGAAATATAAGGCTGCATTGCTGGGCACATGTGTTTACAAATACTGTTCTATTCTATACACATGTCAGCATGTTGGTCTCACAGGGAGTGATGTGGAACTGACCCCAGTACTAGCTTTCCTCTGTCTATGCCGCTCATTTCAGCAGTTACGTTGATGAATGCAAGGAACCATAGCCTGTCTTTCCTCCTCACTGAGACCTGAGAACAGCAGTTTGTTACATGAGTGAAGATCAGATAGTTCATCCCTCAGTAGCTAGTCTGTGATGCATTTCTTTATGTAGTGCTTGCATGGCATGCTATTGATTTGATTCTTAATGTTGCTTTAAGGAAAATCCTTTTTTAGTATAGCTAAGTGTTCAATTTGTCATCCAAACTCCAAGAAATCTGACTCCTGTGCTTTTAAAGTAGTTTATGATCTGATTTTGTTTAATGGACAAGTTATTGGACCAGCAAAGAAGAATCTGTACCATTGATGCAGAAATGTAAATTTAAATCTTATCAGAGCAGTTGGATTACTTAAATTCAAAAGAGTCAATAAATCTGGAAATTTAAAAGAAAGGTAGTTATGAAACCACAGGATTGTTGTATAAACTCATTTGGTTTGAGGAGGGATATCTGGCTGTCCTGATTACTACATGATTCAGTTCAAGGGCAATGGGGTGAACAATAAAGGATGGCATTGCCAGCAATGTGAACAAACTAAATTATGTTGACTGTCACTCAGTGCTGCTTCTTAAAGCATTTTCTGCAGTCTGTTTACCTAAACCTAAGTGCTCTCAATTTCAACAATTGCTGGTAACCATTGAAAATCAGATATAATTTTGGTTTCTGTTTTCTCAAACTTGAAATCCCTGGCCAACTCTGAAGTAGAAAGCAGCTTTTTTCAAAAACTCTTGTATGCTGTTCCATTAATTTCTTTAACAGAATTCGATATTTATCATTTCCACTGATTAGAATAAAGTAGTAAATCAAAGAGAACAAAATTGGCCTTGTATGTTCCTTACCAACTCTCTGCCACCTTCTTTTCCCACCCTATAAACATCTTGTTCAACTGTCAACATTTTAATGGCTTGGTTTTGTAATTTATAATTGGTTCTGGGGTTGATTGTGTGACCTCAAGTTTTATAGGGTGATTAAAACAGAAAAGAACTAACAAAATGCAAGGTGACAATAAACTTATTAGGGTGTGTTTTGTAATATAACAAGTTCGGTGTTACAGTTCATCAGGAAAATGAGTAAAATGTTTCAAGTATATTTAGAATCAAATTAAGCTTTTTTACACCTTATTACTTACTTCCTGTTATGCCACTAGCATTTGGGCAGCAATGAAGGTCCAACATATCTGGCAGTGTTCAGGCCTTACTACATCGTGTCAGTAGCTACCTCTCAGTTTTCCTTACTGTCAGCTATGCAAGTCCCGGTTGAAGACTGGGAAATACCGTCACACACTGATGCGGAAGGATTCTTCATTGCTGCTTCCATAACAGTTTTGCTTTACTAGTCAGAATTATTGGCCCTGACCTGAGCCTCTGTACCTGGAGGACTGGTGGACCACCAAAAGCCAAAGCTTAAAGCTCTGACTGCAGACAACATAGCTGTCTGGGTCATTGAGGCAAAAAGCCTCCAACAAGTTACCGTACGCTATCTTGAGATTCATTTTCTTGTGGACTTTTACAGGAAAATAAGAAATACAACAGAACTTACGAAAAGCTATACATAATGAAGACAGACAAACAACCACTGTACAAACAAAGATAAATCATGTAAATAATAAAATATAAATAATACTGGGAAAATGTGTTGCAGAGTCTTTGAAAGTGAGTCTACAGTTTGTGGAGTCAGTTCAGAGTTGAGGTGAGTGAAGTTATCCATGCTGGTTCAGGAGCTGATGGTTGAAGGGTAATAACTGTACTTGAACCTGGAGGCTCCTGTACCAGCTGCCAGATGGTTGTAGCGAGAAGAGAGGATGATGGTCTGGATGGTGGGGTTCCTTGATGGTGGATGCTGCTTTCTTGTGGCAGCGCTTCTTTAAATGTGCTCATTGGTGTTGGGTACAATAGGAAAATAAGTAATGAATCTAGGCGAAGGGAAATGGGATGAAATAGAACTGGGGGGGGGGTATACCTGACTGGAAGCTTTGACCATTTTTTTTTGCACGAGAAAGGTAAAGTCTGAAGGTTGACCTGATGGAGATCTTTAAGATCAGGAAAGGTCAAGCACAAGAGACTTCTTTTATGTTTGTCAGGAAAAGATAGAAGTCATAGAGAGGGAAACAAATAAAGAGGTAGAAACAAGTAAATCCTGTAGGGAGCTCAGAAACACCTATTTTTATCCTTAGAGTTGCAGGAAAGGTAGGTCTAATCTGGTTAAATATCAGGAAGATGGATTTACTTCTTCCCAGCTATATCGGGAACAGCCTCACAATAACTTAGTCAGCTAATCCCTCTTTTAGATATGAGATTATTTGTAGCTAGCCCTAGGAGCAAAAGGTTATTCAAACTTCTGACTTGTAGCAAAAAAATATAGGTAAGTAAATAACACTGGATTAAACGAAGGCTGGTATTATTTGCAAATGCGTCAGGCAAATAACTACTTAGTCACATGCAGTTCATAGGTGTATAATTTGCTTGGCTTTCAGTTTTTGCAACATTCTGAGTTACTGACTCCTGAATGATTATTAACTTGTTTTCCTTACTTTTTGAGTGACTCCTCGCAGTGCTGTGACTGAATATGTGATGTGCAGCATGTCACATGAAGAGCATTTGATAGCTCTGGGCCTGAATTCGCTGGAATTCAGAAGAATGAGGGGTTACCTCATTGAAACCTATTGAATGGTGAAAAGCCATGATAGAGCAATGTGGAGAGGATATTTCCTATGGTGGGGAAGTCTTTAGACCAAAGGGCACAGTCTCAGAATAGAACAAAGATGAGAAGGAATTTCTTTAGCTAGAGAGTGGTAAATCTGTGGAATTCTTTGCCACAGGCAGCTGTGGAAGCCAGTCTTTATATTTAAGGCAGAGGTTGATGGATTCTGATTGGTCAGGGCATGAAGGGATATGGTAGAAGGCAAAAGAACGGGGCTGAGAGGAAAATTGGATCAGCCATGATGAAATGGTAGAGAAGACTAGATGGGCTAAATGGCCTAATTCTGCCTTTTTATCTTATGGTTTAATGGTCTATTTATCTATTGCTTTCCTAATTATCTAATTTTGTGTCTCAGGATGCCCCTGTCAATGATTCTGAAATGTTCCACCTTGGTATGCATGAAATAATGTTTTTCCACTTATGTTGAAATCCAGAACTAGTTGGCATAACTATGAAGCTGATCACCAATAAACTCAATGGAAATTCAAAGTAAACCTGTACGTGGAAGTTTAGGGAATATGGCAGGTGATACCATGGAGCTGTACTTGCTGCCACTGGTGTTAGTGTAAACTGAACTACCCAACCCAACCTAGGTATCAGACTGGAAAACCTTCTCTGACATGCTTCCAGCACTTGTGTCTTCCATTAAACAAAAAGAAAATATTGTACTTGTTACACCAGATGCCCTAAATAATGTAAAGCATAAGTTCCCTTTTGTAGTCCCTCCATCACAATGAGCAGTAATATTCAACTAGCTTAATAATTAATCACTCTACTTGCATATTAGCCTTTTGTGAGTCTTAACTAGTACACTCTGATCCCTATGCATTTCCTTGCTGTTTAATGTCTCACCATTTAAATAAAGTCCTTCTCTACTTTTCATCCCTCTACTTGTTACCACATCTGAAGATAAATCCAAGGAAGGCGATGGGCCCAGATGGCGTCCCGGGACGGGTTCTCCAGGCCTGTGCAAGCAAGCTAGCTGGAGTGTTTGCTGACATCTTCAACTGCTCCCTGCTTCAGTCTAAGATCCCCTCGTGTTTTAAGAAGGCAATGATAACCCCGGTGCCGAAGAAAAGCAAAGTGGCATGCCTGAATGACTACCGACCTATGGCTCTAACATCAATTGCTATGAAGTGCTTCGAGTGATTGGTTATGGCACACATCAACCATAACCTACTGGTCAACCTTGATGCTTTGCAATTCGCCTACCGGAGCAACAGGTCAACGGCAGATGCCATCTCTCTGGCACTACGTTCCTCCTTTAGAACATCTGGAGAATAAAGACGCATATGTAAGGCTCCATTTCATCGACTACAGCTCTGCCTTTAATACCATCATTCCAAATAAACTGATTCCTGAGCTCCGGAACCTGGGTCTCAGCACTCAGATCTGCAGCTGGATCTTCAACTTCCTCACAGACAGGACCCAGGCTGTAAAGATAGGGGACAAGCTCTCCTCTACAATCACTCTGAGCACCAGTGCCCCACAAGGCTGTGTACTCAGCCCCCTGCTGTACTCCCTGTACACCCATGATTGTGTAGCCAAGTTTCCATCGAACTCAATATACAAGTTTGCTGATGATACCACAATTGTAGGCCGCATCTTGGGTAATGATGAGTCTGAGTACAGAGAGGAAATTAAGAACCTGGTGGCATGGTGCAAAGACAATAACCTATCCCTCAACGTCAGCAAGACGAAGGAATTGGTTGTTGACTTCAGAAGGAGTAGTGGACCGCATGACCCCATCTACATAGGTGGTGCGCAGGTGGAACAGGTCAAAAACTTTAAGTTCCTCGGGGTGAATATCACAAATGACCTGACTTGGTCTAACAAGCAGAGTCCACTGCCAAGAAGGCCCACCAGCGCCTTTACTTCCTGAGAAAGCTGAAGAAATTTGGCCTGTCCCCTAAAACCCTCACTAATTTTTATAGGTGCATCGTAGAAAGCAATCTTCTAGGGTGCATCACAACCTGGTATGGAAATTGTCCTGTCCAAGACCGGAAGAAGCTGCAGAAGATCGTGAACCTAGCCCAGCACATCACACAAACCAATCTTCCATCCTTGGACTCGCTTTACACCAAATGTTGTCGGAGCAGTGCTACCAGGATAATCGAGGATAAGTCCCACCCAGCCAACACACTTTTTGTCCCACTTCCCTCCGGGAGAAGGTTCAGGAGCATGAAGATACGTACGGCCAGATTTGGGAACAGCTTCTTTCCAGCTGTGATAAGACTTCTGAACAGATCCTGACCCAGATCTGGGCCGTACCTTCCAAATATCTGGACCTGACTTGCACTACCGTACTTCCCCTTTTCTATTTTCTAATTATGATTTATAATTTAAATTTTTATTATATTTACTTCGATTTGTACTTCAGGGAGCGCAAAGCGCAGAAACAAATATCACTGTGATGATTGTACGCTCTAGTATCAATTGTTTGGTGACAATAAAGTATTTGTATTTGTATTGTATTTGTATCTGTCCACTTGCATAACCTATTTATCTCTTTTGTAGCCCGTTTGTATCTTCATAATTTGCTTTGCTCCTTCTTTCAAGGACAAACTCGGTTTCATTAGTCAATCTATTATGAAAAGCATTTTCTGTGATTGGTTATCTTCACTCTTAAAATTCCTAAATTCAAATAGCATAAAGGTGAACTGTATGTTAGTATATATTTTGTTAGTGTATAGTAGGAATACCCTGCAGTATGTTAGAGTTGAACATTAAGAAGCATGCTGAAAATGCTGAACTATTTTGATCAGGGTCTGTTGTGTTCTTTCTGATTACCATATACATCCCTGAGATTTATTTCCTTAAGGGCCATATTAGAGTAATAACCATAAATCCATAATAGAATAATATACAGAACATGATAGAATCAATGAAAGATAACATAAACCAGCATGCAGAAGACACAAACTGTACAAATACAAAACAAAAGAAATAATATATAAGCAATAAATATCGAGAACATGAGATGAAGAGTCCTTGAAAATGAGTCCATAGGTTGCTGGAACATTTCAATGAAGAGAAGTTGAGTAAAGTTATCCCCTTTGGTTCAAGAGCCTGTGGTTGAGGCTGTTCCTGAACTATTCCTGAACCTGATGGTGTGAGTCCTGAGGCTCCTGTACCACTTTCCTGATGGTATCAGCAAGAAGAGAATATGTGGTGGGTCCCTGATGTTGGATGCTGCTTTCCTGCTACAATGTTTTGTGTGATTGTGCTTTACCCGTGATGGACTGGGCAATATCCACTACTTTTTGTAGGATTTTTTTTGTTCAAGGGTATTGGTGTTCCTACACCAGGCCCTGATGCAGCCATTCAATACACTCTCTACTGCACATCAATAGAAGTTCGTCAGAGTTTTAGATGTCATGCTGAATCTTTGCAAATTCTTAAGGAACTAAAAGTTCCATGCTTTCTTCATTATTATACTTAACTGCTGGTCCTCTCAAATAGTAACACAGAGGAACTTAAAGTTGCTGACCATCTCCACCTCTGATGAGGCCTAGCTCATGGACCCCTGGTTTCCTCCTCATGAAGTCACTAATCAACTCTTTGGTCTTGCTGACATTAAGAGGTTGTTGTTATGACACCACTCAGCCAGATTTTCAATCTCCCTCCTATATGCTGATTCGTTACCACCTTTGATTTGGTCTACAAGAGCGGTGTCATCGGCAAACTTAATTATGACATTATGCTTAGCCACATAGTCATAAGTGTAAGTGAGCAGAGCAGAGGGTTAAGCCTTTGCTGATGGAGATCGTGGAAGAGATGTTGTTGCCAGTCCAAACCGACTGGGGTCAGCAAGTGAGAAAATTGAGGAATTAATTGCACAAGGAGGTATTGATGCCAAGTTCTTGAAGCTTATTGATTAGTTTTTGAGGGGATGATGGTATTGAATGCTGAGCTGTAATCGATAAAGATTATCCTGATGTATACACCTTTGCTGCCTAGATGTTCTAGGGTTGAGTGAAGAGCTAGTGAGATGGCATCTACTGTGGACCTGGTGATCCAGTAGGCAAATTGGAGCAGATCCAAGTTGCTTCTCAGATAGGAGTTGATGTGTTCATTACCACCCTTTTAAAGTACTTCATCACTGTTAATATAAGTGCTGCTGGATGATAGTTATTGAGGCAGGTTATCATGTTCTTCTTAGGCACCAGTATAATTAAAGCCTATTTGAAGCAGGTGGGTACCTCAGACTGCCAAAGAGAAAGGTTAAAGATATTGGTGAACGGTCCAGCTGGTTGATCAACACAGGTGTTTAGTACTTGGCTAGGTATCCCATCTGGACTGGGTGCTTTTTGTGAGATCACCCTTCTGAAGGCTGCTTGCTCATCAGCCTCAGAGAATGAAATTTCTGTGAGAGTTTGTGATGGCTCTTCCGTGCTTTGACAGTCAGAGCAAACATAGAAGACATTGAGCTGATCTGGAAGCAAAGCTCTGTTTGTTGCCTAAGTCATTTGATTTAACTCTATAAGAGGTGATAGTATTCATGCCTTGCCACAACTGTTGTGCAGCCTTCACTGATTCAAGTTTCGTCTGGAATTGTCACTTTACCCGTGGTTTTTCAGCAATTGGACCTGGATCTTGTGTATTTTCTTGGTTTCCAGACTTGATTGCCTCTGATCTGGCCCTCAGCAGATTGCGGATCTCATGGTTCATTCAGGGCTTCAGGTAGGAGAAGACTCTGAATGATTTTGTGAGGGCACAAAATGAGAACTTGAACACGGCCCAGTCCACTGACTTGAAACAATCCCATAACCGCTCTTCTGCCTCCCTTGACTGGCTTTTTGCTGTCCTAATCTCTGGAGCTTTGCTCTGTAGCCTCTGCCAGGTACCAGAAGGACAGCCAAGTGATCTGATTTACTGAGATGTGGTCTGGGCACGGAATGGCCCAGACTACATTTCCTACAAGATTAAAAAATAACTAATGGTGGATGTGCATCTGCATCTTCACCTAAATCAATTTAGCCTTGATAGATTTAACTTGTTATATGGAATAGTATTGCAATCTCGTGGATTGAGTTAGATACTCTCCTAAGAGGGTTGTCTATTGGTGGCTCTCTGGTAGCTATAGAGGCCGATTTAGGACCGACATATTCTGGTGTAGTGTGGAGATGAGTAAGTGGTGACTGTGGAATTAAACCTGGAGTGAATTGTCATTTTCAATGCTATTTCTGTTGTCTTTACAAAAATGTCCATTGTATTCATGACTATTCTTCAGGTATATGAAGTGTAAAAGAGAGGCGAGAACGGATTTTTAGACCACTGGAAAATGAAGTTGGCGTAGTTGTAATGGGGGCAAGGAAATGGTGGATGAACTGATCAAGTATTTTGCATCAGACTTCACTGTAGAAGACACTTGTAGTATGCTGGAAGTTCAAGAGTTTCAGGGTCAGCCGTGTGTGGAGTTGCCATTGCTAGGGAGAATCTTCTTGGGAAACTGAAAGGTCTGAAGGTAGATAAGTCACCTGGATCAGATGATCTACACACTAGGGTTCTGAAAGAGGTGGCTGAAGAGATTGTGAAGGCATTAGTAATGAACTTTAAAGAATCATTAGATTTTGGAATGGTTCTGGAAGATTAGAAAGTTGCAAATGTTACTTGGCTCTTTAAGAAGGGAGGGAGGTAGAAGTAAGGAAATTATTGGCCAGTTATTCTAACCTCAGTGGTTGGGAAGATGTTGGAGTTGATTAAGGATGTGTGCTTTCAGGTTACTTGAAGGCACATGATAAAATAGGCTGTAGTCAGCGTGCTTTCCTCAAGGGAAAATCTTGGCTGACGTATCTATTGGAGTTCTGAAGAAGTAACAAGCAGGATAAATAAAAAAACAGGTGGATGCTGTATACTTGGATTTTCAGAAGGCCTTTGATAAGATGCCACACATGAAGCTACTTAACAAGTTAGGAGCCCTTGGTATTACAGGCAAGATACTAGCATGGATAAAGCAGTGGCTGATTAGCAGCAGACAAAGAATGGGAATAAAGGAGCCTTTTTTGGTTGGATGCCAGTGTCTGGTATTCCTCAATGGTCTATGTTGGGGCCTCTTCTTTTTGTGTTGTTTGTCAAAGAATGAATGTGTTTGTTGCAAAATTTGTGGATGCAAAGTAGGTGGGAGGCAGGTAGTTTTGAGGCAGTAGAGAGGCTATAAAAGGACTTGGAGTAGAAGAATGGGCAAAGAAGTGGTGGATAGAATACAGTGTTGCGAAGTGTATAGTCATGTACTTTGGTGGAAGAATTAAAAGGGTAGATTATTTTCTAAATGGAGAGAAAATTCAAGAATCTGAGTTGCAAAGGGATTTGGGAGTCCTTGTGCAGGGTTCCCTAAAGGTTAATCTGCAGGTTGAGTTGGTGGTGAGGAAGGCAAATGCGATGTTGGCATTCCAGAAGAGGTCCAGAATATAAGGGTGAGGATGTAATGTTGAGGCTTTATAAAGCACTGGTGAGGTGTCACTTGGAGTATTGTGAGCAGTTTTGGGGCCCCTTATCCGGGGAAGAGTTCAAAGGAAGTTATTGAAAACTATTCCATAATTGAATGGCTTGTCATATGAAGAGAGTTTGATGGCTCTGGGCCTGTATTCACTAGAATTCAGAAGAATGAGAGGTGACCTAATTGAAAACTATCGGTAACATAATGTGGAGAGGATGCTTCCTATGGTGGAAGAGTCTAGGACCAGAGGACACAACAGAATAGAGGGGCATCCTTTTAGAATGGAGATGAGGATAAATTTCTTCAGCCAGTGAGTGGTGAATCTGTGGAATTTTTTTGCCATAGGTGGCTGTGGAGACCAAGTCTTTAAATATTTAAGTCAGAAGTTGATAAATTTGTGATTGGTTTTGGCATAAAGGAATACAGAGAGAAGGCAGGAGATTGGGGGCTGAGAGGAAAAATAGATCAGCCATTGTGAAATGATGGAGCAGGCTCGATAGGCCAAATAGCCTAATTCTGCTCCTATATTTTATGGTCTTATTGTTGTGATCTGCATGGATGTAAGCCCTGATATTCTGGGCAATATTCTATCTGTTTTGATGGTGAAACAATGGGTATACTATAGTTAGGAAGTTTCTAAGGACAACAGTAAACCTGAGGCCCTGAATGTTGAATTAATGCTGAGTAGTAATACAAAAAGTGAACTTGATCTTTAATATTAAATTGGTTTTCATCCAGGAAAACAAACCAGTACCACAGTCCAGCAGTTGCTTAAGTCTCAATAATCTAACTCTAGGAGCCGGACATCTATCTGATTTGAATCTAGACTGAAATTTGGAACGTGGCTGTTCATTCTGCTGCTTTCACCCTGGATAGATGTATTTCAAACCATAGCCCCAAGATTTGTTATGTTGCATCTTGAGGTATCCGCTTGTAGCGAGGAAGGTGCATTTAAATAGTGGAGTGAGATTTACATATGGCATCAAGTTGTCCCATTGCTGTCTACCCCGTGGAAGTGAGCTGAGGTAAATTTTATTTCTCATTTCATTTAAAATAAAACATTTTTTGGCCATGTTACATAATCTTCATCAAAATTTCAGTGACTATTTGGTTGCTGCCCTGTAGGGAGATGTTAATAATCTCATGGCACCAGGTGGCCTAATTTCCCTCCAAAAATATCTCTGAATTATACCTTGTGTCTCCATGAACAGCCTAGATACAGTGGCAATTCATTGGAAAAAGTCTACAAGTTATAATGCATCAGAAATTTAGTGAAGGGAACGAGTTAAAACTGCCAAAAGACACCCTTTGCTCAACTAATTATAGGTTTAAATGTTGAAGAGGTAAAAGATAATGAAGTAGAAGATTTTGGCTTGCTGAGCAAATGAGCACTGCTCAGGAAATGTAGCTCCTGTTCTCAACGTTCTGGTGATTAAGTGATTTTTTTTTTACAGGAGTGAAAAATACCAGGGTTATTGTCGAGCCATTTATTATCTGTGCCATTTAGAAATGATTTAAGTTTGAATCAAATTAGTTTTACTTCAGTGGTTTGGCACAAAGGGAAGAAAACTATATGGCTTTCATGATACTGTCTTTTCCCACTTACCTGTCAAGAATTTTTGTAGAATGACTAGATATCTTTTCTAGCTCAACCATCAGATGATCGTTTTACAAAAGCTCCTATGATCCAATTAGCTTATCTCTGTATCATGTTTTCACTATGTTGATTGATAAGTCTAAATGTCCTTCAACTTAAGTTGATTCCTTGCTTTAGTTTATGTGATGTAATAGGAATCAAAATTTTCCATAGAAACTGACTTTTAAAGTGTTCATTATTATTCTAATATCCTGTAGCCTTCATTAAGTTCAGTATTGAACTCTTTTGCCTGAATATTCACTGTTTTGTCTGCTTTTAGCAATTTTTACACATTGAATTTTGGGAAGTACAATTGACTTCATGGTGGTCTACTTGGATTACTGGAGTCATATAGGACAGAAGCAGATTAAATGGTCTACCCTGACCATGTTAACCTTCTTGTACCACCAATACTACTCTCTTAATCCAGACAAAGTGGCTGCCCAGCCAGAGTGCTTCTTATTTGTGGCTGATTTATTAATGCACGTTATTCAAGCTTGTTTAATGTCATTACCTGTACAAAAGCGTAAAGGTAAACAAAATAATTGTTACTCTGGATCTGAAGCAGCACAAAAAAAGACACAAAAGATAAAGAACATAATAATAATAGTAATCAAAACACCATAAACATAAATACAGAAGATAGCTTATATATTTTAATATCCATAACGTGATGCCAAGTACATGAGGTGACTCTGACAGGAAATGATTAAGTAGTGATTGTTGGTGAGCAGGGTGATGCATGGAGAGGTGGGTTAGTGGGTGGGAGTTCTGATCATGCCTTGTGCAGGAAGGCACAGAGTCGACTGTACTTCCTAAGAAGGTTGGCGTCATTCAATGTCTGTAGTGAGATGCTGAAGATGTTCTATAGGTCAGTTGTGGAGAGCGCCCTCTTCTTTGTGGTGGCGTGTTGGGGAGGAAGCATTAAGAAGAGGGACGCCTCACGTCTTAATAAGCTGGTAAGGAAGGCGGGCTCTGTCGTGGGCAAAGTACTGGAGAGTTTAACATCGGTAGCTGAGCAAAGGGCGCTGAGTAGGCTACGGTCAATTATGGATAACTCTGAACATCCTCTACATAGCACCATCCATTCTTCTATACTTTCTCCTTGGCTTTGTAAAATTTTTAAAGATGCATTAAGTATAGGTAAACTACCACAATCTTTTTATGAAGCTTCTATTTCCTTAATTCTTAAAAAAGATAAAGATCCCACTGAATGTGCATCTTATCGGCCTATATCTTTGCTGAATATGGATTTTAAGATTTTTAGTAAAATCTTGGCTATTAGATTAGAAAATATATTGCCTCGGATTATTTCTGAGGATCAGACTGGATTTATTAAAAATCGTTATTCATCTTTTAATATTAGAAAATTAATTAATATTGCTTATACTTCTTCATCTAAAATCCCAGAATGTGTCATCTCCTTAGATGCCGAAAAAGCATTTGATAGAGTCGAATGGTCATATTTATTTAATACTTTGCAACATTTTAATTTTAGTTCAAAATTTATATCTTGGATTAAATTAATATATCAGAAACCTTTAGCTTCGGTTTTCACTAATAATCAAAGATCCCCTTTTTTTCAGCTATTTCGGGGTACAAGGCAAGGTTGTCCTTTAAGCCCTTTATTATTTGACATTGCTTTGGAACCCTTGGTTATAGCTATTCGTGAATCACCCAATATTTTAGGTATTACCCGTGGGGAGACGATGTATAAGGTATCATTATATGCAGATGATTTGTTATTATATATATCTGATCCTGAAAGATCTATTCCTGCTATTTCTTCTTTGCTTGCTCAATTTAGTAACTTCTCTGGGTATAAATTGAATTTTAATAAGAGTGAACTTTTTCCATTAAATATGCATACTCCAATTTATAATCGGGTACCATATAGAATTGTTACAGACTATTTTACTTATTTAGGTATTAAAATTACTAAAAAACATAAAGATTTATTTAAAACTAATTTTTTGCCTTTAATAGATCAAATTAAGCAACTTGCTAATAGGTGGTCTCCACTATCTATGTCTTTGGTAGGTAGAATTAATGCCATTAAGATGATGATACTACCTAAATTTTTATACCTATTTCAAGCATTACCAATTTTTATTCCTAAATCTTTTTTTGATACAGTTGATTCTAAAATATCGTCGTATTTGTGGCAGAACAAAAATCCTAGGTTAGCTAAAAAATATTTACAGAAGCCTAAGAAGGAGGGCGGTTTGGCTCTACCAAACTTAAGATTTTACTATTGGGCAGTTAATATACGGTATTTGATATTTTGGACACAAGAATCGATTACAGTTGCTGGCCCACAATGGGTAAATTTGGAATGTAAATCTGTGCAAGATTTCTCATTGATTTCAATCTTAGGATCTTCACTTCCCTTTTCGTTATTTAAAATGAATAAACAGATAACTAATCCTATAGTCAAGTATACATTACGAATCTGGTTTCAATTTCGTAAATTTTTTGGTTTGAATAAGTTTATACTGTCAAGTCCTATAACATCTAATTACTTTTTTCGACCATCTTCCATAGATCAAGCCTTTTATTTATGGAAAACAAAAGGTATAACATGTTTTCGTGATCTGTTTTTGGATGATAACATTATGTCCTTCGAACAATTATCTAATAAATATAATTTATCTAAAACCCATTTTTTTAGATATCTACAAGTTAGAAATTTTTTATATAATGAACTAAAGTCTTTTTCGAAAGAATGTCCATTGGACATTACAGAAAGAATTTTAGCTCTTAATCCTTGTCAAAAGGGTCTTGTTGCTATCATTTATAATATGATTATGAATCTACAACCAGATATATCTGAAAAAATTAAGAAGGAATGGCAGGAAGAACTGCATTGCCCTATTTCTACTGAGCAATGGGAAAAAATTTTATTATTGGTAAACTCATCCTCTATATGTGCTAAACATACTCTAATACAATTTAAGGTCGTACACAGAGCTCATATGTCTAAAGATAAACTTGCTCGATTTTACTCGTATGTTAATTCAACCTGTGATAGATGTCATTCTGATATAGCTTCGTTGACTCATATGTTTTGGTCCTGTCCTTGCTTACAAAACTATTGGAAAGATATTTTTAATATTATTTCAAGAGTTTTAAATATTAATCTCCAACCACATCCTTTTACTGCAATTTTTGGCCTACCAATGATAGATAATAAGTGTTTATCCGCTTCATTCCAACGAATGATTGCATTTATTACACTAATGGCTAGAAGATCCATTTTACTGAATTGGAAAGAAGCCAATCCTCCAACAGTATTTCAGTGGTTTTCCCAAACTATTTCCTGTTTAAGTTTAGAAAAAATTAGAAGTGTGGTTTTCGATTCTTCAGTTAAATTTGAGGAAACTTGGAGACCATTTATTCAGCATTTTCATATGAATTAAACGGTCTGATCCTGAACCTTATTGTCACTATCCTGAATTGTGTGGATGGAGGTTGGGAGTCATAGGCACTACTGTATATATATAACATTATGCGATTGCCCATGTTGGTTAGTTTTTTTCTATTTAGTTGTTGTTTTTTTTTTGGGGGGGGTTTCTCTTAATCATTTATATTATTATATGAGTTTGAGAGATTCTATGTATGGATCAATATATATTTGAATGTTTATCAATCTATTATGTACTCTCAAATGTCTTGTAACAATATTTTTCTTCTGTTTTTTTTAAAAAAACTAATAAAAAGATTTGAAAAGAAAAGAAAGCACCATCCAGAGACAGAGAAGTAGTTTCAGCGACAGGTTACTATCGATGCAATGCTTCTCAGACAGGATGAAGAGGTCAATACTCCCCAATGCCATTAGGCTTTACAATTCTACCGCCAGGACTTAATAACTTTTTAAAAGCTATTATTAATGCTTTTTGAGATAGTGATTTAGATGCATATCATATTTTTTACTGAGTTAAGTATTGTATGTAATTAGTTTTGCTACAACAAGTGTATGGGACATTGGAAAAAAAGTTGAATTTCCCCATGGGGATGAATAAAGTATCTATCTATCTATCTATCTATCTATCCATCTATCCATCCATCGCTTGGGGAAAGTAACTGTTTTTCAGTCTGGTGGTCCTGGTGTAGATGCTATGTGGTCTCCTCCCTAATGGGAGTGGGATAAACACATTATTGTGAATGTTATTAAATAGATCTGGAAGGTAGCATGCTATCACTGAAACTGACTGTCAGAGACTCAGTGAGGTTTGCATTTATCCATGTAGCTATGCTGGCTTTGGAAAAAATAGTTCTTATAATGTTGGCATTTGAAGGAATGTCAGCTATTTTGTGTAAAATGTTTCTCATAATATTCTAAATGCAATATTCATTAGGTGCCTTAAATTCTGATTAGTTTTTGATGTTAAATTAACATCAGCCAAGGAATCATGTATAAATTGTGGGCAGAGGGCTTAGGGAAAATTAAGTAATGAGACAGAGTTGAGTTTGGATGAGAATGAAAACCCATGTTCCATTTTGTTCCTCATATGTTGAGACTCACTTCATCCAATTCCAATGTAGCATCTGCAGGCATTTTTGTCTCTGTTCCTGATTCCTCCCCCCCCCCCCCCCCCCCGATATGAAGTGGTATTTAAATTTCCAGTCATGTTACTCAGTTTAATGAGTCTGTTCAGTACTGCATCTTCCCCATGGACTTCATTATTCTGAGATTCAAATTGTGAGCATTGAAGTTGAGAAGTTTGCAGTAGCTGTAAGTTTGATTTTTAAAAAATATATTATGAAGTCAACCATTGTTTTGACTTTCACAAATGCATTTATTTGTGGAGTTTCTCAGGACAGGCAGTGCTTTTGCACAGCAGATTTGGTAACTCTAACCTTTTGTCTGAATATTCAGTGAATGAGTGCGAGACCAAGCAGTTGTGGTGTTGGGATTTAAGAAGCATTGTATAATGACATAGTGTTTCTGTTCAGCTGAGCAGAACTCTACTAATTTTATCTCTTATCTGAAGTGTGGCCCCTGGAATGGGGCTCGAACCCACGGCCTGCTAATTAGAACAAAATATTTTCTAAAACTCAATTTATTTCTGGGATGTGGCTTTGCTGGTGATACTAATTAATTGATGCCATTAATTGTTTGCAAACTGGGGAAGTATAAACATAGAACAGTACTGCACAGGGACAGGCCCTTCTGCCCACAGTGATGTGCTGAATTCCTTCTGCCTGCATGTGGTCAGTATTCCTTTATTCTTTGGATATTTGTCCAGGTTCAAAATTTATTATATACACCCCCCCCCCCCCCCATGATTCTTACAGGCAACCACAAAACTAAGAAATCCAATAGAACTCCTTTTTAAAAAAAAGACTCAATGTGCAGAAAAAACAAATCATGCAAGCAATAAAGATAAGTAAATAACATTGAGAACTGAAATTCATGAAAGTGTGCCTACAGCCAGAGAGCCAGTCATCACCGCAGCTGATCCAGAAGACTGTTAGTTACAGGCCACAGCCTCAGTTCAGCACAGAGACGAGTAAACCTCATGGAACTGCAAGCCCATCCCTCATCTCTGGCCCCGACATCCGACCTTATCAATTTGGCCCAGCGCTTAAATTGGCCAATGGGTTATTCCTTCCTCTTGGACCCAGGCCCTGCTGCTTTGATATGTCCTCAGGCGCAAGGTCTGCCTGTTGCCTTGAGTTCAGCCAGTACTGAATCTTTTCAATTTGGCCCAGTGCTTCAGTCAGTCAAATCTCTGCTTATTCCTCGCTCTCGGGCCCAGGGTGCGCCACCTCAACTCTGCCTTGCCTCAGTTCTGCCACTTCAAATTGTTCTGTTTGTTCATGAGCCACACGTAGGCTCATTGCCCTCTCTCGGGCCCTGGCTCCGATGGCTTGATTTGGCCCATACACACCATGCCGCAACTGTCCTGCATTTTTCAGACTTCAGTTCACACTGCAAAAATGCTAGGTCATACAGGTGGTTGGAAAGCTCGATTCCAAAAGGGAAGTTACAGGCTATTGATTGCAGTGATCATTCTCAGGGGAAAAAATGTGATTAATTACCAGCAACACACACAAAATACTGGAGGAACTCAGCAGGCCAGGCAGCATCTATAGAAAAGAGTACAGTCAATGTTTCGGGCCCAGACCATTCAGCATGACTGGAGTGGAAAAAAAAAGATGAGGAGGCAGAGTTAGGAGGGGAGGGAGAAACACAAGCTGATGGGTAAAACTGGAAGGGGGTGAGGGGTGTAGTAAAGAGCTGGGAAGTTGATTGGTGAAAGAGATAAAGGGCTGGAGAAGGGGGAACCTAATTGGAGAGGACAGAACGCCAAGGAAGAAAGAAAAGGGGGAAGAGCACCAGTGGGAGATGATTGGCAGTCAAGGGAATAAGGTGAGAGAGGGAAAAGGCCAATGGTGAAGCGGGTCATTATCGGAAGTTCAAGTTGTGAAAGTAATTACTAGTTGTTTTTGCTGCCAGCAATCAACAGCACAATCTTAAACTGGCTTGCTATATGATGTCTTTACTACCATATCAACCTATGTAGCCACATTCATGGATCTGTGGACATGGACCCAAAGATCCCTTTGTCCAATAAGTAGTTAGTCAATCACATATACCCATATAAAAGCCTTTGAAATGTTTCTGTTGTATCTGCCTCCATTGCCGCCAGTGGTGGCACATTCCAGGCACTCACCACTCAGTGTTTAAAATAAAAACTTGCCCTGCATATCTTTGAACTTTTCCCTCTTTCACTTTAATTGCATGCCCTCTAGTATTATTCATTTCAACCCTGAGGAAATGGATACCAACTCTCTATCTATGTCTCTTAATAGCTCATGAACTTCTATCAGGTTTCCCCTCAGCCTCTATTGTTCTGGAGAAAACTGCCCAGTTTGTCCCACCTCTCTTTTATAGCACCTGCCCTTTAATCCAAACAATAGACAATAGGTGCAGAAGTAGACCATTTGGCCCTTCGAGCCTGCACCGCCATTTTGAGATCATGGCTGATCAATTACTATCAATACCCGGTTCCTGCCTTGTCCCCATATCCCTTGATTCCCCTATCCATAAGATACCTATCTAGCTCCTTCTTGAAAGCATCCAGAGAATTGGCCTCCACTACCTCCCAAGGCAGTGCATTCCAGACCCCCACAACTCTCTGGGAGAAGAAGTTTTTCCTTAACTCTGTCCTAAATGACCTACCCCTTATTCTCAAACTATGCCCTCTGGTACTGGACTCTCCCAGCATCTGGAACATATTTCCTGCCTCTATCTTGTCCAATCCCTTAATAATCTTATATGTTTCAATCAGATCCCCTCTCAATCTCCTTAATTCCAGCATGTACAAGCCCAGTCTCTCTAACCTTTCTGCGTAAGACAGTCCAGACATCCCAGGAATTAACCTCATGAATCTACGCTGCACTTCCTCTACAGCCAGGATGTCCTTCCTTAACCCTGGAGACCAAAACTGTACACAATACTCCAGGTGTAGTCTCACCAGGGCTCTGTACAAATGCAAGAGGATTTCCTTGCTCTTGTACTCAATTCCCTTTGTAATAAAGGCCAACATTCCATTAGCCTTCTTCACTGCCTGCTGCACTTGCTCATTCACCTTCAGTGACTGATGAACAAGGACTCCGAGATCTCTTTGTATTTCTCCCTTACCCAACTCTACACCGTTCAGATAATAATCTGCCTTCCTGTTCTTACTCCCAAAGTGGATAACCTCACACTTACTCACATTAAACGCCATCTGCCAAGTATCTGCCCACTCACCCAGCCTATCCAAGTCACCCTGAATTCTCCTAACATCCTCATCACATGTCACACTGCCACCCAGCTTAGTATCATCAGCAAATTTGCTGATGTTATTTTCTATGCCTTCATCCAAATCATTAACGTAAATGGTAAACAGCTGTGGTCCCAATACCGAGCCCTGAGGCACCCCGCTAGTTACCACCTGCCATTCCGAGAAACACCCATTCACCGCTACCCTTTGCTTTCTATCTGCCAACCAGTTTTCTATCCATGTCAATGCATTCCCCCCGATGCCCTGAGCTTTGATTTTACCCACCAATTTTCTATGTGGGACCTTATCAAATGCCTTCTGAAAATCGAGGTACACTACATCCACTGGATCTCCCCCGTTTAACTTCCTGGTTACATCCTCAAAAAACTCCAACAGATTAGTCAAGCAAGATTTACCCTTGGTAAATCCATGCTGGCTCGGCCCAATCCTATCACTGCTATCTAGATATGCCACTATTTCATCCTTAATAATGGACTTTAGCATCTTTCCCACCACCGATGTCAGGCTGACAGGTTGATAGTTCTCTGTTTTCTCCCTCCCTCCTTTCTTAAAAAGTGGGATAACATTAGCCATTCTCCAATTCTCAGGAACTGATCCTGAATCTAAGGAACATTGGAAAATGATTACCAATGCATCCGCAATTTCCAGGGCCACCTCCTGTAGTACCCTAGGGTTCTGATAAACCTCTTCTGCACCTTCTCCAAAGCTCCACATCCTCCCTGTAATTCAATTTTAGTCCCTCAGGGTGAGTAAAATTGAATGCAGTATTCTAGATGCGTCCTGACCTGAGTTTTATAAATCTGCAACATAACTTCCTGACTCTTGAACTCAGTGTCTCAACTGGTAAAGGGAAGTATGCCATATGACATCTTTACTACCTGATGAAGCTGGGCAGACACATTCAGGGATCTGTGCACTTCGACCCCAAGATCCCTCTACACCAAGTAGTTAATCAATCACATTAATAGGCATGGTTTCACACAGACCTATTTGGCTGGTTTGTTCAACAATACAGTCGTTACTTTGTTGTTTATACCAATTTTATATTTGGGTTCTAATTAAATGAGTGTAAATTCACTACCATCCATGATGGGGGTTGAACTTGCATCTCCAGATCATCAGTATGAGCCTCTGTATTACCTATCTGTGGATGCTTCTGTGCTTGAAACCTAGAAGACCCAAGCGAGCAAAATCTATGGTGTGCATAAAATAATGGCAAACTATAGTTCCTGTCTTTGGTTGGATCACATGTACTCATGCTTCATATTGCATTGGATAGGCTAAAGTTTCAATGTAAGCGAATGTAATACTTAAAGTCCATGGAGCATTCCATGGAACGTGCTGAGATTTAAGACTTGAAGCGACTATTTCTATAACACCTTTTGCAACCCAAAGATATCCCAAAGTGCTTCACAACCAATTAAGTACTTTCAGAGTATAGCTGTTATTCTAAGAAAATGTGGCACTCTACTGCAAACAGTAGTGTGATAATTACCAGATAATCTGGGCAGATGACTAGGATCAGATTTATTTTTAAAAAATCTAATTGTTTGACGTTTATAAACCTAGTTATGATTTTTTTTCTCTCTTCTCTCTCTCTCTGTCTAGCCTCCTGAGCGACAGATCCTGGTGGGGATTTGTGCAATGGCGAAGAAATCAAAATCAAAACCGATGACTCAGATCCTAGAACGTCTGTGTAAATTTGAGTACATCAGTGTTGTGATTATTAATGAGGATGTCATTCTGAATGAATCAGTGGAGAACTGGCCAGTCTGTGACTGTTTGATCTCTTTCCACTCCAAAGGTGAGCTATAGGAAGGATGAGAGTTGCCTGCACATAAGGTCTTCAAATATTTAAATAGTTCCTCTTAAGACACAATCATAAATATAACTAATTGGCTAAAGGAAGAATGTTTCTATGCTACTAGTGCAATTACCTACTCTGTCAGATCTTTGTCAGTCATTTGAACAGGCAAACAAATTTTTCATTTTGAAATGGTGAACTCAGCCTAAATTTGTGTTCTTAAGTATTTGACTGAAGTTTAAACCCTTTCCTACTGATTCACAGACCAAAATCCTACAAACTGAGCTGAAAGCAGAGATTATCTTTTTAGCATTCTGTGTTTGATATATGAAATTGAATCTAATTGGCCAGTTCAGTTAACTCTAATATGATAGTTCAAGAGTAGATTGTACCTCCTTTCCAATATGTTATGCCATTCCAAATGGAAGGAGCTGACATTAGATGTGCAAGACCGTAGATGTGGGTAAGACGTGGGCTTTGGTTTAGGGTGCAGTGTATTTTGGGATTCTGATTTTTTTTTTGGTGCTATTAGTGTGCAAAAGGATTGAAGTGGTAAAAAAATTTGTTTGTTTCCCAGGTTTTCCACTGGATAAGGCAGTGGCTTACGCAAAACTCAGGAATCCCGTTCTCATTAATGACTTGAATATGCAGTATTATATACAAGACAGGTATGTGCCATTTGTTAATTATTGCAAACATTCCAATTTATGAACATTTGTTCTTGATCCAAGATAACTGCAGCTAATTTAAGTCGTCAGCATGGTTTAATCTTTGGAATCACAGCTTTCTCGATTCATTCTTTGAATGATAAATCGGTCTGTTGTTACATGTATTAAGTTACCATAAGAAAACTTTTTGCATGCCATCTGTACAGTTCATTTCATCACATCACTGCATCAAGGCAGTAGTAAACCAGTAATAGAATGCAGAATAGTTTTACAGTAACAGAGATAGTGCAATGTGGGCAGACAATTAGGTGCAAGGCCATAACAAGGTGGATTATAAGGTCAAGAGTTCATTTTATTGTAATAGGGAACCATCCATCGGTAGTCTGGTAATGGTAGTACTGAACCTGTCCATGAGCCTGGTGGTACGTGCTTTTGTATCTTGTGCCTGTTGAGTGGAGAAAAGATGGAATGTCCAGGGTGGGTGGAGTCTTCCATTATGCTGGCTGCTTTCCCGAGAAATGTAATCAGAACTCTCTTTTTGCACTGCTTATATATTTTATATTTCTTATTGTTTTATGTATGTATTACATCCAGCTGCTGCAAAAGTTTCACAACATACTGTATGTCAGTGATAAACTGGATTCTGATTCTAGTTCAGAGTCCATGGAAGGAGGCTGACTTTAGTGATGTGCTGCATTTTGTTTACACATCTGTCTGCAGTTGCCATACCAAACCTTGATGCTTTGCATGGTGCATTGATAAAAATAGGCGAGGGTCAAAGGGGAGGTACCAGATTTCTCCAGCTTCCTGATGAAGGGGTGGTGCTGGAGAGCTTTCTTGTCCATGGCATCTGTGTGGTTGGACAGGACAAGCTATTTGTGATGTTCATTTCTAGGGACCTGAAGCTCTCAACCCTCTCGACCAGGGCACCATTGATGTAAACAGGAGTGTATGCAGCACGTCCCCCTCTGCCCTTCCTGAAGTCAGCAATCAGCTCTTGTTTTGAGGGAAGGGCTGTTGTCATGATACCGTGTCACCAGGCTTTCCATCTTCTTTCTATATTCAGGCCTCCAGAACCATACATTCTAGAAAGGCCCCAAACCAAATCAAAACCAAGTTTTTGATCTTTACTAAGTAGTCATAATGTGCATTTGCTAAGCTGAAGAGAGAAAGTGCCAGTGGTATTCCTATTCTTGACCACAATCATTGATTCCACCTCGTCCTTGGTACATCTAGTGTTGAAGGATTTTATAAGACTGTAGGCATAAGAGCAGAATTAGGCCATTCAGCCCATTGCATCTGCCATTCGATCATGGCTTATTTATTGCTCCTCTTGACCCCATTCTCCTGCCATC
Source organism: Hemitrygon akajei (assembly GCF_048418815.1). NCBI lineage: Eukaryota > Metazoa > Chordata > Chondrichthyes > Myliobatiformes > Dasyatidae > Hemitrygon > Hemitrygon akajei. Next base: position 11,152,260 of record NC_133144.1, read on the forward strand.
TCCCCATAACACTTGAATCCATACTAATCAAGAACCTATCAACCATCACTTTAAACATACCCAATGACTTGGCCTCTACAGCTGTCTGTAACAGTGAATTCCACAGATTCATCACCCTCTGGCTAAAGAAATTCCTCCTCATGTCTGTCCTAAAGGGATGTCCTTGTATTCTGAGGCGCTCCCTGCTTTCTGGTCCTAGATCCCCCTACAAGAAGAAACATCCTGTCCACACCCACTCAATCTAGGCCTGTCAATGAGATCATCTAGTGACGTAGATGACAAAGTGGAAGGGTGGAGTAGTAAGTTTGCAGATGTCATGAAGGTTGGCGGAGTTGTGGATGGCTGTTGTAGCTTGCAACAAGACATTGACAGGATGCATAGCTGTGCTGAGAAGTGCCAGATGTAGTTCATCCTGGAAAAATGTTAAATAGCCTGATTTTCTGATGCAGTGAGCATATATACAGGAAGAATGGACAGCTTTTAACATTCTGCAAGTTTGAAATATGTAGATTTATTTCTTCCTGGAATTTAATTAACTGACAGCTTTCTGTTCGAGCACGTTGGTAATGAGGTCCTTCATTGGGCTGCCTATAGATGTTGCATCCTAGCTGTCGACATGGTACTCAGCCAGGGCAGTACAATATAGCTCCCCCTCCACACAGCTGATGAATCCAAAGGAATGGCAGAGATCAATACAGTTTGGCACCAGCGGCATTAGAGGAGATGCCAGTCAGCCTGGAACTCAGTGTAGGACTGCCTTAGGGATTCCAGCTCTGGGTTTTTCCTTGGTGTTTATTCCCGGTCTTCCCCATGAGTTGGTGTAGCCACAAGGCAGTAGAGGTCTGAGATCAGAGTTTTCCTTCTCCTAGATGAGTTGCCAACCACAGCTGAAGACCCTATCTGCTCAGAATAAATTTAAGTGACTGGTGTTAAGGTTACAGTAACCCACTTTGCCCCTTCTCCTGCCAGTAGAAATGGATCTGCTGGCTTAGTACCTAAGCCATATGTGAAGGCCAGGAGGTGAACTTGGTTGTCAGAGGCTCTTTGAGACAAACAGCATTTAATAGGTAGTTGGAGCTTATCCCCGCTACCACCCCTGGCTATAACAACCTTGAGGAACCACAGTGGTAGGAATACAGTAATTCAGTGTTGTCTGTGAATCAAGCCCTTATTAGCAAAGTTGTGGAAAAAATTCTTTAAATTCCATGAGAAAATTTTGAATGTAGTCTCTGCTTCTCCCAAGCTCAGCCCAAACGTACCAACTGACCTGATGCTTTTCCCCTCCTTGTACCGATAACACACTTCAATTATAGACAATCTAAAAAAACCACACCATTTTAGTATTGTTTTCACAAGCCTAGCTTGATGTTATAAATCTTGTTCATAATGAATGACTGGGAGGTCACAATAGCAGGGGTGTCAAACTCATTTTAGGTCACAGGCCGGGTTGAGCAAAATGCAGCTTCATGCGGGCCGGATCAGTCGGACGCGTGCAAACGCAGCTTTCGTTGCCTCCGTTTTTTCAGCCTGCTCTCATGTGTTGCAGTCTCTGCTATAACTACAAAGTGTTTCACTTTACAAATTCTGTTTCTTATGAAGAAGACTGCCGAGCAAGACTGCTGAATAAACACTAAAAACCCTGAAAACATGGTACCTGAATAAACTCAGCATTAGCCATATCATATGCCATAGGCGCTTCGATTACTGGGGCCAACTTTAATAGTAATTAGATATTATCTCGCGGGCCAAAGATAATTCCACCGTGGGCCGGATTTGGCCCGCGGGCCTTGAGTTTGACATATATGCAATAGAGTATGAATAAATGGATTCATACTTTATACTCATTCTTCTGTTATGATCCCAGCCCCCTCCTTTGTGAGAATCGCCAGAGCCCTAGTGAAGGGGGGGTCAATGACCCAAGAGAAGAGAGAGATACGTGTGGTGTCCCTCGTTTCACGGCGAGGCAAAAGCTGGCAACTGTGGTCATTGTCTCGTGGAGACACCTTTGTGAATTGGGAACTGTACTACGTGTATACCCTCAGGGCAACGTGGGTGGAGAGATGGAGAGAGATTGCATCATCCCAACCTGATTGACATCTGAGACCCCGTGAGTTCAGATAAAAGAGGGGTAGTAAAGACGGCTCCCCAGAAGCACCAGAAGACGCGCTAGAAATCCTGTGACTGCGTTTAATAGCGACAGCCGGTGGAGGGGTTCGTGTGCGTCTTTTCCTTGCCTGGGATTGGCGACCTCACCACGAAAGAAAGGTTTTAGCTACAGGAGAGGCCACAAGTGAACGGCCACCCCCCAACGAGACTCCCGACGGATTGAACTCCTAAAGGTTGGAAAAAACCCGCCGGGTAACTGTTTCATTCAATCTCTATCTCTCTCTCTTTAACAAAGTGCACCACCGCGACACCCCAAAAGACGGCAGCTGGTGGAACTGCAGTGAACGCAAGAGACTTTTAGATATACAGCGGACAATATATACCTTACCCCTAGACAACGATAGAGCTTATTTCTTATTGATTAGTACTATCCCTGCGCTTTAGATTGAGTATTGACGACGTATGTTATCTGAATGTTTGTATTAACCTTACTTTTGTGCCCCTTTATAAATAAAAACTTTTAAAAATGGTACCATCAGACTTCAGCGGACCTCTCTATCTTTGCTGGTAAGTGATCCAGTTACGGGGTACGTAACACTTCTTCATAGATTGAATTACAGTGTATCTTTTGCATTCATTACCAATACATTAGAGTATTAATGTAAGTAGAAAGTTGTAAGTTAATCAAATTTCAGGAAGAAATAACTCTGTTTTCATTGTAGCTGAGACTTCACACTGGCCAAGTTTGAGAAGAGTTAATCACCTAGCTTACATCGACACATTTTGTTCGGTTTTGATTAAATTAATGATCCATTCTGTGCTGATTGTTCACAGCATTGTTTGCTGATGTGAAAAGGTGAAATTGCATTGAAAGATTTTTAAAGATTAGCTTTGCTTGTCACATGTACATTGAAATATTTTGAATCGTTGTTTGAGGCCTTGGGACAGAAGCTGTTGTAGATTTTGTGATCACAATCTATGATATACATCCCTTCTGCTCATCTGAATATGTGCCAGATTGAGTGACTCGGATATTTGCAAATGCAAAGCCAGCTGGTGAAAGGGAAATGCTCCCTGCAATGTCACTGTATTGAAACCCTGTCCTTGGCTGTGAAATTCACCTGTGCATATTTCCATCAAAATTATTGAAGAACCATTGGAAGTGGGAGCCCACTTGACATTCCACACCTCTTAATCTTGAATGCTGAGGACAATTTTATATTGTCCCTTGCCAGTTTTCGCTTTTGAAGATTAACAATGGGACTGGGATTTTCCCAGACTATAGAACATTTTCATGCTGACATTTAGGACAATCCTTCATTGGGCTGTTGGTGGCCTCCTGAGGATTCTTTTGAATTGGAATAATTGTTCCATCAACAACCTGACAAATCACTGTCCAAAACTAGTTTGATATATCATGTGACTGCCTGGATTTCTAGAAAAATATTGAGGCTATTTAGTTTATAAATGCTATGTACATACTTATAGAAAGAATTGATATTTACATAGGGCATTTCATAAACCTGTCATAAAGTGTTTTACAGCCAATATAATGCCTTATGAAACACTGTCATTTTAAATATAGACAACAACAACATGATTAAAAACAGCAGTAGATTTTGGCCAGGAAGGTAATCATCTTGACCAGCTTTGAAATATTTCTGAGAGAAATTGGAGAAATCTTAATTATCTTATTTGAAAGAAGGCCTCTGGTGTTTAGCACCTCTTCAGCACTACAGTGGAATGTCAGTCTGGATTTTTTTATGCTGGATTTGAATCCACTAATTGCTGAGCCTATAAACAACCCCTGAAGCCAGGACTGACACCAATTCCAATTAGAACTGCCCATATAAAGATCACTATAATTATACCCTCACAGCAAGGTAAGTTGTAAGTGTGGCACACAACTTGAATTCACCGTTGCCTCCTAATTGCACTTCACCTGAACCCTGCACTTTGCTTCATTCCAGTTCTGCAACAGCATGTGATCAGTGTCTATTAAATATTAATTGACTTGCCAAACAGCTCTTCAGTTTCCTTGTTAAAGACTGCAATTTTTATTACGTATCTTTGTTCTCAAGACCATCTTTGAGAAAATGCAGTGCTGATTTTCTGTTGCAAAATTCAAGAAATAATGATTAATACAGTCTTGCTTCAGATTTTTAGTTCCTCTGCAGGTGAACTCGAGGTGGCAGTGCCCATCTGTTAACCTGCATCAAGAATCCTCTCAAACAGAAGCTTTAGAAAATACAGATTACCTGAATACCTAAGGGACAAGAGAGTTCAGATAACTAAGTAAGAACTTGGAAGGTGTTCTGAGGGACCGGATATATAATTACAGTGGATTCTGGTTAATTGAGCGATTGGTTATTTGGGACAAGATCAAAAACCAAGCAAGAAAGTAGCTGGGATTCCCTTTGTTTATTTGGAACACTATGCTGCTTAATTGGGGAAGGAGACTGTTGCTGAACAGTTTCTAACGAACATCAGTCACATTCACTAGTGTGGCCATTAGACAGCACACCGTCCTACGTGTGAACTTTTTAAATAGCTTCAGTTGCATATGCTTGTGTTCAAAATGCAGTGATTTTTGTTGCTGATGGCCAGAAATGAACAAAAGTGCAAATGAAGCTATTTCACTACTTCATCAAGTTAAGGAGCTACAAAGAATTTGAAGGTATTGACAGTCATCTTGAAAATGAAAATTTGGAGGTTGTAATTGTTGGCAACATTGTATGAAGACAATAGGTGTCTCTGCTGATTTTGTTCATTACAGTCTAAAAAAAGTGATGCGGCCGAATTACTCTTCCAATAAATATTAGGTGCTTATGATCATGAGAAGGTCTGCAGATGCTGGATATCCAGATGACGGACAGTGAGGAAGATTATCAAAGACTGCAGTGGGACCTGGACCAGCTGCAACTGTGGTCTAAAAATGGCAGGTGGAATTTAATGCAGACAAGCATGAGATGTTGCTCTTTGGGAGGACAGCCCAGGATAGGGCTTGCACAGTGAGCAGGAGTGTGGTAGAACAGAAGAATCTGGGAATACAGGTCCATCATTCCTTGAGTGGAGAGTGTTTGGCACATTGGCCTCAAAGTATTGAATACAGGAGTTGGGTTGTTAGATTGAAGTTGTATAAGACATTGATGAGGCCTAATTTGGAGTATCGTATGCAGTTTTGGTCACCTATCTACAGGAAAAATGTCAATAAAATTGTAGAGAAAATTTACAAGACTTAAGGACCTGGGCTATAGGGAAGAGTTGAAAAGGCTAGGACTTTCTAGGGAATAATGTAAAAGATTGAGTGGAGATTTGCTAGAAGTATATAAAATTGAGGCATATAGATAGGATAAATACAAGCAGTCTTTTGCCACCGAGGTTGGTTGAAGCTAGAACTAGAGGTCAGGGGCTAAGGTTGAAAGGTGCAATGTTTAAGGGGGAATATGAGGGTAGTGAGTGTGGAATGAGCTGTCAGCAGAAGTGGTAGATGTAGGTTTGATTTCAACACTTGAGAAAAATTTGGATGGGTACATGGATGGGAGGGACGTGAAGGGCTGTTGTCTGGGGCAGGTTGATGGGATGAGACAGATTAATATCATGGCATGGACTAGATGAGCCAAAGAGCTTGTTTCTGTGCTGTTCTCTGACTCTATGACTCTATAATTTTATCAGAAGTTATCAGAATTGTAGGAGGTATATAGATGGTGTCAGTGAAATCACAAGAAAACTGGTTATATTTTGTGCTTATAATGACTTGGGACTATGAGAGATGTGTTTTTCAACACAAGAGATTCTTAAAGTAATCTTCTCTGTTTACAAAGATGACTTTTTTTGCTACTATTATAATGTTTTATGTTTCCAACATCTTTTTATTCCTCTTTATCATTATTATACTTGCAAGTTAGATATGGCCCTTGTGGCTAAAGGGATCAGGAGGTATGGAGAGAAAGCAGGTACAGGGTTCTGAGTTGGATGATCAGTCATGATCATACTGAATGGTGGTGCAGGCTCGAAGGGCCGAATGGCCTACTCCTGCACTTATTTTCAATGTTTCTATGTTTAAATTTGTAAAGTGGATGGATTTTAGTAAGGCATTAACATCTGTTTTCTGCATTAATTTAATGCCTAATTTAAGCATCAGAATTAGTTTCTTTTCATGTTTGCAGGAGAGAAGTCTATCGAATTTTGCAGGAAGAAGGAATAGATCTTCCTCGTTATGCAGTGTTAAATCGTGATCCAGACCGACCTGATGGTTGGTATTGTTTTATGCACACTTTATACAATGTAAAATTGCAGTGCTGTTGTGGTTCTCTAGTTAGTTTTGCAACATTTACAGTCCTGTTCAGTCTGTTATTTTAGTTTAAATGAACTTAGTTCTTTGATCTATTGTTCTTTTCGGAACCCATTCCCACTATCATGATATGCATATCACTTAGTGTCACTTTACAGTATGCACATAAAATCAGTCCGTATATTACAGCTATTTGTGCATTGTGCTTTATAGGATTGCTGTTATATTTATTGTGTTCTTAATGCTTATTATGGTTTTCTTTAATGCTGCACTGGATCTGGAGTAACAATCATTTTGTTCTCCTTTGCACCCATGCACTGAAGAATGACAATAAACAATTTTTAATCTTATTGAGATTAATATTAAATCTTCTGAGACTAGATGGGTGTAATGTTGTAATATGTGTTGATTTTGCCTAGAACGATGAATTCCATTTTTTTTAGCCAATTGTTGCCAATAGTTTAGGATGCCGAGTTACAAACTGTTCCATACCATAATCCAAAAGAATGTAAGATCTTGTTTTTGTATGTAAATTTTGAGCTTTATTACCAAACTCCAGTAATTGTTTCTTTCATAAAGAAGTTTCCCACAGATGACCTGTTGCTGCCTCAACTCCAGGTATCTTTGATAGGTCTGTCACCTTGGCTACTGTCAGTTGAGTTTGCCTGTTCTTCCTTGACTTCATGGGTTTCCTGTTGACGCTGTGGATTTCTGCCACATTGCTAAAATGTGCTGATAGATTGCTTGGCTACTCTAAATTACCCTGTATTGAAGGTAAATGGTAGAAAGAATCTAAACCAGTTGATGGTCATGCGAGAAAGCTGTAGGTGTGCATGGGAATGGAACTGATAGGATAACTTCACTGAGAGCCAGTATGAACCCAGTGGGCTGAAATTGCTCTTTTTTCATCATAAGTATGAAACCATAATTGCAGGAGTTTTCAACCTCTAATATGGCGAGAGAGGTATTCAAAAAGGCTGCATTTGGACTAAGTAGATTAGCTCTATTTGTCACAAATATACATCAAAACATATAGTGAAATTCTTCGTTATGTATCAAATCATTGAGGATTGGCTGAGTAGCCAGCATGTGTCATCACGCATTTGGCAGCAGTATAGAATGCCCACAATTTACTAGCCTGTACCGTACATCTTTGGAATTTGGGAGGAAACCGAGTCACCTGGAAGAAATCCATATGGTCAGGTGGAGAACGTACAAGCTCTTTACAGATAGTGGCAGGAATTGAACCCTGGTACTGTAAAGCTACTATGCTACCATGCTGCTAAGACTTAAAGCTACTGGCAGAGTTAATTTTTAAATATTTCTTTGCATGCTGAATAGAAAATGATAGAATAATCTTCCCTATTTGTTTGAAAATCAAATTTGGCTGTAACCCTCTGCTTTTTACAGAATATCACATGGCATTGGACATGGGTGGAAAGGGGTCAGGGTGAACTGACTAACACAAAATGGGACATGTTTGATAGATAAGCTTCCTCTTCCTTTCAGATTAATTAAAATTTGTAAAACCCTGAGATAAATCACTTGCACTTGTGTTTTATTTACCTGCACAGAGTGTAACTTGGTGGAAGGTGATGATCATGTAGAAGTGAATGGAGAAATCTTCCAGAAGCCCTTTGTTGAAAAACCTGTGAGTGCTGAAGACCATAATGTGTACATTTACTACCCTGTGTCGGCTGGTGGAGGGAGCCAGAGGCTTTTCCGTAAGGTATGATGATACACACCATTGCTGCTTGTATCTAGAGGCAAAACGTAGATGAGGCCACTTGACCTATCATTTCTATCCTATCCCTAAGAAAGAGCTCTCCTGTTGATCCTGTTTCCCTGCTTTCTCCCCATGGCCTAGAAGAATTTTATTTTCACTAATATTTTTCCAGTTCCATTTTTTAAGTTACTTTTAAATCAGCCTCTATCGTGTTTTCAGGTAGTACATCAGATTGTTATTTTTCATTTGTTCCTTTTAAAAGGAAAGGTCAAAAAAATTTGGAATTCCTCTCCATGTTCTTCCCTTGAGAAAGAGGGCCATTGTATTACTTTCCTTTCTGTATATGTCAGTCTGGTTCAGTGAGTGCACTCCTGAACATACAGTGTCCATAAAAAGTATTTGCCCCCCCCCACCCCAGAAGTTTTCATGCTTTATTGTTTTACAATATTGAATCACAGTGGATTTAATTTGGCTTTTTTTTTGACACTTTTCAACAGAAAAACACCTTTTCGTGTCAAAGTGAAAACAGATCTCTACAAAGTGTTCTAAATTAATTACAATTATAAAAAAATAATTGATTGCTTAAGTATTCACCTCCTTTAATATGCAGCCAGTTGGTTTTAGAAGTCACGTAGTTAGTTAAATGGAGATCTGTTTTTGGAGACCCATGAGCAGTCAAGGTGTTTCAATTGATTGTAGCAAAAATACACCTGTACCTGCAAGGTCCAGCTGCTGGTGAGTCAGGATCCTGGCAAAAACTACACCATGAAAACGAGAACACTCCAAGCAACTCTGCAAACAGGATATTGAAAAGCACAAGTCAGGAGATGGATTAAAATTTTCTTTCCAAATAACTGAATATCCCTTGGAGTACAGTTAAGTCAATCATCAAGAAATGGAAAGAATGTGGCATAGCTGTAAATCTGCCTAGAGCAGGCCATCCTCAAAAACTGAGTGACTGTGTAAGAAGGCGACTAGTGAGGGAGGCCACTAAGAAATCTATGACAACTCTGGAGGAGTTACAAGCTTCAGTGGCTGAAATGGGAAAGACTGCGTATACAATAACTGTTGCCTGGGTGCTTCACCAGTCACAGCTTTATGGGAGAGTGGCAAAGAGAAAGTCACTATTGGGGGGCGGGGGGGAGAACTCACATGAAATCTTGGCTGGAGTTTGACAGAAGGCATGTGGGAGACTCTGAAGTCAACTGGAAGAAGGTTCTATGGTCTGATGAAACCAAAATCGAGCTTTTGGCCATCAGACTAAATGCTGTTTAACATAAGCCAAACACCGCACATCAAAAACACACCATCTCTACCGTTGAAGCATGTTGGTGGCTACATCATGCTGTGGGAATGCTTCATTGCAGCAGGCCCTGGAAGGCTTGTGAAGATAGAGGTTAAAATGAATGCAGCAAAGTACAAGGAAATCCTGGAAGAAAACCTGATGCAGTCCGCAAGGGAACTGTGACATGGGAAAAGATTTGTTTTTCAGCAAGACAATGACCCCAAGCATAAAGCTGAAGCTACATGGGAATGGCTTGAAAACAGCAAAGTTAATGTCCTGGAGTGGTCAAGACTGAGTCCAGACCTCAGTTCAACTGAGAATTAGTGGCTGGATTTGAGAAGGGCTGTTCACTCACCATCCCCATGCAAACTGACACTGCTTGAACAGAATGGGGAGTAAAGAAAAATGAGGAAAAATTGCAATGCCTAGATGAGCAAAACTAATGCAGACCTATCCACACAGACTCAAGGCTGTAATTGCTGTCAAAAGTATATCTACTAAATACTTGAAAAAGGTGAGTTATTATATAATCAATTATTTTGTGTTTAATAATTGTTTCTACTGACAGGAGAAGGGCAAAGGTAGGTTACTGATGCCTTAAAACCACTCACTTCAGGCAGATGGGGCTTGTCAGCCGTGGTTGGCAGCTTATCTAGGAGAAGGAAAATTCTGATCTCAAACTTCCGCTGCCTTGCAGCTATACCCACTCATGGGGAAGGCTTTGGGAGTAAATCCTGAGAGAATAATTAGGAGCTGGAGTCCCTAGGGCAGTCCTACATTGAGTTTAATGCTGATTAACAACTTCTGTGATGCTACTGGTACCAAACTCTATTGGTTTCTGTCGTTCCTTTGGCTTCTTCAGATGCATGGAGAGGAGGAGCTTGTGACATGGGCAACAGCTTGTTCCCCATAATGTACTGCCCAGATTTGCGTCTCTAGACAGCTAGAATGCAAAATCGACTGTCAACTCCGACTGGAGGCCTCAGATCCTCAGAATAATTGTAATAAATTTAGACCGACTCATAGAAATTTGTTTTCACTTTGACATGAAAGAGTTTTTTTTGTTGACCAGTGTCAAAAAAGCCAAATTAAATCCACTATGATTCAATGTTGTAAAACAATAAAACATAAAAACTTCCTGGGGGGGGGGGGAATACTTTTTATAGGCACTGTAGTTTGTAGATTCAAGAGCAGGTCAGAGGCTGAGTTTTCTGCAGAAAATAATTAGTCTCTTGGATCCTTTCCACTGTTTTCAAGGTACTAGTGTGTTAGATGAGTTTTCTGGTAACCTCCAAGAAACTCAACGTAATCTAGGACGTAGCAGCCAACTGGATTAACAACCCATCGGTACCTGAACATTCACTCATGCCATAGGCAGACTGTATCCTCAATGTGGCTGTCTCCAGATGTGGTGTAGTTACATGCCTACATTTTCTGACGTAACCTTCCAAACATGTGAACTCTTTCACTAGAAAAGACAAAGGCAGCATGTGCACGGGAATATCAGTTGCAGATTTCCCTTGAAATACATGCTGTATATTATCTTGGCAATATATCATCATTCATTAAAGTTCAAAATAAACTTAATATTAATGCACATGTATATCACTCTTGCGATTCATTTTCTTGCAGGTGTTCACAGTAGAACAAAGAAATATAATAGAATCAATGACAATGTACACATAAAGACTGACAAATAACCAATGTGCAAAAGAAGACAAACTCTACAAATACAAAAAATTATAAATAAGTAGATAATACTGATAACACAAGTTGTGGAATCCTTAAAGTGACTTCACCCATTGCAGGTCTAAACCTGGGTGATCCATACATAAATGATTTCATTACAAGAATCTTTATGGATGGACAATAAATGCTGGCCTTTCCAGCACTGCCCATATTCCCAAAAATAATACAAAGAAGGCATAAAAGTGTGTAAAGTTTGATTAGGTTAGGACTTTATTCCCTGGAGTATGGGAGAATGAAGGAAGATTTGACAGAGGTATCGTAATTTATGAATGGTACAGATAGGGTGAATGTAAGCAGGCTTTTCCCACTGAAGATGGGTGTGATTACAACTAGAGGTCACAGGTCTGGGTGAAAATTGAATTACTTAAGGGGAATCTGAGGGGGAACTATTTCAATCGAAGGGTGGTGCGAGTGTAGAATGAGCTGCCAGCGGAAGTAGTGGATGTAGGTTTGATTTCAATATTTAAGGGAAGTTTGGATAAGTACATGGTTGGGAGGATATAGATGGTTATGGTCTGGGTGTAGGTTGGCATGGACTAGATGGGCCAAAAGGTCTGTTCCTGTGCTGCAGTGTTTCATGACTTTATGACTAAGTTGTTGATGCAGGTGCAATAATGATATTTAAAATACATTTGGAAGTATATGAAGTATATGAATGGGAAAGGTTTAGAGGGAAATGAGGCAATGGGACTAGCTTGGATGGGTATCTTGGTCAGTGTGGGTGAGTTGGGCTGAATGGGCTGGTTTCTATGCTATAAACACTGACTTCAAAACATAATTGAAACTGATACTACAATGCAATAACGTAAGGAAATCATATGTTCTTGGATGAGACATTAAATTTAGATCCAGTTGCATTAATATAAAGCACACTAAAGGAAGAATGACCCAGTAAGATTTGGGAAAGATGAGACTGATAAAGGCTGATCTTTTGTCTCTCCACCCCGACCTGTACTAATTCCATATCCCTTAATTCTCTTAACCTAAATATCTGTCACACTGTATTTTGAACATAACCAGCAGCTGAGCCTCCATGGACTTCAAGGATATGGAATTTCAATGATTCTTTTCTCCTTCTCAGTTCTCAATGGTTGATCCCTTAATTTGCAATTAACTTTTGGTTCCAGAGACCCCAACCAGAAATAATGTCATCTGTACATTTACCTTATCAAGTCCGCTCAGTGTTCAGTTCGTCAGTGATACTGCCTCCAGTGTAGCCCAACCTGTTTAATCTCTCTTTGCTAGGGCAATTCCTCTCCTACGTGGCCTGATAAGTATAGAGTATTTGCCATAACAAACTGAAACGTTCTGCACTATTCTCTGGTCTTGCTATGTTTAAAATCTTGTTCTATTAATTCTTTAGTTTTCTATTAAGAACCTCCTTGTTAGCCTTGCATGCCCTCTTTTAAAATGTACAACTCCTTTGTGTCCGTAGTACTTTCTGATTTGGATAGCACAAGAACAAACTAATAATTATTTATCACATGTACATCAAAACATACAGTGAAATACATGGTTTGTGTCAAATCAAATCAGCATGCATTTTGCTTTGAAGTCTGCAAGAGTCGCTATTTTTCTGGTGCTAATGTAACATGTCCACAACACATTAAACCTATCTCGTGCATTTTTGTAATGTGGGAGGACACTGGAGCACCAGGAGCAAACCCATATTGTCACAATGAGAATGTGCAAACCCCTTACAGGGAGCGGCGGGAATTGAACCCCAGTTGGTGTTGCTGGGGCTGTAATAGTGTTACAGTAATTGTGGTGCTACCAAGCTGTCCCACTTTGACTTGTTGATGTTACTTAATTTTACTTATCTGCTTTTTTTTAAGATTGGGAGTCGGAGCAGTGTGTACTCTCCTGAAAGTACAGTGCGTAAGACTGGTTCATACATCTATGAAGAATTCATGCCAACAGATGGGACAGATGTAAAGGTGCTGTGCACACTTCAGTAAGCTGTTATATGTTACTGCTCGGGACCATCATGCAGGAGTTCCTTTAACTTTACCCCTGCCTTTAAGAGGAAAAGCAATTTTGTTTGCAGTTAGTATTTCTATCAGGGTCAGAATCCTGCCATATAGGCTATAGTGCCTACTAATGGATGTAACGAGGAGTGCCCTGGTGGCTCAACTGAATGCAGTGTACACTTTTACCTTGGGCATACCAGTGAAGAGGTCTGCGTCCACCTCAAATCTGGAAATCATAGTCACCACCTTGGGGTAGGGACAGATGTAGATATATTTAGTTGGCAGAACAAGCACTGTGGGGGTGGATGTGAATGTGAATTATGAAACCTTATCAAATTGATCTGTGGTCAATGCATTATAGACCAGGTTTCATAATTTCCAATCCTTGACAAATAATGTATCAGAACATTTAACACTTAATGTTAAATATTTAGCAGTACGTACCAAATATAACTAGTCTTTTCACAGTTGTGTATGGTAGGATTAGTAGCTGAGAATAGAAGTGCTTTGTAACGAGTGGTTGTGAGACTGAGCCATGTGCTTTGGTTCCTAATCCACGATATCTTGCCTGGTCAAATTATTCAGGCAGTCACTCTTCTTGGGCATGATGAAGCCTGAGGCACATCCTTACTTTGCATTTGTGAATGAACTCGTAGTCAGTATGGCCTGACTCCTAGCTGAAAATAAAATTTAAAAAAAAACTGCAGATGCTGGAAAGAAACACCAGAAAATGGTGGAAATACTCAGCCGGTCAGGCTGCAGTTATGGGAAGAGAAATGTAGTTACTGTTTCCAGTTGGCATCCTTTCATCGAATTCCAGTGATTTGGATTTGAATTGATTCTGTTTCTCTTTCCCAGATGTAGCCTGACCTGCTCGGCAGTTCCTGTATAGTTTGACTCCTAGCTAATAGTGTAAAGAGGGAACATGAATAATCTGGAGCAATTCAGCAAGTCAGGCAGCATCTATGGAGAGATGCATCAGTTGTTGAGTTCAGTTGTACTATTGTAGAACTGATGAAGGGTCTGGGCCTGAAATATTGATTGTTTATTCCACTCCATAGATGCTGCCTGACCTGCTGAATTCCTCCTGCACTCTGCGTGTGCGTGTGCGTCTCTCTCTCTCTCTAGATTTGCAGAATCTCCTGAGTTTCTGTGTGCTGCAATAATCTGGTTTGTATATAGTGTGGGTGCATGAAATAAATATAATACTTCTCCTTGCAGGTATACACAGTTGGTCCTGACTATGCTCATGCCGAGGCTCGCAAATCTCCAGCCCTGGATGGGAAAGTGGAACGGGACAGTGAAGGAAAAGAGATTCGTTATCCTGTGATGTTGACAGCTATGGAAAAGCTGGTTGCCAGGAAAGTGTGTGTAGCTTTTAAGGTTAGTTGAAAATGTAGTGCAGGGAGCACTGTTCAACATTAGTTGCAAAAAATACCATATTAATAAAACTTTGGTATGATTTTATTGTTTGGAAACTTAATCGCTTGGCATCTGGCTCACTCATTAGTTTGGTATGTGAGCCAGTCATCCAGAGTAGAAACAGAAGGGGCTACAGAGCTGTGGTTGGTATCAAGGACACCAGGAATCAGAAACTTGGAACCAAAGTGCATGTATATTTCCTGCACCCTTTAAACTAAACAGTTTCTCTGGGGGAAAAAGTTTTACTATACTACTGTGAAATGTGAAAAATAAAATAGTACTTTTTGGGTATCAATATGGGTAATATCCTGTCATCTAGAAAATCTGCAAGTTCAGAATTACCAGTGTCCCAAAAGTGCCATTTTATTGGAGTTTTACCATATTAAAATATGCCAAATTGTAATGACATTTCAGAGCAATGTTTTTAATTTTCATGTAGGGGATAATCCTTCCGCAAACCTACCGGTATTTATTCCTGAGTCCTGGTGTCCTAGACCCCAGTGTTAGATAATGTGCCTAGTTTTTGGTGCAGAATGCTTTCCTGTTTTAACCCCATTCTGATATAACTTGCAGCCATTTCACCATTTAAAACTCAACTCTTTTTGAAATCTGTTATAAGAATAATTTTGGACCAGGCTTTCCCATTTTAGCTTTATGCCAATCATGGCTCCTCCACACAATCAGGTATCAGAGGAACTCAGCAGGTCAGGCAGAATCTATGGAAAGGAATAGACAGCAGATATTTTGGGGCTGAGTCCTTGCATCAGGACTGGAAAGGAAAGGGGAAGAAGCCAGAATAAGGAGGTGGGGTAGGGGTAGGAGTATTATCTAGAAGATGATAAGTGGATGGGGGAGGGGGGATGAAATGAGAAGCTTGGAGGTAATAGGTGGAAAAGATAAAGAGCTGAAGGAGAGGAATCTGATGGGAGGGGAGAGTGGGCCATGGAAGAGAGGGAGATTGTAGATGGGCAAGGAGTAGAGAAGAGGTAAGAGGGGAGCCAGAGTGGAGATTGGAAGGAGAGGGGAAAAGTTACTGGAAGTTAGAGAAGTTGATGTTTGTGCCATCAGATTGGAGGCTATCCAGACGGAATATGACATGCTGCTCCTCTAATCTGAGAGTGTCCTCATCATGGCAGTAGAGGAGGCCATGAACTGACATGTTGGAATAGGTGTGGAATTGGAATTCAAATGGTTGGCCATAGGGAAATCCTGCTTTTTACGGATGGAGAAAAGGTGCTTGACAAAGCGGTCCCCCACTCTATCAGGTCTCACCAAAGTAGCTGAGGCTGCGTCAGATACAGTAAGTGACACCAACAGTTTTGAAGGTGAAGTTTTGCCTCTCCTGTAAGTAGTGTTTGGGGTAGGGGAGGAGGTGAACGGGCAGGTGTAGCATTTCTTATGCTTGCTAGGTTAAGTGCCAGGTGGGAGATTAGAGGGGGAGGATGAATGAACAGGGGAATCAGAGTGCGATTCCTGTGGAAAGCGTAGAGTGGGGGAGAGGTAAAGATTTGTTTGGTGGTTGGATTATGCATCTTCAATGGGTGAGAGGGTAACAAGAATGGGGAATGGAAGAAGAGAAGGAGCTAGGTGGGAGAAATTACTGGAATTTGGGGAAATCAGATTGTTGTCCAGTACCTGCTTCTGGATGGTGAACAGGGATGAGATCTACTTGGGCTCAGAAGGATGCTGGATTCAATTTGATCAGATACCAAACGTCAACTGAGAATCAACAGAATCATAATCCCCAGCAAGGACCGTGTTTGAAATAGAAGGTTCAAGGGTACATTTACTGTCAGAGAAATATACATCCTGAAATGCTTTTTCTTCCCAACCATCTACGAAAACAGAGGAGTGCCCCAAAGAATGAATGACAGTTAAATGTTAGAGCCCCAAAGATTCCCTACCACTCCCCTCCCTCCTGTGCGTAAGCGGCAGCGAGCAACAACACCCCTCCCCCCACCAGCAAGCACCCGCTACCAGCACTCAAGTGTGAGCAAAGCAATAGCTATCTATCTATCTATCTATCTATCAAAGACACAGACTTGCAGTTACCCCAAAGACTACACTGTTCACCCGATAATTTGACATGCTGCTGGCTCTCTCTCTCTCCTAATAAGGGAGAAAGAGGTGACTCCATTCTATTTTCCAACGAGCAGGAGAGATAACAAACAACTTGCTGGTTTACAATGTTAAAAGTCCGTTACGTCGCTTTTTTCGAGCTCTGTGCCTGGAGATCGCAAGGTGGGGGGGAGAGGGAGAATAGAGGATTTCTAATGCTTTGAAGTAGGTTGCATTGATTTATGTTAACAAGCTCACTTTTGCTTTGCACAGCAAACAGTCTGTGGTTTTGATCTGCTGCGTGCCAATGGACATTCCTATGTTTGTGATGTCAATGGATTCAGCTTTGTGAAAAATTCCATGAAATATTATGACGACTGTGCAAAAATACTCGGGTAAGCATCAAGTATTTTAAAACTTCTGAGCAGGCTGCATTGGTGCATGGCTTTTCAAAGTTTAAGAGTATAACTTGACTTGAAAAGACCAATGTGGGGAGCAGTTTGAGGGAGAGGGAAAGGGAAGTGGAAGAAAGGGAAGTGGAACTCGGAGGGCCTCTTCAGGAATAGTTAAGTCGGTTAGTACTAGAGAAAGGGAAGTGAGGGAGTCTGGAGTTACACATGGTCAGAACATGTGATAATGACAAATTTCTTTCCCTGAGAGGAGTAAATCAAGTGGATTTTAGTTACAACAGACCAGTAGTTTATTGTCAGAATTACTGCTAACAGCTTTTTCATGTCAAATATGTTTATTAAATTTAAATTTCCCATCTGTCATGTGGGATTTGAGCAGAATCAATAATCAGACCTCTTGATACTAGCTCAGTAACTTGCAGTAAAATGGTTCCAGAAGGGAACAATTCAGCCCATGCCCGCACTGGCTCTTTGTTAGAGAAATTCATTTCTTCCACCTACCAAGTTCAAATAGTTCAATTTAATATCAGAGAATGTATACAGTATACAACTTGAAATTCTTACTCTTCACAGACATCCACGAAACAAAAAAAAAGAACGACAGAGACATCAGAGCCCCAAAGCACCCCCCACCCCCCATGCACAAGCAGAAGCTTCAACCCTCCCCTCCACTTGCACCAACAAAAGCAGTGACTTCCCCTCCTCCCCCCCCCACCCCAACACCATGCAAGCAATAGCTAAAGCCCCCAAAGAGACCTTGGTCTAGAGTCCAGAACCCAGCACTTTACTCTCTCAGACAGATTCTGTCTTACTAGTGGGGGAGAGAGGGATTGCTCCTGCAACAAGAGCGAGAGACCAGCAACTTGCTATTCCAATGTTATAATGTTCCACGTCGCCTCTCCAAGCCACCCTTTGAGGACCGACATGCTCTCGCTCACCATCAAAAGATAGATAGAGGAAAGGAGAGCGAAAGAGCAAGACAATTGCTCGAGTATAGGGCCTTCTGACAGCAGTGCACATTGCCTGCTATCCCGATGATTCAGTCATTGACATCAGCGAAGACCCAGGTCACCTACAGGACCGCAACCTGAAGGCGCACGTCTTCCAGCCACACCTGGAGATTTCGAAATGCCACGCCGCACAGCCAGTTCAAGAAGCCACCGCTCGTGGAGAACCATAGTTTGAGATGTAGCTGTAGATCATGGTTAGAATCGACATCTGGTACAAAATGTTGTGGTTAGTTATTGGAGTTCCAAATTTCAAAATAAATTTATTATCAAAGTATGTATATGCTACCATATACTACAGTGTGATTCATTTTCTTACAGACATTTACAGGGAAAAGAAAATACAGTAACCACAGGCTAGTGGAAAACCTTTTTCATTCAAGACTGTCTTAATGACACTTTGTCTCTGTCACATTAATAGGCTCTAGGCCACAGGATATGAGATACCATCTTTTTCTTTTATTGCCACGAGTTAGATCAGATTATGAATGAAGGGGCAGATTCTATGAAAGGTCAAAGGGTAAATGTATTTCTGTATTTACCAGGGTAATGAGGTCAAAGTAACTTTATTACCAAAGTATGTATATGTTACCTTGAAATTCATTTTCTTGAAGGCATTCATAGTAGAATAAAGAGATAAAAATACAATGCAATCAATGAAAATTAAACACTAAGACTGATAAACAACCAATGAACAGAAGAGGATAAACTGCAAATTAAAAAGTAAACAATACTGAGAACATGAGTTGTAAGGAGTCCCTGAAGGTGAGTCTGTAGGTCAGATCAGTTTGGAATTGTGGTGAGGAAGTTATTAGTCATTCTATTAACAGGGCATTACTGCAGGATCTCCTTAAGGCAGTGTCATATCCCAATAAGAGGTTGCCCATTTTAGATAGTGTTACGTACCCCGTAACTGGGTCACTTACCAGCAAAGATAGAGAGGTCCGTTGAAGGCTGATGGTACTATTTTTAACAGTATTTATTGATAAAAATACACAAAAATAATATCAATGCAAACATACAGATAATATACGTTGTCAATACTAAATCTAAAAGCGCGGGTATAATAATAATCAATAAGAAATAGCTCTATCGTTGTCTAGGGGATAATGTATTGTCCGATGGAAATATAAAAGTCACTCAAGTTCATTCAGGCTGCAGCTTTTGGTTGAAGAGAGAGACGGAGTTTAGAACTTGCCCGTTTTCCTTTTTATGATGTTGATCCTTCGAAATGTCGTCGGTGTCCTTTTCCTTTTAGCTAAGCCGTCTTCCGTGGTCAGTCCCACCAATTCCGAGGCAAATGGAAAAGGACGCACATGGGCTTCCCACCGGCTGTCGCTATTATGCTGTCACGGGATTTCTAGCGTTTCTCCTGGTGTGTCTCAAGGGGTTGTTCCCCAGACCTTCTTTTATCCTTACTCATGGGGTCTCTGATGTCAATCAGGTTGGGATGATGCCATCCCCCCAACCAGCCCACGTTGCTCATTCCTTGAGGGCGTCGATGAATAGCACAGTGCTCAATACACAATTCCGTCTCCAAGAGACAATGGCCGTTTCCCGTGGCTTTGTATTGTTGAGGGGCCAGGACATTCCAAACCCCCTGTGGATTCTGCGTCTCTCTCTCATTTCCTGGGTCTCCTGACCTGAATTAATAGCGATCTTGCGATTCTCAAAAAGGAGGGGGCTACTTTGTACCCTTCGGCCCCTCAGAGTTGGGGCACACGCGTAACAATAGGTGAACTAAAATGGTGAACTTTTGCTTTGAGGTGTGAATCTTTGGAGCACTCTTCCCCCAATGAGTGATGGAGTAGAATTTTTAAATATTTATAAGGCAAAAGAAGATGGTGTTTTAATGAGTAAGGAGTGAAAGGCAGGGAAGTGGAGTTGAGGTTATAACTGGATGAACTGTGATCTTATTGATTAGTGCCGAGTAGGCTGGAAGGGTTCAGTGGTCTATTACCATCGATTTATATATTTGAAAAGTTGCACCTAAGAAGGAATATCGAAAATACATAAGTAAACATTTGATTGAAGGGAAGCACTTTTTAAATTTGTACATATCTGTTGTTTCAAATGTGGTATTTATGCATTGGTGTATGGCAGTTTGGATTGAATTAAATTTATTTTATTCCAGTAATATAATCATGCGGGAGCTCGCCCCACAACTGCAGATACCATGGTCCATACCCACAGAGGCCGAAGATATCCCCATTGTCCCAACTACCTCGGGCACCATGTAAGTTGAAGCTTTCAATACAGGCAGTCCCCGGGTTAGGAACGAGTTCTGTTCCTGAGTCCGTCTTTAAGTCGGATTTGTACGCAAGTGGGAACAGGTACATCCGGTATTATTTAGCGTCAGTCAGTCAAACATTTGATTAGTATATATTTTACCTTTCTATGCATATAAAGCACTTAAGAAACGTATGTATTTCAATAATTAAATCAGTGCGTTGCTTAGTAATAATTGTAGCTTTCATCGGGGCAGGGGCTTTCACATGCTCCATTATTCTCACTTTATCCTTTATCCTTTAAAGTTGTTCCAATTGTTGACCGACTGTAGCTTAACACTTTTCCAGTGACTGATGGCATTTCACCTCTTTCTGATTGCTTTATTATTTGCACTTTATTTTCAATCGTGATCGTTTTCTGTCAACGGAACAGAAACACTGCGGATTCAGCAGCAGCCATGAGCGGCGGGTCCTGACCTGAGCTCCCCCGGGTCCTAAAGTCCACCCACAGTGAGACAGCTTAAATGGGACAAGTGGGGGCGGTGCTGACTGGAAAAGTGGTGGTGGGGGGGGGGGGGTCAGGGTGAATCTTGCTAAGAAAAATTTAAGCCAAATACAAAGCTACACACTCAACACAGTGTTACCGGCAAAGACTTAAAATGGCGGATGGCGTCGTGATCCGACTTAAAATGGCGGATGGCGTTCTCCTTCCTCTGTACATAAGTACGAGTTGTTCTTAAGTTGGGTGTTCGTAACTTGGGGACTGCCTGTATTCACGGATCTTAGAGACATTTCTGGTCAGGCCCGTTTAACCACGTGAAACTGTGTACAATGTCAAAGTGTTGCTAACTAACTGGGATGAATGACTTTAATATATAGAGAGATTAGAGAAACTTGTGTTATTATCCTTAGAGCAAATATGAGGGAGATTGAAAGGGGTATTTAAAGTCATTATCTAAATAAGAAACTTGTTATATTAGCAGGTGGTTAAAAACCAGAGGCAACTGAGATGCAAACGAATTGTTGTAATTGGTAATAAATTAAATAAAAAGGCATTGAAGTAGATTTGGGCAGAAAAATAAATACTGGAAGGGAAATGCACTCAGTGGCCAGTTTATTTAGTACACCTGTTCAATAATGCAAATATTTAATCAGCCAATCATGTGGCAGCAACTCAATGCATAAAAGCATTCAAGCATGATCAAGAGGTTCAGTTGTTGTTCAGACCAAGATCAGAATGGGGAGGAAGTGTGATCTAAGTGACTTTGACTGTGGAATTATTGTTGGTCCCAGATGGGGTAGTTTGAGTATCTCAGAAACTGCTAATATCCTAAGATTTTCACACACAACAGTCTCTAAAGTTTATGGAGAATGGTGTGGAAAATAACAAAACATCCAGTGAGCAGTAGTTCTGTAGACAAAAATGCCTTGTTAATGAGAGAGCTCAGAGGAGAATGGTCAGATTGGTTCAAACTGACAGGAAGGTGACAGTAACTCAACCACACATTACAGTGGTGGTATGCAGAAGAGCATCTCTCAAAGCACAACATGTCAAGCCTTGAAGTTGATGGGCTACAGCACTCCCTTACCTAATAAAGTGGCCTCTGTGTAATTTATAGGGCTGTTGTGAAGGGGCGGGAAGCAGGACTAACTGGAGAACTTTACACAAATACTGGCACAGTGGGCTGAATGGCTTGTTTTAGTGCTCTATTAACATATCTGCATCTAATAAAAACCTGGAGAAGCAAGAGACCTAATGCAAGAGATCCAAGAGACATCTGAGAATGTGTTAAGGAACTGAAGCTGCAGCTCAGTGACCTTCAGCTCATACAGGAGACTAAGGAAGTGATGGATAAGTCCTACAGGGAGGTAGTCACCCCTAGGTTGCAGGAGGCAGGTTAACTGAGTGACAGGGGAAGGAAGGGAAATGGGTGGCTAGAGCAGAGGACCCCTGTGGCTGTTCCCCTCAACAATAAGTATACCGCTTTGGATACTGTTGAGGGGGACAACCTACCTGGGGAAAGCCACAGCGGCCGGGTCTCTGGCACTGTCTGGCACTGTCTAGCACAGTAGCTCAGAAGAGAAGAGAGGTGAAGAGGACTGCAGTAGTGTAAGAAGATTCCATTACTTTTTTTTTTGTAATTTTTTAAATTAGTTTTTCAAAACATTTTACAAAATTAAAAACCCCAAATCCCAATGAGGAGCATTAATACAGTGCAAGATTAAGCATACAATAACAATATGCTACAAAGGAAGAGAATTTAACAAAAAATGCACCTAAATTAAAGACAAGTGAGCTTAGCGTCCTCCCCAAGCCCCACAACACAAGAAAAAAACAACAACTCCAGACCAACCACCACACAGTATAAAGAGTATAAGTCCGGACAGTTAAACTCCCAGACTGTGAATACACTTAGCAACAGAGGATAATAATGCCTACTACCAGAAAAAAAAAGGGAGCTGAAAGCAAGGGACCAAAAAGAAAAAAAAAGAACAAAAAAAACCTAGTCAAGAGGAAGGTTATGAAAGTACTCGATAAAAGGTCCCCAGACCTTATGGATCTTTAGATCCGAATTAAGAACCGATTGAATAGCTAAGGCAGATTTAGTAGGTGATCTGGTAACAGAGGACGATCGGTCCAGTTTAGGATCCAACCAACAGTTGAAATCACCACCCAATATAAGAGAGTATGAGTTTAAGTCTGGTAGTGAGGAAAAAAACAGTTCAAAAAAGTTAACATCATCAAAGTTGGGGGCATACAGGTTTGCTAGTGCAACTTTAGTGTTATATAGTTTACCAGAAACAATAATAAAACGGCCATTTGTATCAGATATTTTATTATGGAGTTCAAAAGGAATATTTGAATTAATAAGAATGGAAACTCCCCTAGCTTTAGCGGCAAAGGATGAATGAAAATGCTGACCCGCCCACTTTGACAGAAGCCAGGAGTTATCAAAACAACGAATATGAGTTTCTTGAAGGAAAGCAATGTCAGCTTTGAGTTGCCTGATATGTGAGAATACCTTCCTCCTTTTAACAGGGTGGTTCAGTCCCTTTACATTCCAGCTCACGAATTTAAGTGCACTAGCCATTATCAATTACTAATGCATAAAAGGCAGCAGGCATATAAAAAGCCAAGCAGTACAATAGCAGTCTGGGAGCAGAGATGTAAACATAGATTCGTAAGGTCAAAATATAAAAACATGTCCTAAGCAATAAAGAGATGTTGGAACTGGAAAACCCACCCCATCCGCACAACCCAAAACTAGACGGTTACCAAAACAAGTAGCTAGCTCTACCAAAAAAATTAACCCAAATACAAATTCCAGATCTGTGTCATTAACAACATTTCCGTATAAATATTATAGCAAATAATAACTAGTTTATGCACTAGAAAACATAACTACAGATTAGAACACCTTCTGCAGAAATATACAACTTAATACAGAGAAAATCGGAAGAAAACCAAAACTGACCTACCCACGAAACATTATAGAAGAATAAAGTAAGAGAAAGGGAAAAAAAGGTAAGAAGGAAAAAGAAAAAAAAGAGGAAGGGGAAAGTTATAAATTCAAGACGAGTGTTTATCAACCATTTACAGAGAAGGGAGAAAAAAATTCAGAGATTAGAAAAAAGGGGTGAAGAAAAGAAAAAGATAAAATAAATAAATATTTAAAACAAAGGGAAAATAAATCAGCAGTTGAACTGTGAACCGACAAACAGGGAGGCCTTCACTAAAGACTTCGAACCTCCAAAACAAGTTAGAATTAGTTGCAGAACTCTGTAGGTAAAGTTATACAAGAATAAAAATAGATTACCCACACACCAAATCCCGGGAGAGATTGTCAACGGCCCTTAAAGTTTCAATGAATAATGTCTGAGTGATTCAAGTGAATTCCGAGTCCAGAGAAAGTAATTTTACTACGAGGAGTACTTATCCACCATTTTATGAGGTCCGATCAGATTCCGAAGATGGCTGGATAGCCGGAAGACTTGCCACAAACGCTTCAGCTTCCTTCGCTGATTTGAACCACTTATATTTCCCGGTATTAAGCTTGATTCGTAGATCAGCAGGGTTACGAAGAGAAGGTTTGAAACCACGATCAAAAAGCACTTTCATTGTGCCTTTAAACTCAGCGCGCATCTTTAAGGTCTGGGGTGCAAAATCTTCCACAAAGCGAATGGTTGTAGCCTTGAAGGGAAGCGACCCCCTGCGACGCGCCTCTATGATCAGACTGTGTTTTACCTGGTATTGATGGAAACACAAGATTACTGGTCGCGGGCGGGAGCCCAGAATTCCAGGGGGAACGTAAACTCTGTGTGCCCGTTCGAGCTCGGGCGGCTTCGGAAGCAGATCTTTCCTGAATAACTCACAGAGAAACTCGGCGAAAAACTTCACGGTTGATCCCTTTTCAGTCGCCTCTGGTAATCCCAGAATTCTGATGTTACAGCGTCTGCTACGATTTTCGAGATCCACCATTTTGGAAAGAAGTTTGTTAGATTTTTCCTCTAAGCTGGAACAGAGAGTCTCCAAGTATCGAACACGACTTTCTAAATCTTCAGAAGTCGAATCGATGCGAGATAAATGTTCAGCATGTTTGTCCACTTTATTGTTGATCCGATCCAGTTTGTCTTCTAACTGTTTGACAGCGGTTTTAAATTCCTTTAAGATTTCGTCTCGGAGCTTTCCAAGCGCAACCAGCGTCTCGTCTGACGGGGTCATGGCTTCTTTTCCCCCGGGTTTAGAACTCTTGCGGAAGTCCCCAGCGGTTTTAAATTCCTTTAAGATTTCGTCTTGGAGCCTTCCAAGCGCCACTATAGTCTCGTCCGACGGGGTCATAGCTTCTTTTCTCCCGGATTTAGAACTCTTGCTAGACATTGTAAGTTAGATATATTCACAGGCAAGTAAGAGATACCGAAATAATTCCTAACTAAGGTTTAAAAAATGGAGACATTTAGTGCAAAGGTAGCGACAGTAACGGAACAAAAGTTCGGAGCAGCTAAACAATCGCCATCTTACCGGAAGTCAGAAGATTCCATTACTGTAGGCTTCAAGATGAGATTCTGTAGATGCAGTAGAAACACCCAGATGGTATATTGTCTCCCAGGTTTCACGGTCAAGGACGTCTTTGATTAGGTCCACAGCATTCTAAATGGGGAGGGTCAGCAGCCTTAGGTCTTTGTACATATTGGCACCAACAACATGGGTAGGAAAGGAGAGGAGGTCCTGGAGAGAGATTATAGGAAGCTAGGTAGAAAGCTGAAAAGCAGGACTTGCGGGGTACTAATTTCTGGATTGCTGCTTTTGCCATGTGCCAGTGAGGAGAAGAATAGAATGATTTGACGGAGGATTGTGGCTGAGGAACTGGTGCAGGAGGCAGAGTTTCAGATTTCTAGATCATTGGGATCTCTTCTGGAGAAGATACAATCTGTAGAAAAAGGACAATTTATACCTGAACCTGAGGGGCACCAATATCCTTGCGGCAGGTTTTCTAGAGCTGTTCAGGAGGGCTTAAACTAATTTGATAGGGGAATGGGAACTGGAGTAATAGGGCTGAGGATGGGATACCTCAAAGAGACTTCGCAGCGGAGTAACGAATAGTAAACACAAAGTGCACTGCAAATGCTGTGGTCAAAGCAACACGTACAATACGCTAGATGAATTCAGCAGGTCGTGTGGCATCCGTGGAAACAAGCAGTCAACGTTTCGGGCGGAGACCCTTGGTCAGGACTGAAGATGGGATAGTTGGTTTACAAACAGTATGTAGTGAGATTGCTGGCAAGGAGAGGCTGATGATAGGGTAAAATGACAGTGAACGGGATGAGTTGCAATGTAAAAGGGGTACAAAATTAAAAAACGTGATGTATACAGGCCTGAAGGTGGTATATTTAAATGCGCACAGTGTACGGACAAACGTAGATGAATTTGTAGTACAGTTAGAGATTGGCACATGTGACATTGTGCGTATTACTGAATCATGGCTGAAGGAAGATTATAGCTGGGAGCTTAGTGTCCAAGGATACACATAGTATTGAAAGGACAGACAGGTAGGCAGAAGGGGTGGGGTGGTTCTGTTGGTAAAAATGAAATCAAATCATTAGAGAAATGACAAAGGATCAGAAGGTGTAGCATCATTGTGGGTGGAGCTAAGAAACTGCAAAGGCAAAAAGACCTTGATTGGAGTTATATACAGGCCTATAAGCAGTAGCAAAGATGTGGCCTATAAATTACAATGGGAAATAGAAAACACGTGTCAAAAGAGCAATGTTATGATAGTCATGGGGATTTCAATATTTAGGTAGATTGGAAAAATCAAGTTGGAGTTCAACCCCAGAGAGAGAATTTGTAGTATGCCTACAAGGTGGCTTTTTAGAGCAGCCTGTGATTGAGCCCACTAGGCGATCAGCTATTCTCAATTGGGTATTGTACACTGAACTGGAATTGATTCGAGAGCTTAAGGTAAAGGAGCCCATAGAGGACAGTGATCTTAATATGATAGAATTTACCCTGCAAGTTGAGAAAGAGAAGCAAAGTTAGATGTGTCAGTATTACAGTGAGTAAAGGAAATTAGAGGCATGAGAGAAGAGCTGGCTAAAATTAATTGTAAGGGAATGCTAGCAGGAATGATGGCAAAGTAGAGATGGCTGGATTTGGAATTTAGCAATTTGGAAGGCGCAGGATAGATGCATCTCAAAGAGGAATAAGTATTCTAAAGGCAGGATGACACAACCGTGGCTGACAAGTGAAGTCAAAGCCAACATAAAAGCCAAAGAGAGGGCATATAATAGAGCAAAATTAGTGGGAAGATAGAGGGTGGGGAAGGTTTTAAAAACCAACAGAAGACACTAAAACAGAAGGAAAAAATGGAATGCAGAAGTAAGCTTGCCAATGATTTTAAAGATGAAAAGTTTTGTTTTCAGATATATAAAGAGTAAAAGAGAGGCGAGAGTAGATATCGGGCTATTGGAAAATGATGGTGGTGTGGTAGAAATAAGGGGCAAGGAAATGGCAGATGAACTGAATAAGTATTTTGCATCAGTCTTCACTGTGTAAGACACTAGCAGTATGGTGGAAGTTCCAGGTATCAGGGGTCATGAAGTGTGTGAAGTTACCATTACTAGAGAGAAGGTTCTTGGAAACTGAAAGGTCTGAAGGTAGGTAAGTCACCTGGATCACATGGTGTACACCCCAGGGTTCTGAAAGAGGTGCTGAAAAGATTGTGGAGGCATTGGTAATGATCTTTCAAGAATCAGTAGATTCTGGCATGGTTCCAGAGGACTGAAAAATTGCAAATGCCACTCCACCCTTCATGAAAGGAGAGAGGTAGAAGAAAGAAAACTATAGACCAGGTAGTCTGACCTCAGCAGTTGGGAAGATGTTGGAGTTGATTAAGGATGTGGTTGTGGAGTACTTGGAGGCACAGAATTAAAATAGGCTGTAGTCAGCATGGTTTTCCTTAAGAGAAAATCTTACCTGACAAATATGTTGGAATTCTTTGAAGAAGTAACGAACAGGATGGACAAAGGAGAATTGGTGGATTTTCGGTGTACTTGGATTTTTCAAAGGTCTTTGACAATGTGCTGCATATGAGGCTACTTAACAAGTTAAGAGCACATGGTATTACAGGAAAGATGGATAGAGAATTGGCTGATTGGCAGGAGGCAATGAGTGCGAATAAAGGGAGCCTTTTCTGGTTGGTTGCCAGTGATGAATGGTGTTCCATGGGGGTCTGTGTTGGGACTGTTACTCTTTATGTTATATGTCAATGATCTGGATGGTGGAGTTGATGGCTTTGTTACAAAGTTTGCAACAATATGAAGATAGGCAGATGGGCAGATAGTGGTGAGGAAGCAAAGGAACTACAGAAAGACCTAGACATCCCCTAATGAGCAAAGGAGTGGCAGATGGAGTACATTGTCAGAAATTGTATGGTCATGTACTTTGGTAGAAGAAATAAAAATGTAGACTATTTTCTAAATGGGGAGAAATTTTGAAAATCTGATTTCTAAGGAACTTGGGAGTCCTCATGCAAAGATTCCTTAAATAGGTACAGAGGAGATGTCAGGGATAAGTTTTTTTTTACTCAGAGTGGTGAGTGTGTGGAATGAGCTGCTGGCAGCAGTGGTGGAGGCAGAAACAATAGGGTCTTTTAAGAGACTCCTGGATAGGTACATGGAGCTCAGAAAAATAGATGGCTATGGGCAAGCCTAGGTAGTTCTAAGGTAAGGACATGTTCGGCACAGCTTTGTGGGCCGTAAGGCCTGTATTGTGCTGTATGTTTTCTATGTTCTATGTTAATTTTCAGGATGAATTGGTGATGAGGAAGGCAAATACAATGTTAGCATTGACTTTGAGAGGACTAGAATTTTAAAGCAAAGATGTTGAGGCCCCACTTGGAGTATTGTGGACAGTTTTGTGCCCCTTGTCTGTGAAAGGATGTGCTGAGCTTGGAGAGGGTTCAAAGGATGTTCATGAAAATGATTCCCGTATTGAAAGGCTATCATGTGAGAAGTATTTGATGGCTCAGGGCCTATAATCACTGGAATTGAGAAGAATGAGTGGGGATCTCATTGAAACCTATCGAATATTGAAAGTTCTCGATGGACAGGATTTTTAAATGGGGGTGTCTAGGACCAGAGGGGACAGCCTCAGAATAGAGGGACGTCCATTAGAACGGAGATGTGGGGGAATTTCTTTAGCCAGAGAGTGGTGAATCTGGAATCTGTTGCCACAGGTGGCTCAGAAGGCCAAGTCATTGGATATATTTAAGGCAGAGGTTGATTAATCCTTGATTAGTCAGGGCACGAAGGGATACAGGAAAAAGGCAGGAGGATGGGGCTGAGAGGGAAATGGATCAGCCATGAAGTGGCGGAGTAGAATCGATGGAACAAATAGTCTAATTCTCCTCCTATGTCTTATGGTCTAATGCTAAGTCTTAACAGCAACTATAACCTTGCCCTACACCATTCCTACACTTGAGTTCTTCCAGCATTAATAAGTCTTTGATAATGTGGATCCCTTTTAATGTTGTGTTGTGCTTTGATCAAACCAAACGATGTCTTGCAGGATGGAGCTGCGTTGTGTAATAGCTGTCATTCGCCATGGTGACCGAACCCCCAAGCAGAAGATGAAGATGGAAGTCATGCACCCAAGGTTAGTGATCTGATTGAAGGGGATGGAGAGAGTAACAAACATGGAGGGCTATTCAAGGGAAATATGGCTAACAGTTCATCTCTGGCAATTTTGAGAACTTAAATGCATTCCATTTGTGGCTGTGACCAAGTGTGTCACTCTCTGAGTGGGGAAGTATAGATTCACATCCTACTCCTGGTATTCCCAGGTTGATACAGCACAGAAACAGCCAGACGCAACAACAACAAAAATGTATGTGCAACACACACACAATGCTGGAGGAACACAGCAGGCCAGACAGTATCTATGAAAAAAGAGTAAACAGTCAACATTTTGGGCTTGCTGAGTTCCTCCAGCATGTTGTGTGTGTTTCTTTTTTTCAATTTACAGTATTTTTAAGAAGAAAAAAAAAACAAGATTTACAGAGTGCAACACATAGATACATCGCAACATAACTTGTGTACATTCATATATTGTAATAAAATTGATCAAAATGTTATAGCATAACACATAAAGGTATACCACTCTGTAATCAAAAATTTAAAGATGGGTCATACATCATAAAAGAAATTTTTTATATTAAAAAAAAAAGTCAACCCTCTACCAACTACCAAAGAAAAAAACTGATGGATGATAATGGATAATTAGGAAAAAAAAACATTTTCACTTAAGAAGAGAAGATAAAAATATACCTAAAAGTCTGTGCACTGTTAAACTTTATAAATTGGAAAAGTAATTTAGGAAAGGTCCCCAGATATCATAAAAAGATTGTTTTGAATTTAAGACTGAGCAGCGGATCTTTTCTAAATTTAAATAAGACATAATATCATGTAGCCATTGAAGATGTGTAGGAGGGGTAGACTCCAACCATTTAAGCAAGATTGCTCTTCTTGCTAAAAGAGAGGTAAAAACTAAAACCTGTAGGTTAGGAGTATTTGAAGTTATATCTTCATTTGCAATAATTCCAAACAAGGCAGTAAGGGGATTTGGGTCCAATTGGACCCTAAAAAGTTGTGAGAAGGTATGGAATACTTCCTGCCAAAACTTTTCAATTTTAGGGCAAAACCAAAACATATGAATTAATAGAGGCATCAGCAGAGTTGCATTTATTACAAAGTGGAGAAACATTCAGATAAAAACTGGACAGCTTCTGTTTAGAAATGTAAGCTCTATGAACCACTTTAAATTGTAGAAGTGACTGAAGAGCACAGAAAGATGATTTATTAACCCGTTTAAGAATTTTATTCCATCTATTATCAGAAATCTGACAATTTAGGTCATCCTCCCAGCTTTTTTTATTTTATCTAAAAAGTCTTGTCTAGAATCAATCAACAAGTTATAGATACCAGTAATAGAACCATTAACAAAAGGTTTTAAATTTAAAAGATTGTCCAGTAAATTTTTATCAGGACCTATAGGAAAAGTAGTTAATTGGAAACGTAAGAAATCTCTAATTTGAAGGTATCTGTAAAAATATGTTTTTGGGAGTGCAAATTTAGTTGACAATTGGTCAAATGAAGCAAGAGATTATGAGATAAACAGGTCCCAAAAACACTTAATACCTAGTTCATCCCAATCCTTAAAGACTTTGTCAGTCATGGAAGGGATAAAAAAAAAATTAAGGAGAATGGGAGATGATAATGAAAAATACGCTAAAACAAAAAATTTCCTAAATTGAGACCAAATCCTTAAAATTTGCTTTTTGTTATCTGTTATTTTATTTGCTGAAAAAGAAGAGTATTATCCAAGAAGAGAGACAATAGAGGAATTTTTTACAGAATTAACTTCTAAGGAGACCCATGATGGGCAATCTTTATGATAAATATAATAGGACCAGAAAGTAATATTCCTTATATTGGCAACCCAATAGTAAAACCTAAAATTGGGTAGGGCTAATCCACCCATCTCTTTATTTCCTTGTAGGTAAACTTTACTTAAACGAGCTTGTTTATTATTCCAAATATAAGATGTTAAAATTGAATCTAAAGAATCAAAGTAGGTTTTAGGAATAAAAATAGGTAAGGCCTGAAAAAGATATAAAAATTTAGGAAGAATCTTCATTTTAATCGAATTAATTCTGCCAATTAGGGATAAAGAAAGAGGAGACCATTTAGAAAGCATCCTTTTCACATAATTCAATAAGGGGTTTAAGTTTTCTTTAAATAAATTCTTGAAGTTTTTAGTAATTGTTACACCTAGATATATAAATTGACTTGTAACAATTTGGAATGGAAATTTGGCATTTGATGACATTGGGTCATTTAAAGGAAATAGCTCACTTTTATGTAAGTTCAGCTTATATCCTGAAAAAGAACTAAACTGGGAAATTAAAGAAAGAACCGAAGGTAAAGAAGTTTCAGTGTTAGAGATAAAAAGTAAAATACATCAGCATATAACAAAATTTTATGAGTCATACCTTCCCTTAGTATACCACAAATGTCCTTAGATTCTCGAAATGCTATTGCTAAGGGTTGCTTTGGATTTCCAGCATCTGCAGATTTTCTCATGTTTGTGGAACAACATGCATGTGACCAATGAGCACTGGTATTAATTAATCCCATCTTCAGTACATGGCCCATAGCTTTCCATGATTAGGCAATTCAAGTGTTCAACTAAATGTTAAAGTACTGTCAGCAATTATGCTTTCACCACTCTTGTCTCTCAGGCAGTGTATTGGAGCTACTCATTGCTCTGCATAGAGAGGAGACACCCACAATTACACTCTAATCACTTACACATTACCCTAAATCTATGCCCTAGCCCTATAATAAAATATTTCCTGCTGCCTACTGCACCTAATAAAGTGGCCACTGAATGGTCTTCTGCTGCTGTAGCCCATCCACTTCAAAGTTCGAAGTGTTGTGCCTTCATAAATACTTTTCTGCTCACTACTGTTGTAGTACGTAGTTATTTGAGTTGCTGTCACCTTCCTGTCAGCTTGAACCAGTTTGGATATTCTCCTCCAATCTCTCTCATTGACAAGGCACTTTAGGAGATTAGCAGTTTTTGAGATGTTCAAACCACCCCACCTAGACTAACAATCATTCCATGGTCAGAGTCACTTTTGATCACATATTTCCCTATTTGGATTTTTGGTATGCATAGCAAATGAGCCTCTTGCTCATGTCTGCTTGACCATTTTATGCAGAGTTGATACCACGTGATTGACTGATTATATATTTGCATTAATAAGCAGCTGTACGTAATAAAGTGGCCACTGAGTGTATACCCCTCATTTCACATATCTCAGTCAGCTCCTCCCCTAACCTTCAGTCTGTGTTGTGTCATCATATTTACTGAATTGAAGTAACAAATTTGTCATGACAGTTTTTTTAATTGTTCTTTAGACTTGGTGGTTCTTTCATCTTAACTGCAGGTGTAAAGAGGAGTGCTGTACTGTTACTCTCATGAATTAGAACCAATGCCTCACAAGGATCTTTGTATGAAAATGGATTTTATCACTGGGTGATTTAAAGAAAAAAAACTAGCACTAATTTCTAATTAACCTGATGGCAGTAGTCCACCAAACACCACATGTGTTTGTGTTTACTCTGTGCCTGTCCAGAGAAGAGAAGCTTAATGCTTCCTTAGCATATTAGAGCAAGGTCATTAAAAGACCTCTGCATTCTCTCCCACATGGCTTACAGTAATCACTGCTAATTCAAGTTAAGAAGCTTGCATTTCTGTAGTAAGTTTCAACACCTCAAAACATCAATCAGTAGTACATATTGGCAGTACCATCACTGTTATGAGGCTCTCCATGGTCGAAGTCAACCAGGGATGTTGCGTCCCAGATGTCTACGTCATATGCAAGCCAGGGCAGTATGATACAGAGAGCAACCTGTTGCCCATGTAGCAGGCTCCCCCTCTCTACACAGCTAATGAATCCAAGGGAATGGCAGAAACCGATATAATGCACAGTATTAGATTTAGCCACACGTACAGTTTTTCTTTTAGAAAAAACATATCATTGCCTGTAAAGACTTTGCGAAGTGTCACTTAGAAGATACAGTAAACATTTGGAAGGTGGTCCTGTGGTCAGATGAGACTAAGGTGGAATTTGGTCTCAACACTAAGTGGTACGTACATGTGGCTAAGAATCTAATATTGTGCAGCAGCCAGATACTGTAAAGTCTGGTGGAGGTAGTATCATGCTAAGGGAATGCTTTTCAGCAGCTGGGACTTAAAATCTTCTCAGAACTAGAGTCATAAAAAAGTTTCGCATAAAATCCGCCTTTGGCCCATCTAGTCTGTGCAAAAACCATTTAAACTTCACAGTCCCATCAATCTCCACTGGGAATCGTAGCTCTCCATATCTGTACTATCCATGTACCTATCCAAACTTTGCTTAAATGTTGAAATCAAGCTCACATGTGCCACTTATGCAGGTAGCTTATTCCACACTGTCACTACTCTCTCAGTGAAGAAGTTTCCCCTCAAGTTCCACTTAAACATTTCACCTTTCACCCTTGACCTCTGATGTAGTCCCACCCAACATCAGTGGAAAACGCCTGTTTGTATTTACCTTATTTATACTTTCATAATTTTGTATATCTCTTTCAAATCTCCTCTCAATCTTCTTCGTTCTAAGGAATAAATTCCTAACCTATTCAATATTTCCTGAGAAGTCAGGTCTTCCAGATAGGGCAACATCCTTATAAAATTCCTCTGAACTCTTTCAACCTTATTTACTTGTTTTCTGTAGGTAGGTGACCAAAACTGCAAACTATACTCCAAATTAGGTCTCATCAACAACTTGCACAACTTAAACATAACATCCCATCTCCTGTACTTAGTACTTTGATTTATGAAGACCAATGTGCCAATAGCTTTCTTTATGACCCTATCTACCTGTGATGCCACTTCCAATGAATTGTGGACCTGTATTCCCAGGTGCCTTTGTTCTGCTGTACTCTTCAGTGTTCCATTGTTCACTGTGTAAGACCTGCCCTGGTTGGTCCTACCAAAGTGCAACACCTCGCACTTGTCTGCATTAAATTGCGTCTGCCATTTTTCCAGCTGGTCCAGATTCTTCTGCAGGCCTTCTTCACTGTCCACTATACCCCCAAACTTGGTATCATCTGCAAATTTGCTGATCGCATTTGTTAATCACATTATCATCCAGATTGTTAATACAGATGACAAACAACAAAGGACCCAGCACCATTTCCTGCAGCACACCACTAGTCACAAGCCTCCAGTCAGAGAAGCCTCTACTACCACCCTGGTTTCTCCCACAAAGTCAACGTCTAATTCAATTATCTACCTCATCTTGAATGCCAAGCAACTGAACCTTCTTGACCAGCCTCCCATGTGGGATCTTTGTCAATTGCCTTGCTAAAGTCCAGGTAGACAACATCCACTACCTTGCCTTCATCCACTTTCCTGGTAACTTCATCGAAAAACTATAAGATTGGCTAAACATAATCTACCACACATGAAGCCTTGCTGAGTATCCTTAGTCAGTCCATGTCCATCCAAATACTTTTATATGTGGTCCCTTGGAATACCTTCCAGTAACTTCCCCACAACTGATGTTAGGCTCACTGGTCTATAATTTTCTGGTTTATGTTTAGTCTTAAAGCAGCGTAACAACATTGGCTATCCTCCAATCCCCTGGTATCTCTCCTGTTGCGAAGGATGTTTTAAATATCTTTGCTAGGTTCCTGGCAATTTGTGCATTTGCCTTCTGAAGGGTCCAAGGGAACACTTAGTCAGACCCCAGGGGTTTATCCACCAGGATTTGCCTCAGGACAGCATTTGTATAGGGTCTATGAAGTTGGTGCCGCTTTGCCTGTTCTATAGACACCATGTCCATCTCCTGAGTAAATACAGATGCAAACTGATTTCATATTACCCCGATTCTGACGTTCCAGAGGACCAATTTTGCCCCTTGCAATCCCTTTGCGCCTTGCAATCCCTTGGGATTCTCCTTCACTTTGTTGTGCTAGGGTAACTTAATACCTCCTTTTAGTTCTCCTAATTTCTTAAGTGTTCCTGGCATTTCTTATACTCTGTAAGCACCTCATTTGTTCCTACCTGCCTGTACCTGCTATGCGCCTCCTTTTTTCCCTGTTAACCAGGGCCTCAATACTTCCTGAAAACCAGGGTTCCTTACACTTGTTATTTTTACCTTTTATTCTGACAGGCACGTACAAGCTTTGTAGTCTTAAAATTTCACCTTCGAAGACCTCCCACTTAACCAAGTATAACTTTGCTAGAAAACAACCTGCCCCAATCCACACTTGCCAGATCATTTTGGATACCATCAAAATTTACCTTTCTCCCATTTATAATCTCAACCCGCAGTCAAGATCTATCTTTTCGTATACTGTATTTACTTTGAAACTAATGGCATTGTGGTCACTGGATGCAAAGTGTTCCCCTACACAAACTTCTGTCACCTGCCCTGTCTCATTCTCTAATAGCAGATGAAATATCACACACTCTCTCATTGGGACTTCTATGTACTGATTAAGAAAACTGTGAACACATTTGACAAACTCCATCCCATCTAGTTCTTTTATAAGGACTTTTATAATAGACCGTCCTGACGAAGGGTCTCGGCCCGAAACGTCGACAGGGCTTCTCCCTATCGATGCTGCCTGGCCTGCTGTGTTCTACCAGCATTTTGTGTGTGTTGTTAGTCCTTTTATAATATGGGAGTACTAGTCAATACATGGAAAGTTAAAATCACCCTTATGTTTCTTGTAACGGTCTGCAATCTCTTTACAAATTTGTTTCTCAAAGCTGTTGGGTGGTCTGTAATATAGCCCCATTAATGTGGTCATATCTTTCATATTCCTCAGTTCCACCCATAATGCCTCACTACTCAAGTTCTATAGTCTGTCTAGATAGAGCTCTGCTGTGACATTTTCCCTGACGAGTAATGCCACCCCTCCTCCTTTAATCCCTCCCGCTCTGTCACATCTAAAACAACGGAACCCCAGAATACTGAGTTGCCAGTCCTGCCCCTCCTGCAATCAGGTCTCACTAATGGCTACAGTGTATTGATCCATGGCCTGAGCTCATCTGCCCTTGCTACAATACTTCTTGCATTGAAGTATATGCAGCTCAGGATGCTAGTTGCAGCATGTTCAGCCTTTTTGATTCCTGATTGATGGAAATGCTACTAAAAACAGAGAGATCCTGGATTTTTAAAAAAACTTGCAAGCCTTTGCCTGAAAGCTGAAACTAGGGAGAAAGTTCATCTTTCAGCAGAACAACAATCCAGTGTACACTGCCAGAGCAACCATGGAGTGGCTTCAAATGAAGGCCCAGCCAGAGTCCTGAGCTTAACCCGATCAAACATCTCTGGCAAGACCTCCCTCAACATTGTTGTCCACCACCGCTCCCCAATTAACTTGGCACTGCTTGAGCAAGGAGGAATGGGCAAATCTTGCTCCATCACATTGTGCAAAGCTAAAAGAAACTTATCCAAAAAGACTACTGGCTTTAATGTCTGCAAGAAGTGGCTTAACTAAGTACTGAGCGAAGGGGGATGAATAGTTTTGAACTGTTGACATTTCAGTTTTGAATTTTTAGTTTTTTTAATGTTTTACAGTTTTTCCTGTGTTTTTAGGCTCCACTGTGGGGGGTAGGGGGAAGGACTATGTGATTCATAAATAAAAAAAAACTCAGTTAAATTGATCAAAGTCCTTACTCATTCATGTGAACAAAGGGTTGAAGACCGAATACTTTTTCAAGGCACTGTAGCCTCTAGCAATCAAATCCAACCCCTGGCCTTCACGCTACTAAGCCCAGCAAAACCATTTCTACCGACGGGAGAAGGGGCAAAAGCAGGTTACTGGTGCTTTAAGTCTAGTCACTTTAGGCAAATGGGGCTTGTCAGCTGTTGTTGGCAGCTCATATAGGAGAAGGAAAACTCTGATCTCTAACCTCTGCTGCCTTGCACTATACCCACTCATGGAAAAGTCTTCGGGAGTAAACCCCAAGGAAAATCAAGAGCTGGAGTGCCTAAGGCAGTCCTATGTTGAGTTCAAAGCTAACTGCCTAGTCCTGCAAAGCTGCTGGTGCTAAACTGTATTGGTCTCTAGTTCTTTTGGATTCGTCAGCTGCGTGGAGAGAGCAAGCCTGCTGCTTTCCGTATTGTACTTCCCTGGTTGTGTATCATGCTGAAGGCTGGGATGCAACATTTATGCTTGTCTCTGACCAACAGAGGGCCACAATTATCAATAACTAGTGGGATGCATCAGGGATTATGCTCAGTCCTTGAGTGTCCACAATCTGCAATGATTTGGATGAAAGACATTGAAGATTAACTTTATTTGTCACGTGCATTGAAACATACAGTGAAATGCATTGTTTGCATCAACAACTAACATGGTCTAAGGACATGTTGGGCAGCTCATAAGTGTCACCATGCTTCTGCACCAATATAGCCCACAGCTTATTAACCCTAACCCATACATTCTTTGGAACATGGGAGGAAACAGGAGCACCTGGTAGAAATCCATGTGGTCATGGGGAGAACATACAAATTCTTTACAGCCGGCAGTGTGAATGGAAATGCAATCCCCAGCACTGTAATGTGTTGGGAACCATTACGTTACACTGTGCCCAAGTGCATTATAGCCATATTTGCTAATGATACCAAAGTGTCATATTGTTGTCATATGGCAAAGGGATATAATAGAGTTAGTGAACAAGCAGAAAGTTGGCAAATGGAGTATACCATGGGCAAATGGGAGGAAAAATGTAAAAGCAAGTTATTAATTTAATAGCATATGACTGCAAAATGTCATGATGTAAAAAGATCTGGGGTCCCAATATGTGAATCGGAATGGGTCAGTACGTGGGTATACATGAGAATTAGAAAATCTAAAGAAATGTTTGCCTTTATTGTAAAGTGAAAATGGATCTAATACTTTCCTGGTATACATGGCGAATAAACTCTTCTTGGGTTTCTAGCCGATGACAAGTTGAGCTATCTTAATCAGGGATGATGCATGGATATGTCTAGTCTGGTGGTATTTATATCAAGACTTTGGAGTGTAACAGTGGGGAAATTTGGATACAACATTATAGGGCACTTTTGAGACTGCACTTGGAGTAATGTATATAGGTGTGGACTCCATATCTAAGGAAGGATAACTTACGAGGCAGTGCAGAGAAGATTCAGTAGGGTAATTCCTGGGATGAAGAGGTTGACGAATGAAGAGATGTTTAGTAAGCTGAGCCTATTCTCTTTAGAAGAATAAGAAGTGGTCTTATTGAAACAAGAACTTGGCTGTTCTGAGGGAATATTTCCTCAGTAGAGGTGGGGTACCTAGAACAATGAGGCAAAGCTTCAAAATGAGAGATGCTGATTTCAGACAGATGGGAGGAAATTTATTCTCTGAGTCATGAATCTGTGAAGCTCTCCTCCCCAAAGAACTGTGGAGGCAGAAACATTGTCAATCTCTGCATTGAATATGAGCTACAGGGGAGTTGAGTATGGGGTGGTGGTGGTGAGAGTAGGTATTGGAGACCGGGTCTGGATGCAACAGGGGCCCTATCAGCCTACTCTGACTTCTAGCTCTTGTGTTCCATCAGTTTGCTATCTGCTCAGATGGTTTACTTTGAAGCTGGATATAGCTCCCTCCAGTGGATTAAGCAGAGTATCAGCTTCCTGCATCTGCAGAATCTGGTGTTTATGTATTCTGTGATTCAGTTGTGTGCATTGAACCCCCTCCTTTACACACTTACATTCACGACTGTGCCACCAATTTCATCAGATCAGATTACACCACAGTAATGAATTCTGCAGATTAATTACAAATAACAACAAAATGGCATATAGAGAGGAGTGAAGAAACTGTCTCAATGGTGTAATAACCATAACCTCACTCAACATAAAAAAGT
The DNA here is from genome assembly GCF_048418815.1 of Hemitrygon akajei. NCBI lineage: Eukaryota > Metazoa > Chordata > Chondrichthyes > Myliobatiformes > Dasyatidae > Hemitrygon > Hemitrygon akajei. Next base: position 11,191,512 of record NC_133144.1, read on the forward strand.
AAAGAAACGGAGATGGGGAGGAATTTCTTTAGCCAGGCAGTGGTGAGTCTGTGGAATGTGTTGCCACAGGTGGCTGTGGAGGAGAAGTCATTAGGTATACTTAAGGTAGTGGTTGATAGATTCTTGATTGGTCAGGGCATGAAGGGATACTGGAGGAAGGAAGGAGATTGGGGCTGAGAGTGAAAATGGATCAGCCCTGTTGAAATGGTGAAGCAGACTCAATGGTCCAAATGGCCTAATTCTGCTCCTATATCTTATGGTCTTACTATCTTATAGAAATGATTATCAATTTCAAGAAATCAAAAAGGTATGAACAAGCTTCACTATTCCTAAACGGTGAAACAGTGGAAAGGGACTCCAGCTTTAAGTTCTTGAGAGTGAACATCAGAGGAGCTGTCTTGGACCACTAGCACCATCTTAGTAGGGAAGGGTCAGCAGTACCTATACTATCTTAGGAGTGTATAGAAAATAATTCTACCCCAAAAGCCCTGGTAAACCTTTATTGATATGTAATTGAGAGGGTACTGACCTGCTGCATGATGGTATGGTACACTAGCAGCAACAAGATCGACCAAAAAGCACTTCAGTGCGTAATCAGGAGCGCTTAGAGCTTCACTGGGACATAACCACCAGATGTGGAAACCACCTACAACTCGCATGTCTATGGCCTCATCCCACCCCAGTTCTGTTCAATCTCCTGCCATCCTGCAGGACATGCAGAAACATCTCTGCATGGACCTCCAGACTAAAAATCAACATTTCCCCTAAGGCTGTTGTGTAACTGAGCATTGCCCCACTTTAGAGTTGTTTGTTTTTAATTCAGTTGTAAATTCAGTGTCACTCTAAATAATTCAGATTTTTTTTTATTAATCGAATTGCCAGTATGATGTTTTGCACTGATTGGAGTAGCACTGCAATCTCGTTGTCCTCAGCAATGACAATAAAGCTGTAACTAATCTGAAGAAAAATCTCTGTAGGAAGAAGGGACACCTGGACTTGGATATAACTGTAACGTCTGAAGCAACACCCACAAAGTGTTGGAAGAACTCAACAGGTCATGCAGCATCTATGGACCGTCAAATAAGCACACTCTCGTAGTCAAAGTTAAAGTTGTATATTCTTGTTTCCGTTCAAATGTCATTTAGACCTTTTCGAAGAGGCAGATTCAAGGAAACATTCAGCCTTCCAGTTACAGCTTTTATCTGGTTTAATTGTTGTAACTTTTGTAAATATGGCTTTCTTTCTAGTTTAGAGGAAAATGTGAAGTAGTCTGTAAAATTCATGCCTTCCATTAAATTCTCCAAACTTAGCTAATATATTTGGTTCTAAATTAATGCCTGAGACTTTCTTTTTCACATTCTAGATTCTTTGACTTGTTTGAGAAATATGATGGATATAAGACAGGAAAGCTGAAACTCAAGAAACCAAAACAGCTTCAGGTATGAGAGAATTCTCAGCAAAAGTTTTCAAGTGTTGCTTTGTGGGATCCTTACTGCAAGCAGCACCCTTTGGTTTCATTGGAAAGCTGAATGCCCTCAGAAACACCTTCCAGGGACCTACTGCAAAAAAAAAAGATTCTCCTAGAAACTTCCTATTTCTGCCACGGGGACTGCTGTGCCTGGTGTGTCAGGCTTCAGGACCTTGTGTTCAGCTGAATGTTAGTCCCAGTAATACTGAACTAAAAAGTACTATACAGGATTCTGCAGGTGGTAGAATCACAGCACATATTCAGCTTAGATACAGAACCACACTTAGTTTTAAGAGCCAACTCCTTGCTCCTTCCCCTGCCTACATACAAAAGTTTTTTGAGGTAGTGTTTGCAATAGCAGAAAGATTTTGAGTAAATCCTTAGATAATTGGTACAAACCCTTAAGTCCTTTATTCTGCATCATTATAGTCTGACTACTTCTCTTTATTGAAAGAGCATGCTGTGTTTCTTGTCATAATTCAAACCTTAGTTTGCAAACTCCTTTTTATCCTCTTGTGCCTCCTGTCCTGTGAAATTAATTTAGCCTGTGATTTATTGCTCAAATACATTTGGCTACATTGTGCAAATTAATGAATTAATTTTCTATCTACTGATAAAGTTGCCTCTAATGGAAACAATAACCTCCTGCTATTGTGCACAACATGGTAAGAAATGAAAAGAGAGAGTCTAAACTGTGGAGCTTAGATGACGCTGGTGCACTCAAAAAGGTGGTATTGATCATGAAGGTCCTCCATTTACCCAAGGCATGCCCTCATTTCATTGCCACTGTCAAGGAGAAGGTACAGCAGCCTGAAGACAGACAGACAGACACATGCGCGCGCGTGCTCTCTCTCAATGTTTTAGGAACAGCTTCTTCCCCTTTGCCATCAGATTTCTGAATGGACAATGAAACCATGAACGCTGCTTTTTTTTTTCTTTTTGTACTATTTATTTAATTTTTTTCATTGTGATTTATAGTTTTTTAAAATTACAGTGGCATGCAAAAGTTTGGGCACCCCGGTCAAAATTTCTGTTACTGTGAATAGTTTACTGTGAGTAGAAGATGAACTGATCTCCAAAAGTCATAAAGTTAAAGATGAAACATTCTTTTTGAAATTTTAAGCAAGATTAGTGTATTATTTTTGTTTTGTACAATTTTAGAGTGGGGGAAAAAGGAAAGGAGCACCATGCAAAAGTTTGGGCACCCCAAGAGATTTGAGCTCTCAGATAACTTTTACCAAGGTCTCAGACCTTAATTAGTTTGTTAGGGCTATGGCTTCTTCACAGTCATTGTTAGGAAAGGCCAGGTGATGAAAATTTCAAAGCTTTGTAAATACACTGACTCCTAAAACCTTGTCCCAATAATCAGCAGCCATGGGCTCCTCTAAGCAGCTGCCTAGCACTCTGAAAATGAAAATAAATGATGCCCATAAAGCAAGAAAAGGCTATAAGAAGATAGCAAAGAGTTTTCAGGTAGCTGTTTCCTCAGTTTGTAATGTAATTAAGAAATGGCAGTTAACAGGAACGGTGGAGGTCAAGTTGAGATCTGGAAGACCAAGAAAACTTTCAGAGAGAACTGCTCGTAGGATTGCTAGAAAGGCAAATCAAGACCCCAGTTTGACTGCAAATGACCTTCAGGAAGATTTAGCAGATTCTGGAGTGTTGGTGCACTGTTCTACTGTGCAGTGACATCTGCACAAATATGACCTTCATGGGAGAGTCATCAGAAGAAAACCTTTCCTGCGTCCTCACCACAAAATTCAGCGCCAGAAGTTTGCAAAGGAAAATTTAAACAAGCCTGATGCATTTTGGAAACCAGTCCTGTGGACCGATGAAGTTAAAATAGAACTTTTTGGCCGCAATGAGCAAAGGTATGTTTGGAGAAAAAAGGGTGCAGAATTTCATGAAAAGAACACCTCTCCAACTGTTAAGCATGGGGGTGGATCGATCATGCTTTGGGCTTGTGTTGCAGCCAGTGGCTCGGGGAGCATTTCACTGGTAGAGGGAAGAATGAATTCACTTAAATATCAGCAAATTCTGGAAGCAAACATCACACCGTCTGTAAAAAAGCTGAAGATGAAAAGAGGATGGCTTCTACAACAGTATAATGATCTTAAACACACCTCAAAATCCACAATAGACTACCTCAAGAGGCGCAAGCTGAAGGTTTTGCCATGGCCCTCACTGTCCCCCAACCTAAACATCACCGAAAATCTGTGGATAGACCTGAAAAGAGCAGTGCACGCAAGACGGCCCTAGAATCTCACAGAACTAGAAGCCCTTTGCAAGGAAGAATGGGTGAAAATTGTCCAAACAAGAATTGAAAGACTCTGAGCTGGCTACAGAAAGTGTTTACAAGCTGTGATACTTGCCAAAGGGGGGGTGTTACTAAGTACTGACCATGCAGGGTGCCCAAACTTTTGCTTTGGGCCCTTTCCCTTTTTTTTGTTATTTTGAAACTGTCAAAGATGGAAATAAAAAAGTAATCTTGCTTAAAATATTAAAGAAATGTGTCATCTTTATCTTTATGCCTTTTGGAAATCAGATCTTTTTTTTAACTTGTTTAGCTATTCACAGTAACAGAAATTTTGACCAGGGGTGCCCAAGCTTCTGTATGTATTGCAATGCACTGCAGCCACAAAACAGCAAATTTCATGACTTATGCCAGTGATATTAAACCTGATTCTGTAACCTGGAGCATTCTAATGTAGCAGTACAGTGGTTAAAGTAAGAAGCCCTGCAGTGTTGTTTGTCATATTGTCACACCTGACTCTTGATTCTTGCAGGAAGTTCTAGACATTAGTCGTGAGCTGTTGGCTGAACTGGGGCAGCATAATGACTGTGAAATTGAAGAGAAGAAATCCAAGCTGGAACAGCTGAAGACCGTGCTGGAAATGTAAGTTCTGTAAGGGAGGGGCACAGCAAAGTCATAGAGACATTACACAGCCCTTCGGTCCATCAACTACATGCCGAACTCTTACCCTTCCCAGTCCCATCGACCTGCAACTAGATCATAGCCCTTCATAATCCTCCCATCTATGCGCTATCCAAACTTAAGTTAAATGTTGAAATTGAACTCACATTTTCACTTCGACTGGTAGCTCGTTCCACACACTCACCACCCTTTGAGTGAAAAATGTCCATCTCATGTTTCTCTTAAACATTTCACCTTTCACCCTTAAACTATAACCAAATTTCACACAACCTCCGTGGAAAAAGTTTGCTTGCATTTACCCTCTATATACCACTCATAATTTATATATATCTATCAAATCTTCCCTCATTATCCTTCACTTCAGAGAATAAAGTCCTAACCTATTCAACCTTCCCTTATAACTCAGTTCTCAAGTCCAGGCAGGATCCTTGTAAATGCTTTGTGTACTCTTTTAATCTTATTGATATCTTCCCTTTAGGTACATGACCAGAACTGCATAGCATACTTCAAATTAGCCCTCACCATCACCTGGTACAACTTCAACATGACATCCCAACTCCTGTACTCAGTGCTCTGATCTATTAAGGCCAGTGTGCCAAAAGCTCTCTTTTTGACCCTGACTACCTGTGACAATGGGGGCAATTTTGTATTGTCAATGTTATCAGGGTTTCTTGGCAGTAATATATGTATTGATTTAAAAAAAATTAGACTTCAGATCTTGAAGTTTCTTTTAGAAAATTTAGACTTGGAGCAAGGCTTCTGTTGATCTCTGATCACTAGAAGATGGTAGCTCCTCTCCACCTGCCACCCTCCTGTTTAGTTGGTGATTATTTTTACTTCATTTACTACTGCTGTACTTTCTCTTGTTCTTTTAGGAGCTGACCTATGTAATCCAGGTCTTCTGTCAGTCTGTGCCTTTTTTAAAATTCGATTTTGTTGTTATAGGTATGGTCATTTCTCTGGTATAAACAGGAAAGTACAAATGACCTATTTGCCACATGGACAACCCAAAACCTCCAGTGAAGAAGAAGGTATGCATAGATATAAGCAATCAGATCTGTTTATTGTGTTTATTGAAAGATGACACCTCTCACAGTGCTACCCTCCCTGCACTGGATTGGGGGAGAGACCTCGAATGCATACTTTTGTTTCTTGTAGGACTTTGTCCCCTCCCCCAGTTAAGCATTTGTATGTTCAGAATAAGTTAACTCATCAACTGAATCATCCTGAAACCATGAACCCATCGATGCATCTTAACAGCTCAATTCTTTGAAAGGTATTCTAAGTCGTCCAAAGCCATCTTTCATCATAATTGATAGTCTTGGACATTTTACTGTATGAATCTCCAGATAATGATCTAGAACTAGAGTTCTAAATAATTATAGAGCCAGCAGACATTTTTTTTTGCATTTGGTGTAGTTTTAGGGGAAGGGTTGGGGCTGAGTGTTGTGAGCTGTATAATCTGTCACTGACTGCGATGCAGCATGCTATGGTACTAAACTTCTGTTTTGGTTGAATTGCCACTTGGTGCCTGTGTTTACTTTTCAGATTCAAGAAGGGAGGATCCATCCTTGCTTCTAGTGCTGAAATGGGGAGGAGAGCTAACTCCAGCAGGGAGAGTACAAGCTGAAGAACTTGGAAGAGCGTTTAGGTGCATGTACCCTGGAGGACAAGGTAGGTGCAATCTAGTACAACGGTGTCCTTTGAAAATACTAGAAACAAAAGTACTAGCTTCTCACTGCAGTGGGAAGTTTTTTTTTCCCCCTCCCCTCCTTGTTGACACTATATCACTGTGTCTCAAACCAACAATTTTCAGACCAGTTCTGAATCCAACGAGGCTCAGAGCATAAAATCCATATTGCCTCTTTACTTCTGACTGATATTTTAAGCGTAATATTTCTGTTAATAATGCTGTCTACCTTTTCTATTGTGAGTTTTGGAAACTGAAATACAGTTGATTCAGGTTAATAAGGCCATCAGATAATTGGGGTAGCCGCCTATGTGAAAACAATTCTGGAAGAACAAAAACTAAGCAAGAAAATAGCCAGGATTCCCTTCATTTCTTTGGGACACTGTCATTTAATTAGGACAGGAGACTGTTGCCAAACAGTTTCTAATTAGTATCATTTGCGATGCCCACTTGTGTGGCCATTAGACACTACACTGTGTTTAGAGCAAACAGTTTTTAAATACATCATTTGTGTAAACTTCTCTCTGGCTTCCAGCTGGGTACAGATATCAATTATAACTGACGTTTTGATGACAAGCTCTGCCAGCTTCTTCAGTCTAGTCATCATCCCTGAAGAAGGTGGTAGAGTTTGTCGTCAAAATGTCAGTTATAATTGATACCGGTACTCGGCTGGAAGCCCAAGAAGAGTTTATTTGTCACGTATGCCGGGAAAGCACTAGACCCTTTATCATTTATGTGTGTTTGTGTTCAAAAAGCAGTTATTGGTGTCACTGATAATAATAAGCAGTCAGACAACTCACTGAGGTTTTAAGCATTCATGTTTGGAGATGCCAGAAATGGCCGGGAGTAAAAATGAAACAATTTCACTACTTCAGCATGTTAGGAGGAACTATGAAGAAATTGAAGGTATCGACAATCATCTTGAATGTTACAATGAAAATGGAGAATTGGAGAATGCAGTGATCGAAAGGGTTTGTATGAAGGCAGTCCATGAACTGTACTCGGTGTCTGTGCTGACTTTATTCCTTTACAGTCAATCAAAGAACACTGCAGGATACACTGGATGAATTCCTTCATCACTAGCTGTTAGGAACTAATACAGTTTTATGGTACTGTAGTAGTATTGGTAGCGTTCTAATTTGTTCTAAATTTCATTAAATGCATAATTTTTTATTCAGTTAAATAGTAGTTTGTCTTTTTACCTTTTTAACTATTGCCATGAAACTTTGGCTAATTGGGGCAGTCACTTAATTGGGCCAAAATGTACTGGTTTGGATGTCCCAATTAACTGGAATTCATTGTATATGTGATTCACTATATTAAATATTCCATGTTCATTTAGCCCAAAAGTCTTCTGCTGATTAGAACCTGCTGATAATAAAACCAGAATTTTAGTGACTCTTATTGTAAGGTCTAGGGACATCAGGATAGTGTTGTAAATGTTCCATGAACTAAACAAACCTCAGCTAGAAATGTAATATTTGTACTACAGAGCATTCATCTCCAAGTGAAAGATGTGTTTGGATTCTGTGCCATTTGTAATGGAATACTCTGCAAGGATGTTTTGTCATTGGCAGTTGAACTCAATAAATCTAATTTGTAATAAAGTTTACCTTTATAACTGAAGCTTCCTGGCAATGTTTATGGCTTCAGTACACAGCCCTAGAGCTATGTAATAATTTGTCCTGCCTGCCTTCTCGTTGATTAACAATGAAATCTCTTCCCCTGTGGAAGGGATTCGTTACTGCAGTTCTGAAGATAAAGTGCCATCTTGAACTGCAGGCATTACAGTTGTCCAATACTGCTGTCACTTATTGCTGATCAATCCTATTTTAATATTGTGGGCAGGGTAACAGTACTTGGCTTGCTGATAAATGAAACTTCAGTCAGAGTGCCGCAGAGATCTGTTGATATCGAGAACCTGAGCTATAGACTCTTTTGTTGCTGATCTTTTGATACAGAGTAAATTTTCCATGAGTATATTTACATCAAATGGACTAGCATGATAATCATCAGCAGTGAACCATGCAGAAGTTGTTCTTGTCACCTGTGCTTGTCTGGTGGTGGTGGTAGGGGGGTGTCAGCCCTCTCCCCTCTCTTCCTATTAATGCTGAGGGAAATTTGATGGATATTGGGTCCTTAAGGCAAGGATACAAACACCAGTGCCCTTGTATGGAAATGCCTACAAAAAGTAGTGGATATGGCCCAGTCCATCATGGGTAAAGCCATCCTCACCATTGAGCATGTCATACAGATTGCCATCACAGGAAAGCAGCATCTATCATTAAGGACCCCAACCATCCAGGCCATGCTCTCTTCTGAGCTCTGCCTTCAGCAAGAAGGTACAGGAGCCTTGGGACTCACACCACCAGGTTCAGGAACAATTATTGCCCTTCAACAATCAGGCTCTTGAACCAGTGGGAATCACTCACCCCATCACTGAACTGTTCCTACAACATATGGACTCACTTTCAAGGACTCTTCATCTCATGTTCTCAATATTTATTGCTTATTTATTTATTATTATTTTTTTCTCTTTTGTATTTGCACAGTTTGTTTTCTTTTCATTGCACATTTGTTGTCTGTCATGTTAGGTGTGGTCTTACATTGATTAGAGTCATAGTCATTGAGAAGTACAGCACAGAAACAGACCCTTTAACCCATCTAGTCTGTGCCAAACCATTTAAACTGCCTACTTCCATTGACCTGCACCGGGCCATAGGACCATAGCTGTCCATACCCTTACCATCCGTGTATCTACCCAGACTTGTATTAAACATAGAAATCAAGCTTGTATGCATCACTTGCACTGGCAGCTCATTCCACACTCTCATGACCCTCTGAATGAAGAAGCTTCCTTTCATGTTTCCCTTAAACTTTTCACCTTTCATCCTTAACCCATGACCTCTGGTTGTATTCCCACCCATCCTCAGAGGAAGAAGTCTATTTGCATTTACCCTATTTATACCCCTCATAATTTTTATATCTCTATCAAATGTCATCTCAATCTTCTACATTCCAAGAAATACAGTCCTAACCTATTCAATCTTTCTTTATCTCGGGTCTTCCAAACCCAGCAACGTCCTTGTAGATTTTCTCTGTATTCTCTCAACCTTATTTACATCTTTCCTGTAGGTAGGTGACCAAAACTGCACACAGTACTCCAAATTAGGCCTCACCAATGTCTTACACAACTTCAACATAACATCCCATCTCTTGTACTCAATAATTAGATTTATGAAGGCCAGAGTGCCAAAAACTTCATATTCTATTAAGATTCTGTTGTGATTGCCCACAAGAAAGTGTATCTCAGAGTTGTATATGGTGACATATATGTACTTTGATAATAAATTTACGTTGAACTTTGAAAAGAACTCTACATGGCTAGCCTATCAGCATCTACAAAAATAAAAGTATCTGATGCTAAAGAATCTGCTGCACTTTTCTGATCTTACTGGAAGAAGAACCTGTTTCACTTTCCAAGTAAATGCTGTGCTCTAACATAACCCTTTTGTGTAAAAGCCATCGCATTTCATTGGATATATCCAAACTTTTCACTTGCAGCTTGTTCCGTATTCTCAGCATCGTCTCACCCTCACATTCCTTTTAAGTAGTTCACCTTTCACCCTTAACCCATAACCTCTAGTTCCAGTCTCACCCAACCTCAGTGGACAATGCCTGCTTATATTTGCCCTATCTATACCCCTCATCATTTTATATACCTCTATCAAATCTCCTTTCATTTTCCCACATGCCAGGGAATGAAGACCTAATCTATTCAATATTTACCCACAACTCAGGTCCTCATGTTCCAGAAACATCCTCGTAAATTTTCTCTGTACGCTTTAAATCTTTTTAATATCTTTCCTGTAGATACCAGAACTCCACACTATACTCCAAATTAGGCCTCGCCAACATGTTGTACAACTTCAACATAGTATCGCAACTCCTGTACTCAGTACTTTGATTTAGAAAGGCCAATATACTAAAAGCTCTCTTTATGATCCTATCTACCTGTGATGCTATTTTCAAGGATTTAAAGATCTGAATTCCCAGATTCCTCTGTACTACAGCACTCTTCAGTGCTCAGCCATTCACTGTTCAGGTCCTACCCTGGTTTGTCCTCCAAAGTGCAATGCCTCACACTTGCCTGCATTAAATTCCATCTTTCTTTTTCCTGCTTTTATTTTCCTCAGCTGGTCCAGGTCCTGCTGTAAGCTTTGATAGCCACCCTCACTGTCCACTTCACCCTCAATTTTGGTGTCATTTGAAAATTTTTCTGGTCCAGTTTACCACATTATCATCCAGATTATTTCCACAGATGACAAACAACAATGAACCTAGCAACCAAATGTGTTTTGAAAATGCTTTTAAAACAAAATATTAATGTTCCAGTATTTCTGGGGTCCAGTATCAATCACCAGTGTACCTCTAGCCTACTCTGCATTCTGTTATCGTCAGATGAGTCCATCAATAATGTGAGGATTTGTTGCAATTAATCTTGATGTCATTGGGCAAGGGAGGAATTAACTTTATTGTACTTTCTAGACCTGAATGTTCTTCATTAACTTGCGTTACAGTATTATAACACTCAGCTGTGCTGTCTGTATGGTTGAATAGCTTATATAAAGTATTGCTGTGTGGGTGAGTTAATGGATAACAACTGGAGCAGCTGAATTCAATTGCAGATTCCAATGAAATGGGGAAGTAATTTTAGGAAGGGAGGTGGCAAATAATCCAACCTTCACTGTTGACAAATAATCAATCACAATATGGTTTCTGTTGGTGGGTTTAGATTGGATACATCAAGAACATAAATGGTAGTCTGGTATCGAGGGGCCACTACACAGAATCAGAAAAAGCTGCAAAGGGTTGCACACTGGGGGCAGCTCTATTGTGGGCATTAGTGCCCCTTCCATCAAGAATATTGTCTAAAGGTGATGCCTCAAAAAGGCAGCATTCATCACGAAGGACCCCCATAACCCAAAACATGTTTTCGTCTCATTACCAGCATTAGAGAGGAGGTACAGGAGCCTGAAGGCACATACTCATTGTTTTGGGAACAGCTTCTTCCCCTCTACCATCAGATTTCTGAATGGACAATAAACCAAATCATGAACTCTACCTCAATATTTTTGCTCTTCTTGCACTACTTATTTATTTTTTATATATATTTCTTGTACTTCATAGTTTTTTTTCAATGTATTGCACTATGCTGCTGCTGCTGCTGCAAAGGAACAAATTTTACGACCTATGTCAGTGATATTAACCTGATTCTGATTCTAAATGGTATGAAATGTTACTGCAAGCATGTTGGAATAAATGGAAAGTACTTAAATCTGGTTCACTTCTTTCAGTATCGCAGCTATCAAATCTGCAACAGTGATTAACAGAAACCTTGAGTATGCACTGCACTTCACCCTCTTTCCCCCTTCTTTCTCCTTCTTTCTCTCCAAAATCTGCTGCCCTGGGTAACTTAGTTCCATGGCATTGAGCTAATGTTTACGTATATGCCGTGGCACTGTTAGACCACAAGACATAGGAGCAGAATTAGGCCATTCAGCCCATCAAATCTGCTCCTCCATTCCATCATGGTTTATCCCGGGATCAACTCAACCTCATACACCTGCCTTCTTGCTACATCTTTTGATGCCCTGACCGATCTGGAAACCATCAACTTCTGCCTTGAGTATACCTATGGACTTGGCGTCCACCGCAGTCTGTAGCAGAGCATTCCACAGATTCACCACTCCCTGGGTAAAAAAAAATAATTCTCCTTACCTCCATTCTAAGAGGTCACCCCTCAATTTTGAGGCTGTGCTCTCTAGTTCTGGATAAACCCACTATACTCTCCATATCTACCCTATCTAGTCCTTTCAACATTTGGTAAGTTTGAATGAGATCCCCCTGCATTCCAATAAATTCCAGTGAGTACAGGCCCAAAGCTGTCAAATGCTCGTATGTTAACCCCTTCATTCCTGGAATCATCCTCGTGAACTTCCTTAGGACACTGTCCAATGACAACACATCATTTTTGAGATATGGAGCCCAAAACTGTTGACAATACTCCAACTGTGGCCTGACTAGTGTCTTATAAAACCTCAGCATTATCTCCTTGGTTTTGTATTCTATCCCCCTTGAAATAAATGCCAACATTGCATTTGCCTTCTTTACTACAGTCTTGACCTGTAAATTAACCTTCTGGGAGTCTTGCACAAGGACTCCTACATCCCTCTGCATCTCTGGTGTTTGAATCTTCTCCTCACTTAGACAATAGTCCACACTGTTGTTCCTTTTACCAAAATTCATTATCGTATATTTCCCATCTGCCACTTCTTTGCCCATTCTTCCAATTTGTCTGTCTTGCTGTAATCGAATTGCTTCCTCAGCACTAACTACCCCTCCATTTATCTTCGTTTCATCCGCAAACTCTGCCATAAAGCCGTTGATCCCATTATCCAAATCACTGACAAACAATCTGAAAAGCAGCGGTCCCAATACTGACCTCTGAGGAGCACCACTAGTCACAGGCAGCCAACAAGAAAAGGCCCCCTGCGTTCCCACTCGCTGTCTCCTGCCTGTCAGCCATTCCTTTATCATGCCAGTGACTTTCCTATACCGCCATAGGATTTTATCCTGTTAAGCAGTCTTGTGGAACCTTATCAAATGCCTTCTGAAAATCCAAGCAAATTACGTCCACTGCCTCTCCTTTGTCCACCCTGCTTCCTCAAAGAACTCCTATCAAATTTGTCAGGCAATATTTCCCCTTACAGAAACCATGCTGACTTAGACTTATTTTATCATTAGTCTCCAAGTGTCCTGAAACCTCATCCCACTTTCCCAACCACTGAGGTTAGGCTAGCTAGCTTATAATTTCCTTTCTTTTGTCTTCCTCCCTTCTTAAAGAGTGGAGTGACATTTGCAATCTTCCAGCTTTCTGGGACCATGCCAGAATCAAGTGATTCTTGAAAGATCATGACCAATGTATTTGTCACCTCTTTAGCAACCCCTCTCAGAACTCTGGGGTGTAGTCCATCTGGTCCAGATGACTACCTTAAGATCTTTGAGTTTGCCTAGCGCTTTTTCCTTTGTAATAGCAGTGGCACTCACTCCTGCTCCCTGACACTCGGGCACCTCTGGCACACTGCTAGTGTCTTCCACAGTGAAGGGTGATGCAAAGTACCCATTAAGTTTATCAGCCATTTCTTTGGCCCCCATTAGTACTTCACCAGCATCATTTTCCAATGGTCCAATGTCAATTCTCACCTCCCTTTTACTCTATCTAACTGAAAAAAACTTTGACCTGCTTTATATTATTGGCTAGTTTGCCCTCATATTTCATCTTTTCCCTTACAGCTTTTTGCTGGAGTTTAAAAACTTCCCAAACATTCAACTTCCCACTTACTTTTGCTACCTTATGTAGTCCTTAACTTCCCTTGTCAGCCAAAGTTGCCTACCCCTGTCATTTGAGAACAACTACTTCTGTGGGACATATCTATCCTGCGCTTTGTGAACTATTCTCAGAAACTTCAGCCACCTTTGCTTTGGCGTCATCCCCGCCGGTTTCCTCCTCCAATCCGCCTGGGCAAGCTCCTCTCTCATGCCTCTGTAATTACCTTTATTCATAGCGATATTGATACATATAGCTTGTGCTTCCCCCTCTCAAATTGCAGTACGAATTCAATCATATTATGATCACTGCCTTCTAAGGGTTCCTTTGCATTAAGCTCCCTACAGTCCTGTTCTGCTTCTCTACTTTCATCTTGGTCTCTGTGACTGTTGCTGAGTCTCTGATGCTTGTTAATTGTCAAGTTGTCTGTAACCATGTACTTTTTTTCTGATCTGATGACAAATAATTTCAATTGTGGCATTTTGCTACTGGTAAGCTGCTCATGTGGATTTTGAACCCCATCCCTCCTTAAGATCAGCAGTGGGGAAAATCAAAAATGCTCTAGATTTTGGAAGTTTGAAATACAAACAGAAATGTTGACAACTCTGTGTAGGTCAGGCACCATCTGGAAAGAGAAATAGTTAACATTTTGGGTTATGAAAGGTCCCAGGCATGAAACTTTATTTCCCTCCATTTTTTAAAGGTGTTAAAGGCATTTGAAGCATTTTGTATTTTCCTTCAATGGTGGGAATTTCCTTGTCCTGTTTGACCAAGCTGAACTTTTCATCCTGATCTCTGACCACCACCCAACCTTCTGCCTCTGAAATTCATTCATAGCTTTGTCATCTCCTACCAGCTATCTAAATGTGTTCCTTGCTTAGTCTTCGTAGCTGCAGATAAGTGACTCTGTCCCAGTACCATTTTTGCCCATATGCCATGAGTTGTTGGTAGGCTCCTAAATCACAATGTAAGTCATATCCCTCTTCAGTTCCCATGCTGGTATTTATCTTCCAAGACCCTCTATTTATTCCTCAAAATACAAGGCTATAAGACACAGGAGCAGAATTAGACCATTCAGCCCATCGAGTCTGCTCTTTTATTCCAACATGGCTGATTTATTATCCCCCTTCAGCTCCATTTCTTCTGCCTTTTCCCCATAACCTTTGACACCCTAAGCAAGAACCTGTCACCCTCTGCTTTAAGTATACCAAACGTCTTTACCCCCACAGCCCTCCGTGGCAATGAATTCCATGGATTCACCACCCTCTGGCTAAAGAAATTCCTCCTCATCTGTGTTCTAAGGGTACAATTAAAGTAAATGTTCAATTTCTTCCTCCAAAGGCTAACTTCACTGTGCTTTTAGCTGCTTTTCCTAATGTGTTAACCACCAATTTGATTTTAACTCTTTGAAGCACTTTAGAACACTTTTAGTACAGCACTGTATGTGTTTTGAGTTTTTGATTCAGAATCTATACAGTTAGCCGTGAGGGATGAATAATGTTAATCTATTTGTCTTTCCCTCCTGTTTTTTATATGAATATAGATGATAGCAGCAAAGGTTTGAGCTGTGATTCTCCCACTGACTGTGGTAAGGGACTGATTGCTGAGTTTGTGATGATTAACCCCATTTTCATTCTTCCTGCATGCCTAGCCCTGGGGCCAATCTAACAATCAGATGCAGCAAACTAATTGTTACAGAGTGATTCATAAATAAAATGAGGGTGCTGTTGTTCTGAAGGTAACAATGGCCTGGAATCAGTGTTGTGATCATCCTAACTTTTGGAGTTTGCAATAGAGCAAGATTAGAAATTCCCTTTGATTTGGTACTCTGTATGTCCCACATGATACTGCTGTTGTCACTATCGTGATTGTGCAGAGAAATTAATTTGTGAAAGATTGATAATTTAACTTGTTTTAAACTGTCATGTGTTTTCTCTCTCTGCGTCTCCCTCTGTCTCCTCTCCACGTCTTTCCCCAAAAGAAAAGGCATCAAACACATGCAGCCTTAATTTTGAGGTCACTTGTTTAGGTATTGTTTTACCTTCTACCCCAAAATACAAAGTCTGTAACAAGTGTTGCCTGTTTCTGCCATTAATGCAGCTAATTCACTCTTTTCTGTGATTTTGTTTTTGCTGTTGTCTTGGGTATACCTGTCAATTTCTTAGATATTCTTTTGCATTTAATTCCAGTCGACTGGATTTCTATTTGTTCTAAGATTTGTGAAAGCTCATCTGTTTAGCTTTATTTGTTGTTCAAACTCACTGGTGAAGGCTTTACCTCTTTAAAAGGCATATGTTCTTTATCATGTTCTTCCCACTGCTTTTGTAACTTTATTTCTGCCTTGCTGTCTGTAGTGCTCAGGAGATGTCCCTTCATGTTCATAGAGTGCCACATTTTGGTCTACGTGGTGTAATACTTACAAGGCAATTCTAATTCTTTCTTCTGAGAAATCCTGTCAGAGACACATTGGTTAAGAACTAGATGAAAAAAAAACTTTTTTTTTGTAACATGTTTCATGTCTGAAGTTGAACGATTTTTCAAGGATTCATTCCATTAAGACATTGTCAGTACAGTTTGGAGAACAAGTCATGTGATCACCAGCTGATAATCCCAGTTATCTGCACATACATAGTAGATGCCATTCTTTCTCTGTCAATCGATCTTAACCTCTTACTTTGTTGTTCCTGTGTTCAACACACTGCACTTTCACTGAACCAGTAGTTAAACTTTTTTTTTTATTTCTTTGTATGCTGAACTATTCTAAACTTTTACAGATAAATAACAGGTCCAATGACAAGTCTCAATAAAATTGTTGGCAATTACAAGTCCTGTCTCTGAAAGGCCTCAGAATGTTTTTGTACTGACCAGCAGCATCCGCAAGTCTACTTATTAAAGAAAAGTTTCCCTGTCTAATAAATGTCTGAAGCTTTTTCTCAGATCTAGAAAAATGCCTGGGAACCTTGTTCGACCTGGGTTCACTTCCCAATTTTTCTTCTCTACAGACCAGTATTTTCCAAAGAGTTGCTCCTTTTGTGGAGTATGTTGATATTTCCTGCCTCCCATTCTATAGACAGGTTTGTCTAATACCGTTGCAACCGTCTGTGAAGAGTAAAGCCTTCTTTGTCTCTGATTCTCTGGCATAATTATTTGCTTCAGGGTTAGGTATTGGCAATGGACGAGAGTTGAAATTTCTTTTAACACAATTGTGTTGAAAATAGGAGAATGTTTGACTGGCAAAACGGTTCTACATCAAGACTAAGGAAGAAATGAAAATATGAGGGAGAATATAACAAGGAAAATCAGATAAAGAAGAGCTGTCTTTGTCAATTTTACAGTTCTAAGAGCAATGCTTACAAGTGACATGCACTGGTGTAAACCACAAAAACTAAATACTGACATCCAAGGAACTGGAAGCAGGATCATTCTTCCCTTATTCCAACTCTCCCCTTAAATTAGTAAATACCTCCTGATCACTCCTTGTATTTTAAATATCACTGTATATTGGCATGCAAGGGAAACACTAGAGAATTTAAAAAATTTTTCTCTATGTAACTATTGGTCTTTGAGAACAGTCAGTGCTGATTGAGCAGACTGATACCAGAATCAAAAAAGTTTAAATTAACTGGGCAAGTTTGAACAGATTAATTTTCCTTTGAGTAGTGAGTTGATTTTGAAGTGTAAGATGATTAAAGAGTAAATGGAGTAGATAGAAATTGTTTCCCCTGAGAGTCCAGAAGAGTGAGAGTCAGTAGGCTGATAAGTGGTGATATCAAGAGAAGGGTAGTGTCAATCAGGAACCCCACAGTCCTAAAAAGCTGAGAGTGGACAATTGAAAGTTTCTGAATTGCAGTTGATAACAATGTTGTCTTGAGAATTATGGAATTAAAAAAAGAAAGAAGCTGAAGTCTTTTGGTGATTTAGGCAGAGAGTTATGTGCTTGCTTTCTTCCCAGGTGATTATGCTGGCTTTCCTGGTTGTGGGCTGCTACGTTTGCATAGCACCTACAGACATGACCTGAAGATCTATGCCTCTGATGAGGGCAGAGTGCAGATGACTGCAGCAGCTTTTGCCAAGGTATGTAATGAAAAAAGTTTTGTATGTATACGAAGCAACTCCATTTAATTTGTTTTCAGTGGAATGTCAATATCATGGGCTGTGGAGAGTATCTGGCTGACGCTTGGTGCTCAGTGCTTGATACCAGTGTTAAACTTGTGAAGTGGAGAATGTGTTAAGCATTGTAGTATGGATAATCCCAAAGCTTTTCTCAGTTCCATGATCTTCAATACATCACCCCTGATCTGCAATGTTACAGGGACTCCTGGCACTGGAAGGAGAGTTGACTCCAATTCTGGTGCAGATGGTGAAAAGTGCCAACATGAATGGTCTTCTGGACAGCAACAGCAACTCACTGAGTAGCTGTCAACAACGTGTCAAAGCACGGCTCCATGAGATCATGCAGAAGGACCAGATGTTCATGGAGGAGGACTACAAAAAGGTAACAGAGGAAATGTCAATAACATGACTGGACCACTTGGGTTGGAAATAATTATATGTGAACAATTAGTTTATGGCATCTTCCAGTTGTAAAAGTTCCACATTAGGAACATCAAAGCTGATTGTATTGGTGATGCTTGTTGTTTTAAGGTAATGTTCATTTAAAGCAGAATGGGTTAATGAAACAGTACAATCTGCTAAGCCAGGAGCTCATGAGGTCAGGAACATGCAGCTGCAAGAAATATTTATGTACAATACAGAAACTGATGTTACTTGTGTGTATTGTCACGGTGCAAAAGTTGCTGGATGAAGTGGAGTGATAATTGGAAACTTGATTTTCTATAGCTTCATTTAGCAAGCAAATCATGTGTGCAAGGGCTCTGGCGAGAAAATCCTTCACTACTTGTTACAGGCCTGCTATGTATGTTTTGTGAGAGTGAAGATGAATGAGAGTGAAAGCAATCAAACCCAGTGGAGATTGAAGCTTATTGACAGTATTTTGCTAACTGTTAAAATGAATACTTCTGTATATAAAATTCAATGTGCACGTGTTGTCACCGGGCAAAAAGCTGCACAGCACAAGATTTTTCAAACTACTGGTCATTACAAATCAGAGGGAACATTGGCACCCTCCTCCGCTTTTGGCTGGAGGCTGGGATTGATGAAGGACAGCAACAGTTTGCTCTTCAGGGACTTGTGTGCTTTTTCTGGCTGGCACAGTAGTGTAGTGCTTAGTGTAATGCTCAATAATGCCACAAACCCTCGTTCAATTCCTGCTGCTGTCTGTAAGTAGCTTGTGTGTTCTTTCAGGTTCAAGTTTATCATCTGACAGTACACATATGAAACCAAATGAAACAACATTCCTCTGGACCATGGTGCACCTACAAAACATATACCACACACAGCACATAAACACATAAATAACTTAATCATATATATTTCTAAGTGCGCAGCACAGGTAAGCTGTAAAGAGTAAACAGCTCACTGTCCCAGTGACAAGATCTCAGAGGTGGCATGACCACATGGGTTTACTGCAGTGCTATGGCTTCTTCCTACATTCTGAAGATGTACAGGTTAGGGTTAGTGAGTTATGGGCATGTAATGATGGTTGGTACTGGAAGCATGGCATCTCTTGTGAGCTGCCCCCAGCACATATTCAGACTGGTTGGCTTGTTGATGTAAACGATGCATTTCACTATGTGTTTTAATCTTTCGATGTACATGTGACAAATAAAGTTAATCTTTATAAGGCATTTGGTTGAGTATTTAGTTACGAAAGGTATAGAGGGATACACACTTAATGTGAGCAAATGGGATGAGCATTAATAGGCATCACAGTTGATATGATCAAGAGGGGTTAAAAGGGCTCATTACTGTACTGTGCGATTCTATGCTTCTAGTGGTACCTCAGGGCTTTCTATCTTTTTAAGCAAACTAGAAGATCTCTTTTGTCTTTAGCATTGTATTCTGGGATGGGAGTTAACTCCAAGTTAGTTCATTTCTCAGAAACCTACTGAAGGTTAGTAGTCTGTGGCTTGAGGATGGTGCTCTTAATACACCATTCCTCAGGTAGCAAAAGTCTGTTCTGAGGCACAGTAAGCGATGGTGAATTCCATCATCAATCCCCGTTTTTGCAGAGAAATGCCTCTTGAGACAATTTTTTAAAAATTCTTTTCTTGGGACCTGGGCTTTGCCCTTCCCTATTTGTCCTTAAGATGGTGGTAGTGAGCTACCTTTAAAGTTCAATGTAAATTTATTATCAAAGTACACATCTGTTACCATATACAAGCCTGATATTCATTTTCATGTGGACATACTCAATAAATTCAGTGTAGAATCAATGAAGGACTGTACCAACTAGCCATTCAACCAGTGTGCAGAAGACAAATTGTGGAAATACAAACAAAAATAAGCAATAAATATTGAGAACATGAGATGGACAGTCCTTGAAAATAATCCAGATGTTCCAGGGTTGAGTGAAGATCCAATGAGATGGCATCTGCTGTGGCAAACACGAGGAAATCTGCAGATGCTGGAAATGCAAGCAACACACACAAAATGCTGGTGGAACGCAGCAGGCCAGGCAGCATCTATAGGGAGAAGCACTGTCGACGTTTCGGGTCAAGACCCTTCATCAGAACTAACTGAAAGGAAAGATGGTAAGAGATTTGAAAGTAGGAGGGGGAGGGGGAAATGCAAAATGATAAGGAGAAGACCGGAGAGGGTGGGGTGAAGCTGAGAGCCAGAAAGGTGATTGGCAAAAGGGATACAGAGCTAGAGAAGGGAAAGGATCATGGGGCGGGAGGCCTAGGGAGAAAGAAAGAGGAAGGGGAGTACCAGAGGGAGATGGAGAACAGGCAGTGATGGGCAGAGAGAGAAAGAAAAAAAAGGGAGGGGAAAAAAAACTAAATATATCAGGGATGGGGTAAGAAGGGGAGGAGGGGCATTAACGGAAGTTAGAGAAGTCAGTGTTCATGCCATCAGGTTGGAGGCTACCCAGCCGGTATAAAAAGGTGTTGTTCCTCCAACCTGAGTGTGGCTTCATCTTGACAGTAGAGGTCTAGGCCATGGATAGACATATCAGAATGGGAATGGGACGTGGAATTAAATTGTGTGGCCACTGGGAGATCCTGCTTTCTCTGGCGGACTGAGCGTAGGTGTTCAGCGAAACGGTCTCCCAGTCTGCGTGGGGTCTCACCAATATATAAAAGGCCACACCGGGAGCACCGGATGCAGTATACCACACCAGCCGACTCACAGGTGAAGTGTCACCTCACCTGGAAGGACTGTCTGGGGCCCTGAATGGTGGTGAGCGAGGAAGTGTAAGGGCAGGTGTAGCACTTGTTCCGCTTACAAGGATAAGTGCCAGGAGGGAGATCGGTGGGAGGGGATGGGGGGGATGAATGGACAAGGGAGTCGCATAGGGAGCGATTGCTGCGGAAAGCAGAAAGGGGGGGAAGGGAAAGATGTGCTTGGTAGTGGGATCCCGTTGGAGGTGGCGGAAGTTATGGAGAATTATACGTTGGATCTGGAGGCTGGTGGGGTGGTAGGTGAGGACAAGGGGGACCCTCCTCCCCTTCTTACCCCATCCCTGATATATTTAGTTTTTCTCCCCCCTCCCTTTTTTTCTTTCTCTTTCTGCCTATCACTCTGCCTGTTCTCCATCTCCCTCTGGTGCTCCCGTCCCCCTTTCTTTCTCCTTAGGCCTCCCGTCCCATGATCCCTTTCCCTTCTCTAGCTCTGTATCCCTTTTGCCAATCACCTTTCTGGCTCTCAGCTTCACCCCACCCCCTCCGGTCTTCTCCTAGCATTTCGCATTTTCCCCTCCCCCTCCTACTTTCAAATCTCTTACTATCTTTCCTTTCAGTTAGTCCTGACGAAGGGTCTCGGCCCAAAACGTCGACAGTGCTTCTTCCTATAGATCCTGCCTGGTCTGCTGCATTCCACCAGCATTTTGTGTGTGTTGCATCTGCTGTGGACCTATTACGCTAGTAGACAAATTGGAGCGGATCCAATTCACTTCTCAGGCAGGAGTTGATGTGTTTCGTCACCACCCTCTCAAAATACTTCATCACTGTGGGTGTAAGTGCTACTGGATGGTAGTCATTGAGCAGCACTAAGCTATGCTCTTCTTAGGCACTGGTATAATTGAAGACTGGTGAAGCAAGGGGTTAAAGATCTCAGTGAACACTCCAGGTAGTTGATCAGTGCAGATCTTTAGTACTTGGCCAAGTAACCCGTCTGGACTGGATGCTTTTCGT
This sequence comes from Hemitrygon akajei, assembly GCF_048418815.1. Lineage (NCBI taxonomy): Eukaryota > Metazoa > Chordata > Chondrichthyes > Myliobatiformes > Dasyatidae > Hemitrygon > Hemitrygon akajei. The sequence continues at coordinate 11,213,250 of NC_133144.1, forward strand.
GGGTTCATCCTTCTGAAGGCTGTTTGCACATCGGCCTCAAAACCTGAAATCACAGGATCATCAGAGGATGTGGGAATTTGTGATAGTTCCTCCATGTTTTGATGGATAAAGTGAGCATAGGTGGCATTGAGGTCATTTGGAAGTGAAGTCCTATTGTCATCTACATCACTTGATTTAACTTTATAAGAGGCGATAGCATTCAAGACTTGCCACAACTGTTGAGAATCCTTTGTTGATTCAAGTATGGTTTGGAATTGCCACTTAGCCCATGAGATGGCTTTATGGAGATTTACAAGAGGTACATTTTCTTGGTTGCCAGATTTGAATGTCTCTGATCTGGCCCCTGCAGATTGCAGATCTCATGATAGATCCAGGGTTTCTGGTTGGGGAAGACACGCAATGATTTTGTGGGGATATACTTGTCTATAGCTATTTTTTATGAAGTATGTGACAACCATGGTGTATTCATTCAGATCCACAGCTGAGTCTTTGAATGCTGCCCAGTTCACCAACTTGAAGCAATCCTGTAGGCACTCTTCTGCCTTCTGCAACCACCTCTTTGTTGTTCTAATCTCTGGAGCCTTTCTCTTTAGCCTCTGCCTGTATGAAGGTAGGAGAGGGACAGACAAATGATTAGATTTCATAAAATGCGTCCTAGGCAAGGAATGGTAGACATTCCTTACTTTAGTATAACAGTGGTCTGGTGCTAAAAGTTACATGCTGATGGTAATTGGGCAGGAATTTCTTCAAACAGGCTTGGTTTAAGTCCCCAACAATGATTTGAAATACGTCAGGGTAGATCATTTCTTGTTTGGTGACAGCATTTTATAGTATCTTGCGTACTTAATTATAGTCGGCTTCAGGTGATAATAAACTCTGGTGATGATCACCAATGGTAGCTCACTAGATAAATAGAACGGACGACATTTGCTCGTTAGGTGTTCAAGGTCGGGGAACGCAAGTTTGGAGCATCACCACGAGTTTATCATGAAACACACACCTTCACCTTTTGCCTTCTCCACATCAGCAGTTCAGCAGGCTCTGCAAGAGTGGTGGAGAAAATGAACATTAGAAACTGCACTTGTCTAGACACTTCTGATATGTATTGTAGATGATAGAAATCCTTGGAGTGTTAAGAGTGATGCATTTGCCTTGAGTTACCCAGCTTCTGATCTGCTTTTGTAGCACAGTGTTCATGTAGCTGGTGCAACTGCGTTTCTGGTGTATAGTGTTTGTAGTTGATGATAGTTGAGGTCTTTGAAGCAGTCACGCTGCTTAGTAAAGAATGGGCATTTTGACCCATTGTTCTTGGAGATGGTTATTGCCTGGTATTTTTGTGGCATGGATACGCTTTGCTACTTATCAGCCTTGCTGCAGTGATATCCAGGTCTTGTTATATGCAGATAAGGACAAGTCCATTTGCCAACTTTAATTGCTGGCAGAGTGGGGGAAGATTTTGTTGCACACTGTAAATGTTGGTGGAGGACCTCTTGAAATTACTTATTGTAAAGCCCATTTTCTCTTAACGGATGAGTTGATGATAAGACTATAAATCATAAAGCCCATAAAGCCTGCTCCCCCATTCCATCATGGCTGATTTACTATTCCTCTCAACCCTATTCTCCCTTTACCCTTTGACGCATTTACTAATCAAGAACCTTGCAACCTCAGCTTTAAATATACCTAATGACGTGGCCTCCACAGCCATCTGTGGCAAAGAATTCCACAGATTCTCCACCCTCTGGCTGAAGAAATTTCTCCTGATCTCTGTTCTAAAGGGACAACCTGGTATTCTGAAACTGAGCCATCTGGTCCTGAACTCTCCTACTATAGGAAACTGGAGCATGGCCTCCAAAAATAAGCATATAGAAGCTTTGCATAATGTAGACCTGTGATTGAGGGCAGATACGTTTACCTTGGGTCTGGAGTAAGAGAGATCTATATGAAATAGGTTTCCATTGTCCTGTAGATTAACCACATTACTGCAGGAGCATTGTTGGAGGGAAGGTGCTGGGCAGAGTCTCTTCTGATGTTGCAAGTTGAAGTATTGTTTCAGAAGGACAGAAATATCCTTTAGCAGTCTGTTTTGTTGCTAAGGTGAATTGATATAGAAAGGTAGAACTTCTGTAGATGCACAGTGGAGAGTATTCTAACTGGTTGCATCAAAGCCTGGTATGAGAACACCAATGTCCAGGAATGGAAAAGATCACAAAAAGTGGTGCATACAGCTGAGTCCATTGTAGGCAAAACCCTCCCCACTATTGAGCACATTTACATGGAGCACCACCACAAGAATGCAGCGTCCTTCATCAGAGATCCCCACCATCCAAGCCATATTCTTTTCCTGCTATTACCATTGCGCAAAAGGTACAGGAGCCTTAAGTCCTACACCACCAGGTTAAAGATCAGTTATTACTTTACTACCATCAGTTTCCTACTTCACTCACCACAACCCTGAACTAATTCTGACCTACAGATTCACTCACATTCAAGAACTCTTTCCAGCTCATGTCCCCAATATTATTTTCTATTTGCACAGTTTGTTTCCTTTGCACATTGGTTTTTCATTAGCGCAAACACGAGAGATTCTGCAATGCTGGAAATCCAGAGTAACGCACCCAAAATCAGGTCAAGTCAAGCTTATTGTCATTTAACTATATACGTGTATGCAGTACTGTCAAACGAGACAATGTTTCTCTGGACCAGGGTGTGAAGCACAGTGGTACACATAACAGGCATGTAGCACACAATAACTTAGTAAAGAAAGAATTAAATCTACCAATAAATTATGCATAGATTAAACAAAGTAAAGTGCATAAATTAAATATTGTAGGGTACAGTACAAATTATCGGCTAACGCTGTGAAGGTGATGAGGCAGGGAGTTCAGAAGCCTAGTGGCCTGAGGGAAGAAGCCGTTTCCCATCCTGACCGTTCTTGTCTTTATGTATCAGAGTCTCCTGCCTGATGGTGGAATGTCAAAGAGGATGCTGGATGGATGGGTGAGATCCTTGATAATACAAAGGGCCCTGTGTTTGCAGCACTCCTGATAAATGTTCCCAATGGATGGTAGAGATGCTTATGATCCTCTCTGCTGTTCTCACAGTCCTTTCTAGGGGCTTCCAGTCCAATTCTCTGCTGCTTCCATACCAGATGGAGATGCATTTGCAACTTGTCAGGACATTCTCAGTGGTGCTCCTGTAAAACTCAGTTAATTTGGGGGTGGGGGGAGTGGGGAAGGTGTTGCTGGGAAGCTTGCCTCAATCTCCTCAGGAAGTGAGGTGATATTCAGGGACCAGGTCAGGTCACCCGTGATGCGAACTCCCAGGAATTTGGTGCACTTAACTCTCTCTACCAAGGAGCTGTGTATGTGCAGAGGGGGGTGGTTCATTTGCACCTTTCTTTAGTCCACAATCACCTCCCTGGATTTTTCCACATTCACACTTTGCTTGTTGTGTTCATACCAGTCCACTAGCCATTCCACTTCCTCTCTATACTCCGAATCATCATTGTTGTTGAAGACACTGTTGTGTCATCCACAAACTTGATGACACAGTTTGAGCTGAATCCTGTGACTCAGTCATGCATCAGCAATGACTGATGCAGTCATTGACCGCTGACCGCTGCTCAGCAGCGGGCTGAGCACACAGCCCTGGAGAGTGCCAGTGTTCAGTATAATGGGACTAGAGACATTGCTGCTCACACAGACTGACTGGCCTTTCTGTTAACAAGTCCAGGATCCAGTTACAGAGGGAGGTATTGAGACCCAGTGAGGACAGTTTTCTTTCACCATCAACTCTGCTCTCAAACGCATCTCTCCCATTTGCTGCACATCTGCCCTCACCCCATCCGCCAACCCCCCCCCCCCCCCACTCGAGATAGGGTTCCCCTTGTCCTCACCTACCACCCCACCAGCCTCCGGGTCCAATGTATAATTCTCCGTAACTTCCGCCACCTCCAACGGGATCCCACTACCAAGCACATCTTTCCCTCCCCCACTTACTACTTTCCGCAGGGATCGCTCCCTACGCGACTCCCTTGTCCATTCGTTTCCCCACCGATCCCCCTCCTGGCACTTATCCTTGTAAGCGGAATAAGTGCTACACCTGCCCTTACACTTCCTTCCTCACCACCATTCAGGGCCCTAGACAGTCCTTCCAGATGAGGTGACACTTCATCTGTGAGTCGGCTGGTGTGGTATACTGCGTCCGGTGCTCCCGGTGTGGCCTTTTATATATCGGTGGGACCTGATGCAGACTGGGAGACTGTTTCGCTGAACACCCACGCTCTGTCTGCCAGAGGAAGCAGGATCTCCCAGTGGCCACACATTTTAATCCCACGTCCCATTCCCAGTCTATCCATGGACTCCTCTACTGTCAAGGTAAAGCCACACTCAGGTTGGAGGAACAGCAGCTTATATACCGGCTGGGTAGCCTCCAACCTGATGGCATGAACATCGACTTCTCTAACTTCCGTTAATTCCCCTCCTTCCCTTCTTACCCCATCCCTGATATATTTAGTTCCCCCCTTTTTTTCTCTCTCTCCACCCATCACTCTGCCTGTTCTCCATCTCCCTCTGGTGTTCCCATCCCTCTTTCTTTCTCCCTAGGGCTCCCGTCCCATGATCCTTTTCCTTCTCCAGCTCTGTATCCCTTTTGCCAATTACCTTTCCGGCTCTCAGCTTCACCCCAACCCCTTCGCTCTTCTATCATTTTGCATTTCCCCCTCCCCCTCCTACTTTCAAATTTCTTACTATCTTTCCTTTCAGTTAGTCCTGACGAAGGATCTTGGCCCGAAACGTCGATAGTGCTTCTCCCTATAGATGCTCCCTGGCCTGCTGTGTTCCACCAGCATTTTGTGTGTGTTGCTTGAATTTCCAGCATCTGCAGATTTCCTGGTGAGGACAGTTTTCTCACCAGTTTCTGAGGTATCCTGGTGTTAAATACCGAACTGAAATCTATGAAACAGTAGCTTGGCATATGAGACTCAATTTTCCAGGTGGGACAGGACAGGGTGGAGGATAGGGGCTATGGCCTGTAATTTCCTTCTGCCTCTGTTCCTTCTTAAAGAGTGGAGTGACATTTGCAATTTTCCATTCCTCTGGAACCATGCCAGAATCTATTGATTCTTGAATGATCATTACTAATGCCTCCACAATCTCTTCAGCCACCTTTTCAGAACTCTGGGGTGTACATCATTTCCATTTCCTTGACTTCCATTACTACCTCTCCAGCATCATATTCCAGTGGTCCAATATCTATTCTCGCCTCTCTTTTACTCTTTATATATCTGAAGAAACTTTTGGTATCCTCAAGGTTATTGACTAACTTCACTTCATACACCATCTTTTCCATCTTTATGATCTTTTTAATTGCCTTCTCTTGTTTTTTAAAAGCTCCCAATCGTCTAACTTCCCTCTAATTTTTGCTTTGTTATATGCCCTCTCTTTTGGATTTTATGTTTGACTTTGCTTGTCAGCCATGGTTGCATCATCCTGCCTTTAGAATACTACTTTGGAATGTATATATCCTGTGCCTTCCAAATTGATCCCAGAAATTCTGGCCATCGCTGCTCTTCTGTCATTTCTGCTAATATTCCCTTCTAATCAATTTTGGCTAGATCCCCTCTCATGCCTCTGTAATTCCCTTTACTCCACTGTAATACTGATACATCTGACTTTAGCTTCACCCTCTCAAATTTCAGGGTGAATTCTATTGTATTGTGATCACTGCTCCCTAAGGGAGCACTCTAATCAATTTCGATTCATCACACAACACCCAACCCAGAATAGCTGATCTCCTAGTGGGCTCAACCATGAAAAGCCACCTTGCAGGCATTCTACAAATTCTTTCTCTAGGGATGCAGCCCCAACCTGGTTTTTCTAATCTATCTGTGTATTGAAGTGTCCCATGACTATTGTTACATTGCCCTTTTGACATGTCTTTTCTATCTCTTGTTGTGATTTGTAGCCCGCATCTTTGCTACTGTTCAGAGACCTGTATATAATTCCCAACAGCGTCTTTTTACCCTTGCGGTTTCTTAGCTCTCACCACAAGGATTCTATGTCTTCTGATCCTGTGCCACCTATTTCTAAGGATTTATGGCAAGACATACAACTTTGATAATAAGTTTACTTTGAACTTCAAATCGTGTTACTTTCAGACCAAATCAGCTATTTTTTTTAATCAAATAAATAGAATTGGTCAGTTAAAGTTGTAATGTTTGATGAGGGAGTTTTGTGTTTCTTGAAATTACAACTACATCAATCTCAAACAGCAGTAAATTTGGCTTCAGTTTCTTGTGTTTATTAACGCTTTGCTCCTGGTCTGTTTTCCTCCTTTGCAGCTGGCTCCCACTGGCAGTGCTTCTCTCATTAACTCCATGAAATTAATTCAAAACCCTGTCACCACTTGTGATCGGGTTTACTCCTTGGTTCAGAGCTTGACCTCACAGATTAAGAAGCGGTTAGAAGACCCCAAGTCAGCAGGTAAATATATGTTTTGATTCATAGAATTATTCAAAAAGTTTAAAAATGTAGGAGGAATAACTTCCTTAAGGTATAAAAGTAAAACTGTGAAAATAACCAGATGGTCAGGCAGCATTTATAGGAAGAGCTGATGTTTCAGGCCAATAATTTTCATCTGAATGGTTGCCCTGCTTCTCTTTCCAAAGATGCTGCCTGATTATTTGATTATTTTACACATTTTTTTGTTTTATTTCTAGTTCCCATTATTTATACAGCTGTTCTGTACTGGTTGTTATTGCGAAGGAACTAGAGGTGCCCGATATAATGAATCTTAGTGACACTGTGGAACATTACTTCCTTCTATCACTCGGCAGCACCTTCCATAACTGCTGAAAGTTCAAGTTTATTCTCGCACACATAATACATGAAGTAATATTCCCACAAATAAATTCAGATAATAAGGTGCATATACACTACAATTTAAAAAATAAACAGTATATTACTACTGGGACTTCATATGTAATGAGAGCTGGATGGTGGTAGGGATTTCTTACTGCCTGGGGTAAGAAGCTGTTTCCCATCCTAACAGTCCTAGTGTTGCAGTGCCTCTTGCCTGATGGTAAGGAATCACAGAGATTGTTGCACGGAGGGGAGACAGTGCTAAAGGCCCTGCGTGCAGTGCTCCCGATTAGTATCTCTCTTGGGTGGAAGAGCGACCCTGATAATCTTCTCAGCAGTCCTCGCAATCATTTATAGGGACTTGCAGTCAGGTGCCTTGCAATTCCTGTACCAGACGATGGCAGCGCAGTTGGTCTGGACACTCTCGATGGTGCTTCTGTAAAATATGGTTAAAGAGGAGTGTGGTGATGGGGGAGACTCACTCAGGAAGTGGAGACACTATTGTGCTTTCTTGACTAAAACGTGCTGTTAGAGGGACAAGTGAGATCTCAATGTCGCAAAAACAAAGGAGCTGGTTGTGGATTACAGGAGAAATGGAGACAGGCTAACCCCTTATTGACATCAATGGATCTGGGGTTTAAAGGGTGAACAGCTTAAAGTTCCTTGGCCTCTTTCACCTCAGACAGTTGGAGAAGTTGGGTATGGGCCCCCAGATCCTTAGAACTTTCTACAGGGCCACGATTGAGAGCATCCTGACTGGCTGCATCTGCCTGGTATGGGAACTATACTTCCCTCAATCACAGAACTCTGCAGAGTGTGGTGCGGACAGCCCAGTGCATCTGTAGAAGTGAACTTCCCACTATTCAGGACATTTCCAAAGATGTGTGTTTTAAAAAAAAACCCAAGGGATTATTGGGGACCTGTGTCACCCCAACCACAAACTTTTACAGCTGCTACCATCTGGGAAACAGTACCGCAGCATAAAAGCCAGGCCTAACATGCTCCAGGACAGCTTCTTCCACCAGGCCATCAGACTGATTAATTCATGCTGATACAATTGTATTTTTATGTTATATGACTGTCCTTTTGTACATACTATTTATTACAAATTACTATAAATTGCACATTACACATTTAGACGGAGACATAAAGTTTTTTACTTCTCATGTATATGAGGGATGTAAGTAATAAAGTCAATTCAATTCAATTCTGATTGTGCTAGTTAAGTTAAAGTAGAATATCCACAGTTCAAGATTACTCTGTTACAATATAGTGCTTTTATAACTTGCGCATACAAAGAAATTTGGTCCTGTCACTCCCCACTGATTAGCTTTCCAACCTCCCTCTTTCTACCTACTGCTCTCCAATTATCTGGTGCAATAAAATCTTGAAGTTGGTAGTTTCCTTCTCTCCCAGAGGACACTTTAAATGGGTCACGTTTGTGAGGTTTAAGCAGTCCTGATGAATGGAATTTTGAACAACCTTAACCTCTATGTTCAGGCAGCTGGAGAGAGAAGCTATCCAAATTTGCCTGGGCCTGGGGAGGCAGAGCTAATGCTTTGCATCCTACCGTGTGCTGCTAATGAATCCTCAGATAATGAGCATTCCCATGTGCAATAAGCTCTGACCAGCTTTTGGGCAAGGATTGATGTAGAAAGTAATATTCAAGATTGTTTAATCCCATTTCACATACACAAGTGTAAAGGAGAATTAAGTAGTTGCTGCTCCTGATCTGATGCAGTATATAAACAACATGTTTATATTTACTGTGTTTTTTAAAAATGTTGTGTTCTTCATCTTAAACACATAAGATAGCTTATACATATAGATTGATTGCATGCTCATAAAGTGATGCTAATTACAGGAGAATTTGTACATAAGGTGACTCTGACAAGTGATGATAAAGCAGTGGTGGTGGGGGGTGTGGTAGGGTGGGTGGAGATGTTGATTAGCCTTATTGCTTGGGGAAAGTGACCATTTTTGAGTTTGGTGGTCTTGGCTACGTAGCCACCTCCAATAGGAATCAGATAAACAACCCATGAACATGGTGGGTGGGATTCTTCAAGACAGTGCTGGCCTTTTTCCAGCACTTTTCTGTATATGTGTCCTTGATGGCAGGTAGGCTGGTGACGGTGACGCATTGGGCAGTTTTGACTCTGTTGTAAAGCCTTCCTGACTGTCACAGTGCGGTTTCAAAACTTGCACCACACCAGTGTCTGACAATCACAGTCTCCAAGAAGATTGATCTAAATAATTATTCTTGATATTTAAAGGCATTACCATTGTTGCACCTTCCACCATCAATAGCAAAGGATTGTCACTGACCAGAAACTTAACTGGAATAACCACGCAAGCCTTATGAATGTGACCAAAAAAAAAGTTTTGAAATGCTCAGCAGGCCAGGTTGTATGGGGAGAGAAAAACATGCAGGCTTCTGATCTTCCATTAAAGCTCTGGTCAGAGAGTGACTGTGGAGTGTAACTCACCCAGAGTCTTTTCACTGTCCATAAAGCACAGGCTAGGCATGTGATAGAATACTCCCCTCTTGCTTGGATGAATGCAGTTCCAATAATACCCCAGAAAGTTGATTCCATCCAGAATAAAGCTGCTTGCTTGATTGGCATTCATTAATCATCGCTCTCAGTGCCATGTGGCTGCAATGTGTGTTTTCTATAGGATACACTAAAGTAATATATTTGGGTGAATTCCTGAAACACTCTAACAGCACTGTGGGAGCCTGTTCACAAGAACACAACCTTCCCAAGGGTATTTTATTATTGCTTTAGGCCAGTTTTCCTGTAAGTCTCAAGTCCCATGTGAGAATAAGGTACAGAGAAAACCAGCAGGATGTGGAAGGTTGGGTGAGCTATGGGGGTTTCCTTTCTTGACGTATTTCTAACCAGTGTTCCCAAGCAACTTTTGCAGTGATTACTTTCTGGAGTAGTTGGGTACATGTAGTCATAGTGTAATTACTTGAGGCGAGTATGATATTCTCCTAAGGGGATATCTGTTGGTGGGTCCACAGATAGCTGTAGAAGCCAATCTGGGATCTGCATATTCTCATGTACTGTGGCCAAGAGTAAATGATGGTTATGGTTAGTGGAAGGGTCTTTTGGTTGTTCACTCCCTCCTTTTGCAGCTGCCACTTGTTCTCTGGGCACAAGCTGAAGTTGTTCTCATGTAACATGGCTCCCTCTTGAACAGATTTCCTCCAATGTCTTCCCAGTTTTTAAGATTTGATGTTGAATTTCTTCAGGCTGATTTTGATATCTTTGAAGTGTTTCTTTTGTCTATCAGGGGCTTGCTAACTTTGCTTCAATTGGGAGTAAAGGATGTGTTTGGGAGACGTGAGTTGGGTATCAGGATGATGTAACCTACCCATCGGATTTGATATTACTTTATTGTGGAGGAGATGCTGTTCACATTGGCCTCCTCCAGTACACTGGTGTTAGTGCATCTGTCCTTCCAGATGATCCTTAAAATCTTTTTTGTCAAGATATTTAGTGATATTGTTCCAAGGCTTTTAGATGCCTAGTGTAGGTGGTCCATGATTCAGCTCCATACAGTAATGGAGGAAGGACTACTGCTCTATTGACCAAAAGTTTTGTTTGGACCTGTAAGCCATGGTTTTCAAAGGCTCTTTCCCTTATTCTTGCATAGGCTTCACTAGCACTACTCAGGTACATGTACAAGTGTAACAGTGCATTTTATTAAGAGAAATTGTGGATTTTTGTTTTCACAGCTTCACAATTTTTCTTTGCTACATGCAGTGACTACTCCATTCTTTCTAGATTTTAGCTTGGTGGTATATAAAAGAACCTGTTTAACATGATGGATGTTGTAACTTGCAGACCTTCAGCTGTACCACAGTGAGACCCTGGAGCTAATGTTGCAACGCTGGTTAAAACTGGAGAAAGATTTCAGGATGAAGAGTGGTCGCTATGACATCAGTAAAATCCCAGATATCTACGATTGCATCAAATATGATGTGCAACACAACAGCGCTTTAAAGCTTGAGGACACCTTGGAACTCTTCAAGCTCTCCAAGGCCCTTGCAGATATCATTATCCCTCAGGTAAGAATTAATTGAACTAAATAGTAAGTGTTCACAAACTGGCAATACTTCTGAACTCAATTTTGAGTTTAACCATTTCACATGATCAACATTGCTGGTACTTTTCATTTCATATTTCTGCCAATCTCTCCATGCTCCTCTTCAGCATTTGCACCTCTTCTAGGCTGGCCTTTTTTGGCTTAGCACTACTGAATGAAGAAAATGTTGTTTTAAAAGGGTCAGCTTTCTTGTATGTGCTGGCATAAACTGCAGTTTTATTGCATTGCCATTAGGTGGCACTGATGTCACCTGCTGATGCCTGAAAGCACTGCATTTTAATGTATTCTGCCTCTTGTGTTTTAATTCCAGGTCCTCAGCTACAGCTTCTGTTTGGCAATTCAAGATAAACCTTGTAATTCAAATGACTTTCCAACAAACTAGATCCTCTTTAAATTGAATTAATGCCAGTGCACGGCTGATTTGAAGGCTACATCTCATACACTTACGCCACACACAGAAATAGAATAGATCCTGTTTTGAATGAAGCGTATCTGCATCAGTGCTCTCCACCTTTCATTCACCACTCACAGGAAAGCTCCCTGGCCATTCTTTGTTTGAATGACTCAATTCATTTTCAGGCAAAGAAAAGCCTTGCGCGTTTATTTTAGAGGAGAATTGCTAGACTATGCTGCTTGTGCACAGTTCTCGTCTGCATACTATAAAAAAGACACAAAATCACTTGAAGGTACAGAATAGATATACAAGGATGATGTAGTAAGTTGCAGCTAAAGAGGGAAAAGAAGGTTGGTGCTTTTTACTTTACGAAAGAGAAGGTTTAGAGGTAACCTCTTCAAAATTATTATTAGCTTAGACAAAATAGATGTGTAGAGACATTCTGTTATGGGAGAATGTAAAACGGGCTGTAAGTACAATAATCATTTGAACATTTTTTTACTTAGACACTGGGGGGTAACAATTTGGATGATTTCCTTTGGATGTAGTATCTGCAAGGAAATGAGATAAATGTTACAAAGGATACTCATGCAGGGTACAAATGTATGCATGGACAAGATGGGCAGAATGGCCTGTTACACTTCTGTGTATTCTGTGCAATTTAAAAGGGACTTTAACAAGGCAATGCAACATTTCAAATGAGCACAAACGGTATAGGACAAGAACAGGCCCTTTAGCCCACAGTATTGTACCATGGTAATTAAACAAAGTGCTACCTAAACTCATCCCTTCTGCCTGCACAAGATCTGTATCCTTCCAATCTCTGCACATCATGTCAAAGTAAATTTATCAAAGTATGCCTGTCTCACCATTAACTACCTTGAGATGTATTTTCTTACAGGCATTTACAGGAAAATAAAGAAATACAATAGAATTTATGAGAAATTATACACAAAGGCTGACAAATAACTGATGTGCAAAAGAAGACAAATTGTGCAAATAAAAAAAACATAAATAATACGGAGAATATGTGATGTAGAATTCTTGAAAATGAGTCTAGGTTATGGAATTGGTTCATCTTTGAGGTGTGTGAAGTTATCCAAGCAGCGCACACAAAATGCTGGAGGAACTCAGTAGGCCAGGCAGCATCTATGGAAAAAAGTAAACAGTAGATGCTTGGGACTGAGACCTTTCATCAGGAGTGGAAAGGGGGACAAATTGAGAAACTAGGAAGTGAAAGTTGGTAAAGGGCTGAAGAAGATGAACAAAACTGCATGCAGTACCGTGTACAGTTGCAGCATAACCTCCCTGCTCTTAAACTCAATCACTCTAGCAATGAGGCTGATATTCCAGCTGCCTTCTAGGTAGCCCTTTGTTTTTAGACATTTTGATCCTAGGAAAAGGATCCTGATTATCTACTATACATATCCCTCATAATCTCAGGCCTCCTCTTAGCCTCTATCACTCCAGACATATTCAGTGGTGTGAAAGCACATGGGAAGAGAAAGGACTTTCATTTAAATGGCAGAAATATGAAATAGAAGCATTCCATATACGTACTTAAATATCAAGAATTACGTTAACTAGTTCGTAGATGAGCCTGATTGAAAAATTTAATATTCTTTGAGATGAATGACCAGAGGGTAGATGTTGATGTGTACTCGGTGATGTGGTCTCTAATGGATTGTTTCATCCAGAAGCCACTGAATTAAATCTATGGAAGGATTTTTTCTTGGTCTCTGTTGCAATTAGGTTTTTATTTATTGTTTAGTGATCTGTTCTTTCCTTGTGTAGTTCTCATGCATAATAATTGAGATAATAACTAACCATTGAGGCCAATGTCAGAAATAGAAAGCTGTACATATTTGCAGTCAAAACTGTTGGGCTTTATTTACTCATTTGGTCTAGCATGTTCACTGTTTTGGCATATTTCACTTATTTAAATTATCATCTCTCCCATGCGTTAAATAGGTTTGTAAGTCTGCATCACTGTCTAATCATAAATCTCTATTCTAACGTTTCCCCAATGGTGACGCTTGTCACTGTGGACAAAGCTTTAGTATGCAAGCTTTGCAGGCACTGTCTGCACGTACAGTCTGCTCTGCTTGAGCTCCACCCTCCAAATTGCAATGGATGTAAATCTCCCATCTTTTATTCTTAGATGCTTTACTGATGTTCATTCTACAATTAACTGAAAACTTGCTCGAGTGTATCTTCAGTGGCACTAAACTCATGATTATTACCAATATCAATTACGTGTGCTCTTTGTCTCATTTTATATATAGTAATCTTCTATGTATTTCTTTTGTTGGATTTGGCAGAGTGCTCCATCCCTCTCTCTTTGTTTCACTGTTTGTCTCTCTTTCCCCTGCCTCTGCTGTTTGTTTCTTTCCCTATCTCAACTGAATGTGTATATGCACATGCTCAGAGAAAATAGATGCAGAGTCTGTCGTGAAATCAGTGAATGGGAATTCTGTCTGCAGTGTCTGATTGCATTCTTGACTGATAGTAAATGTGCATCTTAGCACACAGCATTATTTTCTCCTCTGTTTGCCAAATGGGAATTTGGCATTATCAATTGCAACAGATGCATTTGCCAGATTTTGGGGAATATTGTGCACTAGAGTATTGCAGACTGGTTTTATATTTTGTGATAGTTTTGACAGTATAATCTTCTTAACTCCTTGTCTTCCCTCACTTATTCCCATATTATTCAACTAATTATTTGGAACAGGAAATAAATTGCTGACTTGTAGAGAGTAAAGTTCCCAAGAAAACTAATTGAGGTTTCAGTCTGCTTGTCATTGTTCTGGGAATAAAAGTCCTTCCCCACTTGCTCCCACGCCGTTGAATATTTCTCACTTAAGAAGTTCAGGAGATGACCTTGAGGTCTTTTTTTATGAATGAACTGTCTAGAAACTTATGATAAGCTAACATAAAAACACTTTTCCTTTTTTTAAAGGAAATTTCCTGCGCCTATGTTGTGGGATAAGCAAGATATCTGAAAATCTAATTATGTGCTTTTACTTCTCACTGGATTGCCACATAATGGAATAATATTTTTTCCATAGTTAACCCAAAAGTGAGTTGCTGGCTGGTATAAGAAATCTTTTAATAGCAGCCTTAGCAACACCTTCACTGCATGTTTATTCCTGCTAACCCAGCCAAGGATTATGGCTGTGAGTTTATGTGAACAGAATTGAGTGAATTCAGTGATGAGCATTTGGTTTGCACAAATCCCAGCTTTTTGAGTCAGCTATGCACAGCATTATACACAGTGGCCACTTTGTTAGGTATGCTTGTACACCTGCTTGATATAAAATAATCTAATCAGCCAATCATGTGGCAGCAACACAATGCATAACATCATATAGACATGGTCAAAAGGTTCAGTTGTTGTTCAGACCAAATACCAGAATGGGAAAAAAAATGATCTAAGTGACTTTGACCATGGACTAATTATGGTACCAGACAGGGTTGTTTAATATCTCAGAAACTGCTGATCTCCTGGGATTTTCATGCACAAGTCTCTAGAATTTACAGAAAATGATGCTAAAAAAAAAATATCCAATGAACAGCAGCTCTGTGGGTTGAAAGCACTATATTAATGAGAATGATCAGAGGAAACCGGTTCAAGCTGCTGACAGGAAGGTGACAGTAACTCAACTAACCACGCATTAAAGAGCATGGGCTCCAGAAGCAAAAGACCACATTGGGTTCCATTCTGTACCTTGCAGTAGCCAGTGAGTGTATATTTTCTAACAATGTGACAGGTAATTTGCAGCTTTGTCAAAAGTCTTACTGGTTTCCCTGGGTGTGAAATATTGTTCCATTTCTTGTTATTTGAACATGGAACATAGAATACTGCATAGGACATAGAACATAGAACAGCATAGCATAGGAACTGGCTATAATGCCCACAGTGTTGTGCTGAATAAGCTAAAAAGCAAATCAAAAACACCCAAACATTAATCTCTCCTACCTGCACCTACACCACGTCCATATCCCTTTATCTTCCTTATATCCATGTCCCTATCCCAACATCTCTTAACAGCCTTTAATATATTTGCCTCTACCACCATACAAGGCAGTGCATTCTAGGCATCCACAGCTCTCAGAGTTTTAAAAAAAAACTTGCTCTTCACATCCTCCTTGAACCTATCCCAGCACAGATCCCTGTGGAACTCCACTAATTACAGACCTTCAGCTCGACTAATTCCCTTTAACCACTACCCTCTGTCTTCTAATCGCAAGCCAGCTCTGAATCCAAACAGCCAACTTGCTGCAGATCCCATGCATCTTAATGTTCTGTATTAGTTTCCCATGAGGAACTTGGTCAAATGCTTTACTAAAATCCATGTAGACAACATCCACTGCCCTACCTTCATCAATCTCCCTTGTCACCTTGTCAAAAAAACTCAAGTTGGTAAGGCACGTACAAAGCCATGCTGGTTCTCCTTAAGTAGGCCACTGGCTTCCAAATGCTCATATATCCCATCCCAAGGAATTTTTGACAGCAACTGACATGAGACTCGCTGGTCTGTACTTCCCAGGATTTTCCCTTGTTCCCTTCTTAAGTGGAGATACAATGTTAGCCACTTGTCAGGCCTCTGGAACCTTGCCTATGGCTAGAGAGGACTTAAAGATACTGGTCGAAGCCCCAGCAGTTTTGTCCCTTGCCTTCTTCAATAGCCTATGGTAAATCGCATCAGTCAGTGGGGACTTATCCACCTTAGTACACATTAGGAGGCCCATTACTGAAGCAAAGTACACAGTAAATACCTCACTCACACTCTCTGCATCCAATAAAATGTTACCTACTTTATCCTTTAGTAGTTATCCTCTAACTCTTGATGTATGTATAGAATTGCCCCATGATGTTATGCCATACTAATTATATCAATGACTCTTTCTTAATCTAATCCTTCTCCACATATTGATCATATCCTTCCCTTCTCTGTATATTCATGTTCTTATTTGATGAACAGGACTGATCCATGAGCTCCTTGTTCCCTCACCTTAATACACCTGCTTCCCCCCACACTCTGAGCTTAAAACCTTTACCCCATAATCATTCATCTCTTGGTTTATTGCAACCCCATTTCCTACTCCCTCACCTTTAGGCAGCTTGATGGCCCTCCCATCCATTTTCCACAGGGATCGCTCCCTCTGTGATTCTCTTGCCCACTCATCCCTCCCCACTAATCTCCCTCCTGGCACTTACCCCTGCAAGTGGCTAAAGTGCTACACCTGCCCATTCACCTTCCCCCTCACATCCATTAAGGGCCCCAAACAGTTCTTCCAGGTGGGGTAACACTTCATCTACGTATCTTGTGCTGCAATGAGACTACCCTTGGTACAGGAGCAACACCTTATATTCCTCCTTCCCTTTCTCCTCTGGTCCACTCTCCTCTCTTATCAGATTCCTACCTCTTCAGCCCTTTACCTTTCCTACCCATCTATCTTCAAATCACCTTCTAACTATCCTCCTTCCCCTCCTCCACCTTTTTCTTCTGTTATCTTCCCCCTTTCTTTTCCAGTCCTGAAGAAGTGTCTCAACGTTCACTATTTATTCATTTCCATAGATGCTGCCTGACTTGCTGAGTTCCTCCAGCATTTTGTGTGTTGCTTTGGATTTCCAGTATCTGCAGAATTTCTCATGTTTAAGTTCAAGTTTAATTGTCATTCAACCTTCCACATGAATACAGCCAAACGAAACAGCATTCCACTAGGGCCAAGATGCAAAACATAGAACCAACAGTCACACACAGCACATATAATTATGATATCAGGAAAACATGCAGTTACAAAAGAAAATAATTTTGTAGAAGTAATAATATAGCCCAAGTACCTGAGTGTCATGGCCTGTAGATTGCTGGTTCATGGATATTGTCCTGGAGCCATGTTTCTGCAAGAGTGCCTCACAGCAGTTCCTGGTATCACATAGTGCAACCACAGATGAAGGCAATCCAGCTCAGTTCCTGCTGAGCAAACACTGAAGGGCAGCAGCGATGGGAGGGGTTGGTCTCCAATTCAGCTTGAAATCTAGCAGCACACGAATAGCTTCCTGAGGTATGAATGAGGGCCTGGTTGATGGGGATAAAATGCTTTGCAGAATCAGCTGTTGGTTTGTGCTGCTGTATTCCAAAATAGCAGCTTTCTTCCATCCGCACCACTCCCCCTGGTTTTTCTCTCATCTCGCATCCGATAGAGCTACATAAAAAGTACCTCTTTTGACTGAGTTGTCTGTTCAGCTGTTCCTCTGGCATGGTGTTGAGATTTGTCTAACAGTGCTCCTGTGAGGCATCTTGGGATGTGGCACTGTGTTAATGAGCTATATAACTAACTGCTAGTTATTGAGGAGGTGGGATTGATTTATTAAGGGACTGGGTAACACACTGAGAAATTGTAGGGCTTTGTTCCACAGCAAACAGAAAACAGTTGGTGAATGTAAAAACTGCAGAACTAAAAGAAATTCAGATGCTGCTTTAAATGAGCAGTAGCAGATATTTGAAACATAGAAAGCTATTTGTACTGGATCTTGGCCGAGGCAATCCAATACTAGGCTCCTTGCTCTGTGACCCTGTTACCAATTTGTTCCTTAAAGCAAACATGTCTGGCTGTAATCTGTATCTGTGGCAAAATTTTTCCTGAAAAATAAACTTTCTGATAATCTGCTTCCTCAATCTTGCAATGCCATTGTAAATTGATGACAAGTTATCAAAGACCGTAATGCTTTCTTATTCACTCAGTCAAATCCTATCAGAATAAAAATTGCTGGTAAATCCAGCTTTGGCCTCGTAAAGCGCGGCCGATCTCTCTTTCTTTGAGTTGTTGTTTCCCATTGGTTAGCATATGCTTGTAACTTTGTGTGGTGCCTCTCTCTAGCGTTTATCAGTTTCCTGTAATGGAACGAATGGCCTGTACTTCAGTTGTGGCTGAACCATTGTCCATATATTTACTATCATCTCTTTCATTAGACCAGAAGAAAATAGGAGCAGAATTGTACCATTCAGTCCATTGAGTTTGCTCCATCACTTCATTGTGGCTGATTCATCGTTCCCTCAACTCCATTTTCCTGCCTTCTCCCTGTAACCTTTGATGCCATTACTAATCAGAAACCTATCAACTTCCACTTTAAATATACCCAATGACTTGGTCTCCACAATGCGGCATTGAATTCCACAGATTGATCACCCTCTAGCTAAAGAAACTCCTCCTCATCTCTGTTTTAAAGGGGTGTTCTTGTATTCTGAGGTTGTGCCCTCTGGTCCTAGGTTCCCCCACTTACGGAAATATCCTCTCCATGTCCACTCTGTCTGGCCTTTCAATATTCAATATGTTCAGATGAGATCCTCCCCTCATTCATCTAAGCTCCAGTGAGTACAGGCTCAGAGCAATCAAATGCTTCTCTTACATTAGCCCTTTCATCCCCAGGACCATTCTTGCGAACCTTGGGACCTTCTCAAGTGCCAGCACATCCTTGGGTAAAGAAAATGGGGCAAATCTTTCTTTCTGTGAGCTACCGTTCCCATCAGTGGGGATTATGTTTTGTAACGTTGGTTCCTCTCTATAGCTGTTATTAGTTTCCTGTAATGGTATGAATGGCCTGTGCTTCAGCTCTGCCTGAACTATTGTCCATAGGGTTTGCCATAATCAGTTTTATTTTCGATTCTTTGAGTGCAGAACTTTTGTCAGGAGTCTGAGAATGCTGGATCTGACCAAGCATCTTTTTATACTGGGCTGCATGTTACAGACTTTTACTGTTTTCCTTTCTGTAGGAATATGGCATCAATAAGGAAGAGAAGCTGGATATTGCCTATGGATACTGCCTTCCATTGATCAAGAAGATGCAGTTGGATTTACAAAGGACACATGAAGATGAATCTGTCAATAAACTGCACCCACTGTAGGTTGGGTATTGAAAGGATGAACCTTAGTTACTTTCAAAGTGCCCATGCACTTGTTCAAACTCTGTGCCATATCCTCCTATGGATAACATTTTGTTTCCAGAGGGAAAAGTCCTTAAAAGAAAATCTGTTTTGCATTTCTCTTTCCAACAACAATCAGACCAGCAAAAAAATAGTCAGAATCATAGCACAGAAACAGGTCCTATGCCCCATCTAGTATGTGTGGCCTGGTCTTCTGCCTAGTCCCATCTACTGGCACCTGGACCATATCCCTCCAAACTTCTCCCATTTATGTACCTATCCAATTGAACCCACATCCACTACTTCCACTGGCAGTTCATTCCACACTCGTGCCAACCTCTAAGTGAAGTTGTTTCCACTCAGGTTCACTTTAAAGTTTCACCTTTTACCCTTAACTTTTGACTTCCAGTTCTCGTCAGCACCCAACCTGAGAGAAAAGTGGCTGTATACATTCAGCCTATCTATATCCCTCATTTTGTATGTCTATAACATCTCCCCTCATACTTCTGTGCTCCAGGGAATAAAGTTCTACATTCAAACTTTATAACTTGGGTCTTTGCATCCAGAAACATCTTTAGAGTCCTAGAAAATTACGGCATAGAACCAAGCCTTTCGGCCCATCTAGTCCATGCTGAACTATTTAAACTGTCTAGTCCCCTTAACCTGCATCCGCACCATAGCCCTCCATACCCGTCCCATCCATGTACCCATATAAAAATTCTCGTAAGCATTGAAATTGAAATCACATCCACCACTTGCACTGGCAGCTCATTCCACACTCTCACCACTCTCTGAGTGAAGAAGTTTCCCCTCAGGTTTCCCTTAACCGTTTCACCTTTCCCCCTTAAACTGGGGCGTCTAGTTGTAGTCTCACCCAACCAGTTAACCACATTATCATCCAGATCATTGATATATACGACGAATAACAGCAGACCCAGCACTCCACTAGTCACAGGCCTCCAGTCAGAGAGGCAACCATCTACTACCACTCTTTGGCTTCTCACACAAAATCAATGTCTAATCCAATTTACTACCTCATCTCGAATGCCAAGTGACTGAATTTTCTTGACCAACCTCCCATACAGGACCTTGTCAAATGCCTTGCTAAAGTCCATGTAGACAACATCTGCTGCCTTGCCTTCATCAACTTTCCTGGTAATTACCTCAAAAAAAAACTCCAGAAGATTGGTTAGACACTATTTGCCACACACAAAGCATGCTGGCTATCCCTAATCAATTCCTTTCTATCCAAATACTCATATATATCCTGTCTGTTAGAATACCTTCCAATAACTTTCCCACTACTAATGTCAGGCTTATCAGTGTATAATTTCCTGGTTTATGTTTAGAGACTTTCTTAAACACCGAGACAACGTTAGCTATTGTCCAATCCTTTGGTACCTTACCTGTTGCTAAGGATGATTTAAATATCTCTGCTAGGGCCTCTGCAATGTCTGCAATTGCCTCCTCCAGGCCCTGGGGATTTATCCACTCTGATTTGCTTCAAGACAGCAAACACCACCTCTACAGTAACCTAGTGTAGAGAGTCCATTAAGTTGATGCCATTTTACCTTACTTCTATAGACTCTGTGTCTGTCTTATAATTAAGTACAGATGCAAAAAATCCACTTAAGATCTCCCCTATCTTATTTGGCGACACACATAGATTACCATTCTGATCTTCCAGAGGACCAATTTTATCCTTTGCAATCCTATGCTCTTAATGTATCTGTAGAAGCTTTTGGGATTCTCCTTCACCTTGTCTGTTAGAGCAACCTCATGCCTTCTTTTAACCCTCCTGATTTTGTTCTTAAGTGTTCTCTTGTATTTCTTGCACCCCTCAAGTACCTTATTTTTTTCCTACCTGCCTATACCCACTAAACACCTTTTTTTGCTTCACCAGGGCCTCAATATCTCTCGAAAGCCAGGATTCCCTAAATACCTTAATTAATCCTTGTAAGGTTTTTGTACGCTCTTTCAATCTTGTTGATTCTTAGGTAGGTGACCAAAACTGCACACAATACTTCAAATTCAACCTCAGCAACATCTTCTACAACTTCAACATAACATTTCAACTCCTGGATTTCAACTGCCCTGATTTATGAAGGTCAATGTGCCAAATCTCTCTTTACAACCCTATATACCTGTGATGCCACTTTCAAGAAATTGTCTGAAGAGGCACCTTATCAGGCCCTTGAGACTCATTCACCTTAATTTGCCTTGAGACAGCCAGCACCACCTCTTCTGTAATCTGGATGTGGTCCATGACCTCACTTCTCTTGTCTCAGTTCTATATGTGACTGTCTCCTGAGAAAATACAGATGCAAACAAAAGTCATTTAAGATCCTTGAATCTGTTAGCCCAACTCTGTACTCTTTTTCGCTTTTGAAGTCTTCCCATCTGCAAAATGACTCTTTGCTAGAAAACAACCTGTCAATCCATACCCTAGGATAATTTAAATATTCTATCAAAATTGGCCTCTCTCTAATTTGGAATCTCAACCCGAGGATTACTACTTTCCTTCTCCATTATTATCTTGAAACTAAGATCCCTATGATCACTAGATCTGTCACGTGTCCGGTCTCACTCCCCAAAAGGAGATCTTGTAATGCACTCTCTCTAGTTGGGGACTTTTTTATTGATTAAGGAAGCTTTCCACACTCTATCCTATATAGACCTTTTACAGTATGGGAGTCCCATACAAGATGTGGAAAGTTAAAATCACCTATCAGTTTCCTTTTTCTTGCAACTGTCTGCTATCTCTTTACAAATTTGCTCCTCTAAATCTTGTTGACTATTGGAAGATTCATAATACAATACTATTAGCAATGCCATCCCTTTTTTATTCCTCAGTTCCATCCATATTGCTTCAGTATATAGCCCTCCAGTGTATGTCCTCTGAGCACAACCCTGACATTTTTTCTTGACGAGTAATGCTACCCTTTCCCTTTAATGCCACACTTTATATCATGTTGAAAACAATGAAACCCTAGAGCATTGAGCTGCCAGTCTTGCCCCTCCTTCAGTCAAAATCATATCATGTGCAGATCCATGCTCTTAAGTTAATCTACTTTGCCTATAATACTCCTTACATTGAAATAGACACAATTCAGAATATTAGTGAACTGAGAGCCTGGCCGTTTTGGCTGGGTAGTTCAGAGTGGTTTGAGGGCAAAGAATGTAAAGTAGAAGATCCCATCCAATGTTACAAAGAAGAATGAGAGTTGTTGCCCACAGTTCAAGCTTAAGTTCAAATTCAGATTTTCTTGTCATTCAACCCTACACATGTACGTACCGCTAAGCGAAATAATGTTCCTCCAGACCAAGGTGAACAACACAGTACTTGCACCTCACACATATAACATAAGGTAATATTATCACAAATAAATTAACAAATAATAAGGTGCATATACAACACAGGTTAAAAAGAAAACAGTATAATGCTACTGGCACTTCATGCGTGATGAAACCTGGGTGGTGGCAGGGAGCTCAGTGGTCTTACAGCCTGGAGGAAGAAGCTGGTTCCCATCACAATGAGTGTTTAACCCTTCAGCACAATCCAGTCATTATTGGGTTACTGTTTGTGGCAACTAGCTTTTGTGTAATGTGTCGTGTCCTTTGAAATGAAATCCATTATCATTTGCTTTGGCACTACTGTGCTCACCTGATTATCTTTTGTGTTGTTGTTTAGCTATTCCAGGGGGGTGATGTCTCCTGGACGCCACGTTCGAACTCGGTTATATTTTACGAGCGAGAGCCATGTTCATTCTTTGCTCAGCTTATTTCGTTACGGGGGTCTCTTAGGAGTAAGTAGCAGCTTTACTGTAATACTATTATCTGTTGCTTAATGAGTTTGTGGTTAAATCTGAGCAGACTTTGAAAGGAGAGATTCACACACAAAATGCTGGAGAAACTGAGCAGCATCTTTGGAGGGGAATAAACAGATATCCTGAAGGATTTTGGCTCCAAACTTTGAATGTTTAATCCTCTCTCTATAGATGCCGCCTCTCTTGACGAGTTCCTCTAGCATTTTGTGTGTGTTGTTGTAGATTTCTAGCATCTGCAGAATCTCTTGTATAAAGGAGAAAATATATATTTTATTAATTGATCCATCATCCATCTCATCACTCCATGAACTTCCTTCCCCTTTCACTCCTCAATATTGTCTTTCTCTTCTCTCTCTCTCCCCCCCCCCCCCCTTTAAGCAGTTACCTCCCTCTGCTACCTTCACAGTCTGTCACAAGGATTCTTTAGTTACTTGTAATCTGAATTAATAGATTGCCTTCCCTGGTTTACAGGAGCTAAAGGACCAGCAGTGGAAGAGGGCCATGGACTATCTTGGGGCAGTCTCAGAACTGAATTACATGACTCAGATTGTTATCATGCTTTACGAGGATAACAATAAGGTAAGATCCATGGAAATGCTTGCCTTTCTCAGGTGCAGCAGAATGTATTTGCAGCCTAGATGGAGGCCATTCATCCCATTGGTTCTATGTTAGTTCTCTGAGCCATCCAGTTCATCTAGTTCCCAAGCTTTGGTGAAACCCAGCAAGTTTGTTTCCCTTCAAGTGCTTATCCAAGTTTCTTCTGAAATAATTGATTGTCTCCACTTCCACCACCCTTGTAGTCAATGTGTTCCAGGTTGTTACTCATTACAGTTTTAAAAAAAAGCCTTTCTCCATTCTCACTGAAAATGTTTCATATGTAATTTCTTATTCTTGTGTTTTTTGTTACTGAGAGCAGCTTTTCTTTGTTTATTCTTAAAAACCTATCATAGTCATAATCATAGATTGAATTCAAGAGTCGGGAGGTCATGCTGCGACTATACAGGGTACTAGTGAGGCCGCACCTGGAGTACTGTGTGCAGTTCTGGTCTCCGTACTTGAGGAAGGATGTACTGGCTTTGGAGGCAGTGCAGAGGAGGTTCACCAGGTTGATTCCAGAGAGATGAAGGGGTTAACCTGTGAGGAGAGATTGGGTCGCCTGGGACTATACTCTCTGGAATTTAGAATGAGAGAGAATTTTATAGAAACATACAAAATTTTGAAAGGGATATAGATAAGATAGAAGTAGAAAAGTTGTTTCCTTTGGTAGGTGAGACTAGAACTAGGGGACATTGCCTCAAGATTCATGGGAGAAGATTTAGGACAGAGTTGAGGAGAAAGTGTTTGTCTCAGAGAGTGGTGAATCTGTGGAATTTTCTGCCCAGGGAAGCAGTTGAGGCTTCTTCACTAAATATATTTAAGATATAGTATCAGATTTTTACATAGTAGGGGAATTAAGGGTTATGAGGAAAAGGCAGGTAGATGGAGCTGAGTTACGGACAGATCAGCCATGATCTTATTGAATGGTGGGGCAGTCTCAATGGGCCAGATGGCCTACTCCTGCTCCTATTTCTGATGTTCTTATGTTCTAGTCTTGTCCACCTCTTTCCAGTCTCATTCTCCTTTGCTCAACTGCAAATTGCTCCAGCTTCTTCCATCTAACCTGCAGTCTAAAATCAATCATCCCTTGAACCATTCAAGTAAATCCCCCTTGCACCCTCTTAATGACCGATTTGTCTTCCATGTTAACTAGAACTAGACACACTACTGTATGAGCTCTGTGAAGGAAAACATAAATTTTCTATTTTTGTAAGTAAGTCAATTTGTAAAGCTCAATATTTCATATATTGCTTTACTAACATGTCTGTTGCCCTTCATAGATCAATGCATATGCACCCTTGGGTCCCTCTGTTCTATGACAATCTCTTTTGAACTGTATCTGCATTACCTCTCCCATCTGTTCTGCATTGCCTCACTCTTGTGTTAACTTCCTAATGCCTCTTGTCAATTCATTCTGCTGGACTATCAGTGCTCTGTTATGGCTGACCTGGTGTTGGCCTTTGCCACACTTAGTGTTATAAGGTATTCTTGAAATTTCATTCTCTATTTCAACATCAAGTTATTTACATAAAATGATTCTAGCATGGACCACAGGGAAGCACCACTACCTGTCAGAAGACAACCATTAACCATAAACATGATATCATCGGCTCTTGAAACAATTATTTTAATATAAGTTGATACTGGCCCTCCTTTTCTGTGAGTGTTGGTTTTCTAAACCAACCTTTTGCTTGGTACTTTGTCAAATTATTTATTAATATCCATATCAACAGTGTCCACTGTATCCTGATCAACAGCCTTCTCAATTTCCTCATCGAAGGATCAGGGGTCGAGAGGGTCAGCAACTTTAAATTCCTCGGTGTTATTGTTTTGGAGGACCTATCGTGGGCTCAGCACATTAAGTACAATTATGAAGAAAGCACAGCAGTGCGTCTACTTCCTTAAGAGTTTGCGAAGATTCAGCATGGCATCTAAAACTTTGACGAACTTCTGTAGCTGTGTAGTGGAGAGTGTATTGACTGGCTGTATCACAGCCTGGTATGGAAACATCAATGCCCTTGAATGAAAAATCCTACGAAAACTAGAGGATGTGAACTTGTCCATCGTGGGTAAAGCCCTCCCAATCATGGAGCACATCGACAGGAAATGTCACAGGAAAGCAACATCCATCATTAGGGACCGCCACTATCCCGACATCCTTTCTTCTCATTGCTGCCATCAGGAAGAGAGTACAGGAGCCTCAGGACTCACACCACCAGGTTCAGGAACAGTTATTATTCCTCAACCATCAGGCTCTTGAACCAAAGGGTATAACTTCACTTAACTTGCCCCATCATTGAAATGTTCGCACAATCTCTGGACTCATTTTCAAGGGCTCTTTTTCTCGATTTATTACTTGTCTGTCTGTCTACTTATCTACTTACACACTCGCACACATTTTGTTGCTTTTTGCACAGGTTCTTCATTGATTCTGTTTTGGTTATCATTCTATTATCAATTTATTGAGTATGCCCACAAGAAAATGAATCTCAGGGTTGTATGTGATGACATATGTACTTTGATAAGAAATTTACTTTGAACTTTGAAATTGTTTATCAGATGCCATCTGCTTTCCACTGTGCAAAATAGCCTAATTGTGTGATTTTTTTAAACTTTTCCTTTCCCTTCCAGAAATCACCATTTACAACTCACCCATCCTCAAGGACAATCCCAGGCAGTAATCACCTATAGGAGATTGCTGCTGACAATTCCTAAGCCAATACTCACCCATG
Source organism: Hemitrygon akajei (assembly GCF_048418815.1). Taxonomy (NCBI): domain Eukaryota; kingdom Metazoa; phylum Chordata; class Chondrichthyes; order Myliobatiformes; family Dasyatidae; genus Hemitrygon; species Hemitrygon akajei. Next base: position 11,239,707 of record NC_133144.1, read on the forward strand.
AACAGGCAGTGGACACTGTAATCCTACCTCATGGCTCCTTTCTCCATTCCTTAACTGACCCATTTCATCACCCCAGTTGTAAATTGCTCTTGAGAGTCTGCAGAATAGAGACTGAGCTTGAATATTTCCAGTTCATATGCCTCTTGGTCACTAGATTGGCCAAATTAATTTTTTTGTTATGCAGAAAATGTTCACGTATCTATAAAATTAAAAGGATAGCATTTCTTGAGATTTAAGGCACTGATGATCTGAGAACTGGATGAAGTCTATGGGACTTTTGATAAAATAAGACACAGACTAATTTAGAAAAACATTTCTTAGTTATAAAATACACAGCATCCTAAAATAGAGGCCATTAGGCCCATTGTACTTGTGGAGGTCTTTTGAAATATATTACTAAAATCCCAATTCTCTGCTCATTCCTGACACTTCCGGTTATAAATATTTTTCCCAGTACTTATCTAGTTCCAGTTTGAAAAGTAATGTTGAATTGGTTTCTAGCTTCCTCCTTCTTTCAGGCTGTGACCAATGAGTTTTTAAAAAAAAATTGGCTTTGATGTTACACAGCATCTTTACAGGTCCAATAAATAAGGTGGAAGACACACCTAGTGATCACTAAGTGTTTTTCTGTATGTTTGTGGTCTTCTGCTGCTGTAGTCCATCCATTTCAAGATCTGACATGTGTGTTCAGAGATGCACTTCTGCACACCGCTGTTGTAATGTGTGGTCATTTGAGTTACTGTTGCCTTCCTCTCACTTTGAACGAGTCTGGCCTCTTGACCTCTCTCATTAACAAGGTGTTTTCACCCACAGAAATGTCGCTCACTTGATGTTTTCTGTTTCTGCTGCAATGCCTTAAGATCTTTTGATTGGTAAATTGGCTCCTTATTGGCAAATGTACCAAGAAAACAGTGGAAGAACATGCCGTGCATGCCATTCATAGAAATCAATTCATTGTAGCAGTAGAATACAGTTACTGTGCAGAATAAAGTACCGTAGATTCCGGATTATAAGCCGCTACTTTTTTCCCACGCTTTGAACAGCTTTGAACACTGCGGCCTTTACTACGGTGCGGCTAATGCATGGTTTTTTTTCATGCCGCCAAAAACATTTTGCCTCGTAACAGTAGACCAATAAAATTGATGAGTAGTTCACAGAGGTCCAATGAAATTGTGCGATAAATCAAGCGCACTTTCACAATTAAATTATTGTAAATCAGTCATTTGTACTCACCCTCATCAACATGGAAAACACTCGAAGAAAAGCATTGTGCTGCCTTTATGGCAGTTATTTAGTTTATAATATTTTCGCTTAGTAATTCATTTGTTAGTATTTTCTAGTTAAAGTTAGAAGTGTTTTAAGTATATTTGTTTTCTGTACTACATACCGGGATGCTATGACGTCACATCCGGTTTCGCCGCGTCTTGTGGGGAAAATACCGGTTTGCGATAAACAGAAAGGAGGGGGCGAGCGCATTAGACCCGCTGCAAACATATGATGCAGCTTTTAAGTTAAAGGCGATCAATAACTTTTCCTGGTAGGCTGCAGTATATATTTTTTTACCAGTCGTTAGGAGATATTGGAATGTTGTTCGTGCACTGTTCAGTAAAAAAGTATACGCAACGTAATTTGTGTGTTACCGATACGTATGTATATTTAAAAGTAGCCGTGTTACAGGCACGGTTCGAAAAAAAGCATTTGCAATATGTATTTGTTTATGTTACCATACGGATTTAATTAAAAGTTAAAAAATCCTCACGTGTAATATCTTTCTGTGTAAATATCTCATATTACAACGTGGGACACCTGCGGCTTAAAATCCGGTGCGGCTTGTACAAGTACAAAATTGATTTTCTTTCTAAAATTAGAGCCTGCGGCTTTTAATCAGGTGCGCTCTGTAGTCCGGAATCTACGGTATTTGTTACAGAGAAAGTGCAGTGCAGGAAGACAACAACTTGCATGGTTTTAACAAGGTATCTTGTGAGGGCATGAGGCTGTCTTATCATACTAGAGAACTGTTCAATAGACTTATAATGGTGGGATAGAAGCTGTCCTTGAGTCTGGCGGTAGGTTCTTTGAGGGTTTTGTATCTTCTGCTCTATGAAAGAGGGAAGAAGAGAGAATGCCTGTGTTGAGTGGGGTTTTTGATTATACTGGCTGCTTTACTGAGACCATGTTTGAAGGGGAATAGTTGTTCTTGAATCTAGTGCTGTGGGACTTCAGACTTCCTGTACCTCCTGCTTGATGGTAATGCAAGAAGATGGCATGGGCCATATGGTGGGGATCTTTGGTGATGGATGATGTCGTCTTGAGGCAACTCCTCCTGCCAGTACTTCCGATGGTGGTGAGGGATGCGCCTGTGAAATCTTGGGCCAAGTCCACTACTCACTGCAGCTTCTTGGATTCCTTCATATTTGAATTGCTGTACCAGACCATGATGCAACCATGATACTTTCAACATCTGTAGAAATTTGTTGGTGTTCAATGAAAGGCTGAATCTCCTTAACCTCTTAAGAAAATAAAGACACTGGCATGCCTTCCTTGTGATTGCATCTATGGCAGCCCAGGGCAGGTCACCTGATAAGTTAACCCCCAGGAATTTAAAGCTGCTGACTTTCTCCATCCCCACTACAGAGGGGGCTTCCTGGGATGTAGACAGGCCAAATAAATGAACAATGGAAAGATGTGACTTTGGCAGGTGGAGGACTTTTTTTAAATGATGAAAGACTGAAAGATGTTGGTTTTCACCTTGGCTTTGGTGTCTTTGTGCTTGAATCATTGAAAGTTAATATACTGGGAGAATTCAATATTCAGCTTTTGCTGCAAGAGGATTTGAATATATTTATATGGTTACACAGAGCGCTGATGTTATTGCCTCTGCCACAGTGTTACTGAATGCTGGAGCAGTCGCAGTCTAAAGGACTGAATGGCCTGCTTCTGGCTTTTTATCTTCTTGTGTCTAAAGGAATTGATCACTATGCTTATTAAAGCTATTGAAGTTAATTCCTGTCACCATATCCTCAGGAATAGTTTAACCTGTCAAACAGTTGCCCCAATTTTTCAGAGTAGATTTCCTAAATCATTCAGAAATTTGTTTTGAAAGTGACTGCTCTTATTTGTTATTTATGATCGATGTGAAAACAGTTAAAAACTCCCTGTCAAATTCTCCATAAGGCCAGTGGCTCATATAGGGAGGGGTGATGGTGAGTTATAATGATGTGACAGAAGTTTGCTTTCTTGCATTAATAAGGCAGGAAGGAATTTCTCTCTGTAATAAGACCAATTAAATATTGTAGTGTTGTATAATAGCAATTATAGTAATAAAAGCGGAAAATGCTGGAAATAATCAGCAGATCAGACAGCATCTAGAGAGAGAATGTGATTGGAAATGGACGTCTATTTTTAGTTACAGAGAAGGTGGAGGAGAGGTGGGTAGAACAGAAGGAATATTTCTGGTAGGGCAAAAACCATGTGGATTTATGCAATAATCAGAAGCACATTATGCCTCTGAGATGTGTGTTGCTAGTTACAGGGTTCTGGCCTGCTGAGCTTGTCTGTTTGAGGTTCCTTCACTTCTTGACAGAAGCTAATTGGATTTTCTGCCTTCCCTAATTCTGACAAAGGGTCTGAGATGAAAACTTTCCTCTTTCTACGGACACTGACTGAGCCTGATGTGTTTCCAATATTTTCTGTTTTTATTTTGGCTTTTCCGTTTGCCTTTTCTTCCAGCTGCTTCCGTCTTGTAGTTATGTTACCTTCCTTAAGCTTTCTTACATTATGTGGACTTCTTGGAAAGACTGTTGAATATGCTCTCCTTTCTTTGCCCTGATCCCATACTACTACTAAAACTTACTACTGTAACTTAGAAGCAAATGGGCAGATGAAGCCTGGTTGACGAGGGGCATGGGAACAGAAGTGGAGCAGGAGAGTTACTTGTAAACAAAAAATATTGGAGTGAATTGTCATTACTTCTAATTATGCTGAATGACAATTAACTCAATTTTTTTTGTTCACAAGTAACTCCCCCGCTCTAATTCTGTTCCCATGACCCTCATCAACCAGGCTCCATCTGCCTGTTTACTTCTATCAGCTCTGCCTCACACTTCTCACCTCTTAATATCAGCTATCTTTCCTTTATGCTGTCCGTCCCCTTGCCAATTAACTAATTTCAATGGCCTCTGGTTACTGATCACCCCTCTTGGCTATTCAGATCCCTCATAATTCTGAACACTTACCTGACCTGTAAGGAGAGTAATCCCATCTTCTCTTGCTTCCACATGACTGAATCATAGAACGGTTCTAGTAGGGTTCCTCTGCATTCTCTGCAAGGCATTTTCTTCTTAACCCTATCGCTCCTATAGAAGCTTTCCAGCGTCCTCTGTCCTGGCCCAGTATTTTAAAGTGTATCCCATCAAAAATCCTTCCTCTCCCAGGGTTAAGGTATGAATGTTTCTGTAGCACTGGTTTTTACGGGATGGGGTTGCTAGCCCCATGCCCAAGCCACCTTCTTTTGTAGACTGGCTTGGAACTGTCCATGGCAGAGTTCTACAAGGCTTTAGAATCAAAAATAAAACCTACAGTGACAGAAAAGGCTATTTAGCCCATTGTGGCCATGCTAGTTGTAAAAGAACCTCCAGCCTAATCCCAAACCACCAGATATTCTGTAGATGCTGGAAATCCAGAGCAACACACACAAAATGCTGGAGGCCAGGCAGCATCTATGGAGGGGAATAACCAATCGAAGTTTTAGGCTGAGACCCTTCATCAGGACTGGAAAGGAAGACAGAACAAGTTAGAATGAAGATGGAGTGGGAAGAAGGAAAGGAGCATAAATTGGCAGATGACAGGTGAGACCAGGTGAAGGGGAAATAGGTATCTTTGGGGAGGGAAGGAGGGATGAAATGAGAAGTTGGAAGGTGATAGATTGAAAAAGTAAAGGGCTGAAGAAGAAGGAATCTGATAGGAGAGGAGAGTGGACCATAGAAAAATAGCAATATAAGAGGCACTTAAAGACTCTGCTGCCCCCCTCACTGGACCCCCTGCAGTTTGTGTATCCTCCTAACTGCTCAGGGGATGATGCCATCGCCACCACCCTCCACCTGGTCCTCACCCACCTGGACAAAAAAGGACACATATGTTCGAATGCTGTTCATAGACTTCAGTTCAGCATTCAACACAATCATTCCTCAGCACCTGATTGGAAAGCTGAAACTGCTGGGCCTGCAACTGGATCCTAGACTTCCTGACTGGGAGACCTCAGTCAGTTTGGATTGGGAGCAGCATCTGCAACACCATCACACTGAGCACAGGGCTCCCCCAGGGCTGCGTGCTCAGTCCACTGATGTTCACTCTGCTGATCCATGACTGTGCAGCAACACACAGCTGGAACCACATCATCAAGTTCGCCGATGACATGATCATGGTGGGTCTCATCAGCAGGAACGATGAGTCAGCATACAGAGAGGAGGTGCAGCGGCTAACAGACTGGTGCAGAGCCAACAACCTGTCTCTGAATGTGAGCAGAACAAAAGAGATAGTTGTTGACGTCAGGAGGGCACAGAGCGGCCACTCTCCGCTGAACATTGATGGCTCTTCCGTTAAGAGCACCAAATTTCTTGGTGTTCACTTGGTGGAGAATCTCACCTGGTCCCTCAACACCAGCTCCATAGTCAAGAAAGCCCAGCAGCGTCACTGCTTTCTGCGAAGGCCGAGAAATATCCATCTCCCACTCCCCATCCTCACCACATTCTACAGAGGATGTATTGAGAGCATCCTGAGCAGCTGCACCGTCTCAGATCGCAAGATCCTGCAGCGGATAGCGAGGTCAGCTGAGAAGATCATCGGGGTCTCTCTTTCTGCTATTACAGACATTTACACCACATGCTGCTCCTGCAAAGCTAACAGTATTGTGAAGCACCCCATGCTCCCCTCACACAAACTCTTCTTTCTCCTGCCATCTGGCAAAAGCATTTGGGCTCTCACGACTAGACTGCAACAGTTTGTTCCCCCAAGCCATCAGACTCCTCAATACTCAGAGTCTAGACTGACATCAACATCATTTATTATTATATTGTAATTTGTCCTCTACTGTGCCTATTGTCTTGTTTATTAATTATTGTACTGCCCTGCGCTGTTTTGTGCACTTTATGTAGTCCTGTGCAGGTCTGTAGTCTAGTGCAGGTTTTGTTGTTTTACATAGCCT